>NC_092819.1:156479535-156779535 GCF_023375885.2 Dermacentor andersoni | reverse complement strand
AGGGCTCGAGGCACCCTCCGATAGACGGACGCTCCGCAGCGTGGTGGTGCTGAACGATGACTGACCGCCGAGCAGCCGTGCTGGTCGGTGTTTATTGCGGTGCGGTGAACAATGTTGCCTGCCGAGTATAGCAGGCCCCCGACCCTAGCGGCGAACGAACATTATGCCTGAGGGGGCGTCACATGCTTGCTACACCCCCTTACCCCCAGTTTGTTTGTTAAATAACAGAAACAAACGTCTATGTTCAAAATACGAGGCTCTGCCTCCACCCTAGCTGGGTCGACGGTGCCTGCTATCCAGGCGAGTAACGGTCCGGCGGCCTCCGCCATCGAGTACTCAGCCTGGGCACCGGTGTTGATGGGTCGGGTGTGACAACGCCGGGTGCTGCCTGAGCCAGTCCATCCGGAGGGTCCGTAGTGGTCGGCCTCGTGAGTGGTGCTGGGCTCGACACCGGTCCAACGGGTGCCGCACCACTGGCAACGGTTGCCGCCTCCGAGGTGGGTGGTGCTCCGCTGGAAGCGACTGGTGCTGCCGCTAGTCCTCCTGCGGGCTGGAACTCAGTGGCAGTCGAGGGTGCTGGCCAGGTCCCGAGGCGACGCCTGACATGGTCGGCGTGTCTGTGCCACATGGCCCCGTCTGGCATGCGGACGAGCAGCGATGAGGCGCTGGCAGGAGACACCACCTGTCCGGCAGACCAGGGTGGGCCAGGAAGGAAGTTCCTGGCGAAAACTGGAGCTCCCGACTCTGGAAAAGGCCCGGGAGGCACCCTTGGTCAACAGCCAGCTTCTGTTTCAGCTGCTTCAAAAGCACTGTGGCTCGGAGGTCCGGATGCAAGACGTCCAAGGGTGTCTTGACCATCCGACCCAGCAGGAGCTCACAGGGGGCACGGCCAGTGACATCGTGAGGCGTGGTCCGGTACTGAAACAGTATCCGGGCAATCTGCGTCCGGAAATCCCCAGTCTGCCTCTTCTTGAACTTGTCTTTGATGGTTTGCACCACCCGCTCGGCTGCACCATTTGAAGAAGGGTGGTACGGCGGAACCATCATCCGGCGGATACCGTTCTTCGTCAGCCAGACCAGGTACTCTGTGCTGGCGAAAGCAGGACCATTGTCGGACACGATGGCATCCGGCAACCCCTGGGGGGCGAAGACCTTTCGTAGCGCTGCAATGGTCGCGCCTGCTGATGGAGTGGTGACAGGTAGAACCTCCACCCACTTTGAAAAGGCGTCCACCACCACCAGGAAATAATGGCCCTTGAAGGGTCCCCCAAAATCCACATGTAGGCGGGACCAGGGTCTCTGTGGGAACGGCCAGGGGGTGATTTCCACATGACACGAGGCTCGCTGATGCTCCTGGCAGATTTGGCAGCTCTGCACCAAGTGAGCGATGTCTTAGTCCAGGCCAGGCCACCAAACATGGGACCGGCCACCATCTTGGTCTTTTCTATGCCAGGATTACCCGCGTGCAGCAACTGCAGAACCCTGGACCGGGGACTCTGTGGGATCACCACCCTCGAACCCCACAGTAGGCAGCCCTGCTGCAAGCTCAGCTCAGCGGCCTTGTGGCTACAGGCCTGCTGCACCAATTCCTCTCCACGGGACACCGCCTTGACCACCTGAGAAAGGACTGGGTCCCGGCTGGTCGCTTGAGATACCGCAGATCTGGAGAGCACCTCCGGGTACGCGTGTTCCAGCATGAACACTTCAGCAGGTTCTGGCACAGCATCAGGCACCTCTGGCAGGGGCAGGTGGCTCAGGGCATCAGCAGGTCCCAGGTCCTTTCCCGGAAGGTAACCCAGTTGGTAACTGTAAGCTGCCAACCTCAAGGCCCAGCGTACCACTCGAGGTGATGCCTGCACAGGAACTGCCTTGTCAGGCCCCAGCAGCCCCAACAGCGACTTGTGGTCCGTGACCTCGAACTTCCGGCCACACAGATGCTGGTGGAAGCTTTCGACACCGAACATGAGGGCCAAACTTTCCTTGTCCAGCTGGCTGTAACGTTGCTCTGCAGCATGAAGCCGTCGAGAAGCAAACGACACAGGACGTTCCTGGCCATCTTTGTCCCGGTGTGCCAGGATGGCTCCCACACCGTACGGCGACGCATCTACAGTAAGGACGATAGGCTTAGCAGGATCGAAGTGCACCAGCACTGGAGCCTTGATGATTAGCTCCTTGCTGCGCTGGAAGGCCCGGTCCTGCTCCTTCTTCCAGACCCATTGCTGATCATCTCGAAGCAGAAGATGGAGCGGCTGTAGACGCTGAGACAGGTTAAAAAAATTAAATTATGGGGTTTTACGTGCCAAAACCACTTTCTGATTATGAGGCACGCCGTAGTGGAGGACTCAGGAAATTTCGACCACCTGGGGTTCTTTAACGTGCACCTAAATCTAAGTACACGGGTGTTTTCGCATTTCGCCCCCATCGAAATGCGGCCGCCGTGGCCGCTGAGACAGGTTCGGCAGAAAACTGCTGTAGAAGTTGATGAGGCCGAGGTAGCTCTGAAGCTCCTTCTTGTTCTAGCGCTTAGGTGCCCTGAGCACAGCATCAACTTTGCGGGGAGCCGGGGCTAGGCCTGTCTGGGAAATGACATGTCCCAAGTACTTAACGCTGGGGGCTAGGAAAACGCACTTTTCCAGCTTGAGCTTGGGGCCGCGTCCTGCAGTCGTGCCAGGACGTTGTGCAGGTTCTGCAGGTGGTCCCCGTCGTCGCTGCCAGTAACCACGATGTCGTCCAAGTACACCGCCACGTGCCTCATGCGCCTGAAGAGGTTGTCCATCTCCCTCTGGAATATGGCTGGGGCCGAGGCCACGCCAAACGGTAAGCGCCTGTACTGAAAGAGTCCCAAAGTTGTCGATATTGTGACATACTTCCGGGAGGCATCCTGGAGCACCAGCTGCTGGTAAGCATCTCTGAGGTCGAGCTTGGTAAACTTCTGTCCACCGGACAATGCTGACCAGAGATCTTCAATACGGGGCAACGGGTACTTCTCGACGGTAGCGACGGGGTTGATGGTAACCTTGAAATCCCCGCAGATCCTGACAATGCCGTCTCGCTTAAGGACTGGTACGATGGGAGCGGCCCATTCAGATGTCTTGACAGGTACCAGGATGCCCTCTCGCTGTAACCGTTGCAGCTCCTGGGTGACCCCGTCCTTCATGGCGAACGACAGGGGGCGAGGCTTGAAAAAACGTGGCCGGGCTCCCTCAGGTACATAGATGCCAGCCGTCGTGCCGGCAAATGCGCCCACCCCTGGCTGGAAGAGGGACTTGAACTCGGTCAGAAGGCTGGAGACGTGTTTCACCACATGCACACTGGCTTCCTGGTACTCTGGCAAAAAACGCCCAGTGCATGAATCCAGTTTCGGTCCAGCAGCGTCGGCGATGACCCCTTCGTTAAGTAAAGAGGGAGGGTTGCCTACTTGTCACCAAAGCGAACGCTGACCTGTGCCTGACCCTGGACCTGGGAGAGTTGCCCGGAGTAGCTGCGCAGCATCACGCCCGAAGCCTCGACGTACACGCCGGGGAAAGTACGCTTGAAGAGATTCCCGGCCATTACTGACACGCTGGCTCCTGTGTCCAGCTCCATAGAAATGGGGTGACCACAGATTTCGACGGTCAGCATGCACGGCGGCACCGACGACGGTACAAAGCCTGTGTGCCACATGTCGAAAATCGGCGGGTTCTCGGCCACGACGTGGAGCCTGGCCGCGGAAGAACTTGAGCTGGCTGCCGCACGCTCCCGCCGCGTACCCTTGCGACGGCTACCCTGGCCGCGGGCTTGTGTGGTACCTGGGCTTGAGCCAAGCTGCTGCTGCTGTTTGCTGTTCGTCCTCCCCCTTCGGCATACACGTGCCAGGTGCCAAGTTTCCCCGCACGTGAAGCATTATGCTTGAGAGAACTGGCACTGTGAGGGGGAGTGGGCACCGCCACAGCGGCCGCAGGTCGCCAACTTGTTGACCGCCGCTGCCGCTGACGGTTAGCCAGTCGCACGGGAAATCTCGCCGGGGTCCTTGGCGGCAGCTTCCATTGCCAGCGCTGCCTTCACGGTGTCGTCCAGCGAGGGGTCGGGAAGCTCCAGGAGTCGCGTCTGCATTGCGGGGTTGTTGATGCCGCAAACGAAACGGTCCCGGAGCAGCGAGCCCAGTTGGTCCCCGAAGGCGCAGGCACTCGCTAACCCTCGTAACGCAGCAACTAATTGCCTGAGGGTCTCTCCTTCCTGGCGGCTCCGGTTGTTGAAGCGGAAACGCTCCATTATTGTGGACGGTGCTGGGTTGAAATGCGAGCGCACTATGGCGAGCAGCTCACCCAGCGTCTCAACGTGCGGCGTGGCTGGCTTGGGAAGGTCGAGCAGGAGGCTGAAGACGCGGGTCCCGCAGCTGGCCAGGAAAATGTCCCGCTGTTTGGCCTCGGGTGTGTCGTTTGCCCGGAAGAACACGTGGACTTGCTCCTCGTAAATTTGCCAGGCGGACCCATCTCCCTCGAACGGCTCGAGCCTTCCGTACAGCGGCATGGCGACAGCAACGGGGGGCGGTGTTTCGCCGCTCGCGGCGGCGTGGGACGATCCGCGGGTACTCGTCGCCATCTTCGTCGCCCACCGATTGCTCTGGCACTGGATACTTTTGGAACTGCCAGGGAGAGCGGATTTATTTGCGCGTAATCAGTGGCAGCTCTAGGGTAGGGGGGGAAGGCGGTCGGGCGATGGCCCCCTCCCAAAGCCACTAACTAATCCACCCCACATACATCGGCAGCGAGTTTTCGGCCCATGGAATGGTAAAAACCGCCGCGGCGATCATCGCTGTCCGCGGCGAGCAAAGCAACGCTCACTTCTACCTTTTGTTAGACGCGAAACTGGCTAGCGCAACCACCGCCTTTGTGGAAGTGAGATAATCCGTTCTTGCCAACCTCCAATTTCGCCCCTTCAGAGAATAGAAGGTCGTTTAAATTAGCGGGGCCATCAACGCGGCAGCAAGGAGGGAACCTTCCCATCTCCCTCCTTTACTCAGAAACACACGCTTCCTTACTCCACACTGCTATGTTAGGAGTCCGTACTGGTACGAGTCACCGTTCAGTATCAATACACCTGGAAACCGTTCAGTGTCATTCGAACTCGTGCCTTCCCTCGCACAGAGTGTGCTTTACTCAAGCTCTAAAGAAGGGCAGCACAAGTCGCCTTCTACTAAAGCCCCTTAAACTTCGTAAAGTAGTACCACACTTTGAAGAATGCCGCCTCCTCCTCGCGCGCTCTGGCCGAGACCGACGCCGCGTCGCTATTGGCCTAATAGCATCACGTGGGCCCTCGCGCCGTGCATCAGCGCTATTTTTGCTCGAGAAGCGTCTACGGAGTGGCGAGGAGCTCAACTTGGCGCCGTTGCTACGCTCGAGCCGTGTAGGAGGCGCCACGGTCGAGGAGGGAGCGTGAAAAAGAGGAGAAACGAGGAAGAGTGAAGGCGGAGGAGGAGAGTGTCACTACTTTACGAAGTTTAAGGGGCTTTACCTTCAGCGGCTGATATAAAACAAATTGGCGGCTACCGACTCGCGTAGCGCGAAGCGACAAACGCGTAAGCTTTTCCAGTTTTTGCAACTATTATTTCTTGTCTATGGAATAGAGCCGGTAAAATTTATGCACCGTCTTTGTGAATCGCTTAACAAAGTTCCAACGTATTGAAAGCCAAAATTCGCATTTATCAGACGTGCTCAAAGCGCCTCCACGTTTGTGGACAGAAGTTGTGAACGTAGAGCACTCGGTGGCCCGTTTGTCAACGTATGTCGTGGGTTTGTAGATATGGTGCGTCTTTTTCCGTGTTTCGCAGCACTGTATTTCACAGATGTTGCTTCCACCTCCCCAGATGGGTTAGCGATTGATTTCTAAGTATACACTCGGAAAGTTAAAGGCCTCTCTGATGACATGAAAGCCAGGGGCCAAGGCACAGCAGTGTTAATACAGCTTGTGGAGACAACTGCGCAGAAGTCCCATACTGTGAAGAATAATATCAAGATCAAGAATAAGATACTTGATTGCTTACTTCGAGAAAATAGGTTCATGTCTGGAAGAGTAACTCACCGAGGGCGCTGCTGTAAACCTTCTCAATGAACAGTAAACTAGGCCTTCGATAATCGACCTCCCCCGTGTGTCAGAACAGAAATGTGTGTCTGGTCAAATGGGAAGGTAACAAAGGCGCAAATTCCTTTTCCAGCGGTGTCGGATGAGAACCTATGCCTTCGCGCAAGTGCTGAATGAAGGATGAAACGAAAAAATAAATTATTACCGCACCTTGGAAGTGTATTGAAATGTAACCAATTGATCATGAGAGTGGACCTCGTCGACGGGTACATTTCATATGGTAGGACGAAGTTCAACTCTAGCAAATGGGCCGTTAGGATGCTCACACATTTTTTTTTTCAGATTGCTGTTTGCAATGGGTGGGTTAGATACCGTTGCGACGCAACAGCGTTGCACCTACAACAAAAAAGGTGCGGACTCTCCTGTCTTTCAAGCAAGATGCAGCCGCACCATTAACCAGATCTAACCCAAATGGTAGCAGGGAATAAAGGTACGAAAGTACGCCAGATGCTTCAGAGACCAGACCAGCCTAGCTGCCTGACGGCGACACGAGAAAATGGTTTTGGCCACTTCCCAGAATTTAGTAAAATTGAAAACGCAATCCGATGCAGTAACAGAGATTGCAAAGCAAAGTCGAGAGTTTTGTGCATGAAATGCAATTTTTTCTTGTGCTTGCAAGGGTAAACTTTCTTCTTTTATTTTTATCATGCTCCCAATAATGCCCATGTTTGTGGATACTCATTTCTTTCGTTTGAAAATGAAAATTTTTTCACAATTTTTTTCTCTACACTTCAGAAACCACTTGAAATGAAATGTTGAAAATGTTTGTTTTCTTGTCTACATACTTCTTGGTGGTGCATCTATAGGTTAAGTGCGATTCTATCTCCGTACAGTTTTTAGTCTTTAGTGCTATTACGAGGTTTGACCATGCTCACCGTTGTCAACAGTTTTCAAACTCCTCACATGGTTATCTGCAAGGTGTCGATGAAAAAGGCACTAAGCGATGCAACCGAGAACAAATCATGACTACTTGATCACAGACGTGTGGTTCTTTGTGCAACCCCACCTTTAACCGCATTAAGAAACCGCCCGCCCCCTCAATGTAGGCACGTCGATCCGCCCTGCGCGTAATAAAATATTCCGCAGAGAAACTTAAGGCTGCTTACGTAAGGGGATGCGGAAGCATTGTATTCGCTTTGGTGAAATACTTTCGCTTAGGTATTCATCCGCATGTCGTCGTGCACGCTGTAAACTTGCGCGGCGTTTCTTTTGAGACGTGATGACGGTGGTACACCTCATTCTATACACTCGTGATTTGGCCTCGACAGTGTTGATTCCTGTCGCGTATGTGGCTCCTACACACTGTAGGGTATTGGCCAAGAAATGAATGCACGGAGCGCAGCGGTGCCATTCCGTATTGAAGGATAGCGCGTGATAGAAGACGGTGACGCGCACGCCATCAATGGTGTTGAGTGAACTTTTGCAGATAGGCAGATGCTGCGTCGTGTATGACACTGAGATGTCAGTCGGAGCATTTCTTGATGCGGCTTTACTGTTTTCCCCGTCGGCCATTTTTTGGTAGCAAGTGTTGGTCACGTGGCCGCCGAATTTTTGCGAAATGGGGCATCTAATGCTTGCGCATCAAATTTTTTTTTACGTGGCAGTATAACGTTGTCAAATCCTTTCGGCACGTATACGACATCACTTTGCGAAGTATTCTTCACTGAGGATCCGTTTTAGCGCCGTGTTTAACCTTCCCTTGCAAGCTGCCGTGATTTTCGATCAGCGACCGCAAGCTAAACAAGGGGAAGCGGGTGCATCGCGGAAGCCGGCACCACCCTCCTCATCCAGTTGTCTACCGTCACTGCGCTAGCTCGGCCCCGCTGAAATCCTCTCCACTTCTGCATGCTCCTCGCGCCTTATTAGCCAGTTAAGGTAGGCAGTGCTATTCGCTTTGAACGCAAACAAAAGTAAGCTCCTACAAACGAGGAGAGCGTTTATTTGGGCGAACCTTTGTCAAGTGAACTAGTTTTCACTTTTTGTTCAGGGCTCCCTCCGTTTCCATATGGTAAAAAAAAACTTGACTTGATTTGATTGATTTGATTCAAACAACACCGCGGGTCGCCACCTGATGCTTGCATCAGCGGCTACGTAATTCTGACGTCAGGACATAGGAATAAAAACAGATCCGAACAGTTCTACGTTATAGAGCCCCATGTCATCTCCTATACTCAGCATCGTCATTTGTTTGTGCGTATACAATCTTCCGTTGTGGCCTGAATAAACCAGTCGGAAGTTACCATCCGTGTGGTTTATGTTGACTGCTTTTCCGTTCACCAGTCTAGCAATAAACATGTCCTTTCACATTATTTAGGTTTGCATTTTCAGCCATTTTCCAACCTCTTATAGAAATTGTAGGGGGCCGTTTACAAGCGGCAGTTTATTTTGTTCTAGCTCCGTGTTTTTTTCTTAAAGCTGATAGCTTTTATGTGTTTTATGTGATTTTTTAACCCTGCGTGGTCGCGTTGGAACGCGTACGAGCGCTGATTTTGTTCGTGTCTCATATTTTTTTAAAGAATTTTGATTTGCAGGCAGGAACAGGCGCGGAGAGTAGCAACTCTTGCAAAATGTTAAAGTAAAGCGTCTTGAGAGTGACACTGCTCTCACAGGGAAAAAAAAATGTCGTTATTTCGCCCGAAAGGCGAAGCATCGATCGCGATAGCAAATTAGTAGACAGCTATAGGAAGTAAGGATAGCCGTTTTAGCGACTGTATAAACTTGTAAACATTCGCTTACTTATTAAATTACCAACCATGATGTCAAGCACACTCAAGTAAACATGAACATATCTCACTCGATGACAGCGGAAACTCGCCGTCAAAATGCTACAGTGAGGAAGCGTGGCAGCAGCTGTGAGCGAATGCTGCCTCGTGCCTCGCCTTCACGCTGCCTCTCGCTTCGGCACGTATTAAGTGGCAAAAACACAGCACACACAAGGCTATCAGCACTAGGCGTACACTGGTACCATCACCCATCGCTTTTGAGATAGGGGCCGCGCGGCCGCAGCAGCCGCCGGAGCAGAACGCCCCCCCCCCCCCCATTTCCCCATTTCCCCTTTCCCGGGTGCGCTGCGCGCGACGGAACGCGGGGCGCTTCCTCCCCGCTTTACTCCCTTGCGCGTGAAATGGAGGCGCCATCGTTGGCTCATCTGTGCACGCTTCCACTTGTACATACAGCATACGGCACGAGTACGGAACACCCCGGCGACGGCGACAGCAGAAATGCACCTTGAGTGTCCATATACTTGCTGTCGCAATAAAAGCGGGAATAGCAGCACTTCAGCAAGTTGACAAATATATATATATATATATATATATATATATATATATATATATATATATATATATATATATATATAATACCTTCCAAGGCCCCTACATGCCCCCATACAAGGGGGGCAGAGAATCAAGTAAGCACATACAATCAGGTAACAATATGAAAGTAGAAAATAAGAACACCAGCCAAGTGCACAGCCGAAAAACTGGAGAAACACATTAGGTACATCCAGCTATATGTGAGTAGAATAAGAGAAACTCGATAAGTTTAGAAGAAGCGTGTTACAGTGCAAGGAAAAAGTACGAAAAATAAAACCAAACAATGAGTATGATAGCAATGGTTAACAAGGGCTAAGCGATTTGAGTAAGTGACTGAATTTTTAACGGTCAGTTTCCGCAACTATGTTATCGGGGAGGCTGTTCCAGAGACGAAAGGCACGCGGAATTGCAGGCGAGTTAAATGCTTCAGTTTTACCATAGCTGCGCGTTAAGATGTTCGTGTAATTTGTGCGACGTGCGCGTTGACGTTTCCAGGTGTCGGGAGCGTTTATTAGTGGTGGGCGTACTTACAAAATAATGACCAAAGATCTATGTCGCGACTACTATTTAGCAACTGAAGTGAAAGGTGGAGCTTTATTTATAGAACAGTAGTCATAATTCCGGGAAATGAAACGTGCGGCTCTATCTTGGATTTATTCCAGCATGCTAATTAAGTAATTCTGGTGAGGAGGCCAGACCGGAACGCCGCAGTCAAGTCGTGGGCGAACGAATGTTCGAAATGCCAGTTTGCGGATAAGTGTAGATGAGGTTGGATGGTTGTGTCGCAGGTAATCCAATGATCGAGAAACACTGGCTCAGACAGTGGTAATCTGAGAAGTCTATGCAGAAGTACTGCGGAAATGATCCTTGAGGATATCGTTGGTCAGCAGGCAAAACTTCTGGAGTGCTTAGAGTGGTTACAGGAAAGCTGCTTGCAGAAAGAAACGGCCTGGTGAACGCTACAGGAGGAAATGTTCCCGATTAAGTAGGGGCGGTGAGAATATTCAAAATTTTAAATACGCATTGAACAGTCTTCGCTATTCGACTCGTATTTGATTACAAAATCACTTCTTTGAAGTAGTCGAATATACTTTACGTTCGAATGTAAACGACAACACTTATTGGAGCCTACAATGTGAAACAGAGGTGCAACTGCTGATTATTCCGATTAATACTGCTGCGCAGAGGCACTATCTGCTGAGTGGCCCGATGGAGCAAGCAACGTCTACTCAGTAATTTCCGTTCATTCGATAAGCCTGACTCGCCTTCAGGTAGCCCACGAATAAGGTTTCTCGATTTGAACAAACAAATATTAATTAAACAATCTCACAATGCTTATATTTATTTAAAAGGGCCCTGAACCACCTTTCTTTGAAGCCTTAAAAGTATCGTGGGGGCGAATATTGTGAATATGTTACCAAATTAACTTTTTTCAAGAACACCTAGTACGAGCGTGTACACCAGAAGCGCCATATTTATATTTTCCGTTTCTCCTCAACGCCCTCCATTCCAAAAAAGCGGCGCCGCGCCGTTTGAGGAGTGGTTCCTTGCAAGGAGTTCCGCACGATCAAACCTGGTGAAATTTAACGCGATAGCGTCAAGGGCCCCGGTCGCAGAAAATCCGGCATCGGCGTCCCGCGTGTTTAGAAAAAGTTTATTCCAACAAAAGACGATACGAACACCCAGTCACAATGACGGGGCGATTCCAGCAAGACGATAACACCTATAAAGTACGAAGCATTGTATACATGGCACGTTAAGAGGTGTACGAGTCCACACTCACTAACGTAGAACTACATAGACCCACGCAAACACAGTTACACGCGTCCGGCATCGGACGTCGCTTCGGCAAAACTAGATCTCGAACCAAATTCCGAACCACGCATACCCAACCACTGTTCTACCCCCAAAGTTGCTCACACCTTGTCTTTCATTCTTTACCAAGTTATTCCTCAGAATTTTCAAAACAGTCCACAAGACATATCTAATGAAAAAAAAAGCGACAGCGCTCATCTTTTATGTTCGCTCTTCTTAGACTGAAACCACGCAAGAGGCCGCGTTTCTATCAGAAGGCTTGCTTTCGTGCATAGCGTTCGCCGCCAGTGTTTCCCGGTAAACGTTACGGTTACATAAGCTGCAGTTGCCGAGAAGCATGGAAAGCACACGGGGTCTTTGAACGCTATCGCGTTCCAATCTTCAAGGCGAAGCTTAAGCGTCCTCCAAATTTCTCTTGCGAAATCCTACCTCTAAATACCTTGCTGGTGAAGCAGCGCACTGACACGGACACAGTGAAGACACACAAGAAAAGACGTGTCAGTGCGCTGCTTCACCAGCACGGTATGATGATTACTCACCAACTAGCCCAACTTTCCACTTTAACTCTAACCTCTAAACGTGCCTTTGCCTATATGGTGCTACAGTGCTACGGAGGAGGAGACACGCTTTGTGCCGTTTTCACCTAGGGGCGCGGCACTACCAGTCAGCGGATCAGCTACGGATAAGTTCACTCCGTAATAAGCTCCCTCTCCACTCATTTTTCGTGGCGCCGCGTCAAAGCGCTTTTCTAAGTGGGAAGTCACTGGTTCGAATTGCGTGTTCGATATACTTTCTTTATTCTTTAGTGTATCTGCATTATTATCTCATTGCCCCTTTTCTTCTTCAGTACATGTTCTTCTCCCATGTTTCACCACCAATCCTAGCTTACACGTAGGGCTCCCGCGAAGGGGAGCAAGCGACCCGGCTCCAAGAGTGGGGAAGGGGGGAGGCGACTTAGGTAGATGCTGCTTCAGCAGCCGCAGACCAACTAATAGTGACACGTTGTTACAGCGAATTATTTTTCTTGTAAAAAGTTAATTTCCATATCATACTGCAGTTCGTGGTCGGGCGGCGCATACGCAGAGCGTTGTTGTGCCCGGCGGCCCCTCAGAGCGGGAGATGCCACCCCGGCGACATGCAGTTGTCAGGCCTCATCGTTCCCTTCAAGGCGGCTCGCTTGTGGTGTCCGGCGGCACCTCAGAGCGGTAGATGCCACCCCGGCGACACGCAGTTGTCAGGCCTCATCGTTCCCTTCAAGGCGGCTCGCTTGTGGTGTCCGGCGGCCCCTCAGAGCGGGAGATGCCACCCCGGCGACATGCAGTTGTCAGGCCTCATCGTTCCCTTCAAGGCTGCTCGCTTGTGGTGTCCAGCGGCTCCTCAGAGCGGGAGATGCCACCCCGGCGACATGCAGTTGTCAGGCCTCGTCGTTCAATTCAAGGCGGCTCGCTTGTGGTGTCCGGCGGCTCCTCAGAGCGGGAGATGCCACCCCGGCGACATGCAGTTGTCAGGCCTCGTCGTTCAATTCAAGGCGGCTCGCTTGTGGTGTCCGGCGGCCCCTCAGAGCGGGAGATGCCACCCCGGCGACATGCAGTTGTCAGGCCTCGTCGTTCAATTCAAGACGGCTCGCTTGTGGTGTCCGGCGGCCCCTCAGAGCGGGAGATGCCACCCCGGCGACATGCAGTTGTCAGGCCTCATCGTTCCCTTCAAGGCGGCTCGCTTGTGGTGTCCAGCGGCCCTTCAAAGCGGCAGATGCCACCCCGGCGAGATGCAGTTGTCAGGCCTCATCGTTCCCTTCAAGGCGGCTCGCTTGTGGTGTCCGGCGGCCCCTCAGAGCGGGAGATGCCACTTTGGCGACATGCAGTTGTCAGGCCTCGTGGTTCAATTCAAGGCGGCTCGCTTGTGGTGTCCGGCGGCCCCTCAGAGCGGGAGATGCCACCCCGGCGACATGCAGTTGTCAGGCCTCATCGTTCCCTTCAAGGCGGCTCGCTTGTGGTGTCCAGCGGCTCCTCAGAGCGGGAGATGCCACCCCGGCGACATGCAGTTGTCAGGCCTCGTCGTTCAATTCAAGGCGGCTCGCTTGTGGTGTCCGGCGGCCCCTCATAGCGGGAGATGCCACCTCGGCGACATGCAGTTGTCAGGCCTCATCGTTCCCTTCAAGGCGGCTCGCTTGTGGTGTCCAGCGGCCCTTCAAAGCGGGAGATGCCACCCCGACGACATGCAGTTGTCAGGCCTCATCGTTCCCTTCAAGGCGGCTCGCTTGTGGTGTCCGGCGGCCCCTCAGAGCGGGAGATGCCACCGCGGCGACATGCAGTTGTCAGGCCTCATCGTTCCCTTCAAGGTGGCTCGCTTGTGGTGTCCAGCGGCCCTTCAAAGCGGGAGATGCCACGCCGGCGACATGCAGTTGTCAGGCCTCATCGTTCCCTTCAAGGCGGCTCGCTTGTGGTGTCCGGCGGCCCCTCAGAGCGGGAGATGCCACCCCCGCGACATGCAATTGTCAGGCCTCATCGTTCCCTTCAAGGCGGCTCGCTTGTGGTGTCCGGCGGCCCCTCAGAGCGGGAGATGCCACCCCCGCGACATGCAATTGTCAGGCCTCATCGTTCCCTTCAAGGCGACTCGCTTGTGGTGTCCAGCGGCCCTTCAAAGCGGGAGATGCCACCCCGGCGACATGCAGTTGTCTGGCCTCATCGTTTTCTTCAAGGCGGCTCGCTTGTGGTGTCCGGCGGCTCCTCAGACCGGGAGATGCTACCCCGGCGACATGCAGTTGTCAGGACTCGTCCTTCCCTTCAAGGCGGCTCGCTTGTGGTGTCCGGCGGCCCTTCAGAGCGGGGGACGCCACTCCGGCGACACGCAGTTGTCAGGCCTTATCGTCTCCTTCAAGGCGGCTCGCTTGTGGTGTCCGGCGGCCCTTCAGAGCGGGGGATTCCACCCCGGTGACATGCAGTTGTCACGCCTCATCATTCTCTTCAAGGCAGCTCGCTTGAAGGTAGCAACGTCGTCTCTCCTAAGCGTCACGAAGAGCCCATCAAGGCCATTATGGTCGGCCATTCACTGCGCGACAAAACTCCGGTCACGGATGAAGCAATTATGGGAAACGAGCCGACGGCCTCTTCAAATAGGATGTTGAACGTCCACGCCAAAGATGAGGTCCGTGCAAGGCTACGATTCTTCACACCTGTCAGCCGCACAAATTGGCACGACCACGCAGGGGACGGAGTCAGCGTGCCATCCTAGTTCCCCTATTTGCGCCCAGTGATGTGCGCGTGTTTCGAAAAAACTCCCGTCGGAGGGAAAGGGCAACAAACCTCTGGATTGGTGGGATCTGAGGTTATCGGTTTCCTGACGCCGGATTGGGGGAAGCACAGAACAATGACGACGATGGGCATAAAAAGCGCATCCAGACGGCTGTGGGAGGAGAGGGACGTTTGGAAACGGTGAGACACTCGGACATGCAAATACGCTACCATAGTGTGCTCCGATAGTTGGAGCCGTATTGTAACATTCAACCATGTACGTTTTTTAATATAATCCTTTTTTTATTCTCTTAAACGTCGCTCCGAACTGTTTCTCCCGGCACCTGGCACGGCACCATCCATGGAAACTTCGTTGGCCGCCCGCACGGACCCCCGACTTCAGAACAGCGTGCGCATGTGCGCATATGTCACGTACTCTTCCCGTAATCGACGACCCTGGCATTGGCAGAAAGTCGAATATGCATTGCGAAGTGGCGGACTTTATGTTACGTGGGCCCCATCGACACGGATTATGACAATGAAGACAGAAACACTTACGCTTCGCCATTACGAACTCTGCATCGCCCGCTATGATGGCGTTTGTACAGAGGTTTAAGCGGCGATTAAGCGGAGCAAGGCATGTCATCCTCAATACCCAAACGGGCGCATTTAGAAGCGAGTTTACTTAGTAATGCAAGAACATGTTTAGGTGTAGTCGCGATTTATCACAGCAATCAAGGGAAAACGAAAGCACTCTGATCAACGGCGAAGCAGAGCGAGCGCGAGCATCAACAACAGTCTTTTGTTTCGTCTTTTGCTCATGTTGATATATATCACGCCTGCCCCCCGCCGTGAAAAGGGATCCACCCTGGCGACCTAAGGAAACGGAGATACTGGCTGGCCGTAGTGCGGTTTCAGCTGTTCGATGTCAACCGTTTCGCGGCCGCGGCACCGTTGGTCCGTAGATGGCTGGAGGGGCTCAGTGAAGTAGTTGACAGGGGACGTCTTACGTAGAACCCGGTAAGGACCGTCATACTTAGGCAGCAGCTTTGTGGAAAAGCGGTAGCGTAGAAGGGAACGCGGAGCCACAGCAATGTACCAGGCGAATATGAGGGGGAAGAGGAGCTCGGTCGTGAGTCTTTCTGGCGGGCGTGGACTTGCGATGTAATTGAGCACGTAAGCTGGCGGCATTCCTCAGCATAGGTGGCTACTTCAGATAGTGCTGTGGTTGCGGAGACATCAGCGCGATGTGGGAAGATAGTGTTGCCATTTGTTGGGCATGTTGGTAAACTGGCTTGGAAAGCATATTTAGCGCCAGCGAACAAGGACAAAGGGAAACGACACCACAATGCGCTAACTTCAACAACTTGATTTTCAGGAAACACTCTCGTATTTAACCATGCACAGTGACGCCACCTCATCCAAATTTTAATAATCCAAGAAAGCCGTTTCCTTATCTAACAAGTCAACCAAAGGGGCACTAACACACGGATCACTATTCCGACAGATAGTCTGTGCCTCAATAATCTCTCGCACATCTTTATCTTTGTGCTTCGCAAGAACCCGGCAGGACCTATACACCAGCGCACAGCCGCATTCCTGACAGTGAGTTGACAGATGGCAGTATTGCTTATTTCTCAAGTTTACACTATGTTCTCGTAACCGGTCATTAGGACACCTTCCGGTCTGTCCGACGTATTTTTTTCTCACAGGACAGCGGAAGCTCATAAACGACAGCTTCTACGTAAAGCACTGATGCTTTACGATGATTCGTAGAGCATCCGACAGCTGGCTTACGGTACGGGTCCGTTAACCGACATATTTTCGCGAGTTTTTCTGGCACTGAAAAGACCACTTTTGTGTTCTCCCGGCTAGCCATTTTCTTAAGACTATGTGGCGTTCTACGCAGATAGGGCACTACCGCTACCTTCCCTCCGTCCGTTGACCTGCCACCCGAGTTGTGCTGCCTGACCCGCATCTTTTTAGCAGCCCCTCTACGACCGAAACCTGGGCTGACTCCGGAAATCCTGCTGCTGATAACCTTCCCGACTGTTCCGTAAGGCTCGTATAGATGTTATGGTGGCAGGATTTCTTTAATGCATTTCCAAAGCACAAGTTGGCAATGCTCCTCTTGACGAGCTAGTGGGCGGACTGATACCGCAATAGTGATTTAGGTTTATACTCCTAACACGTGTGCCGTTCCATAAACTGGAGCTGAATATCTAAGAAACGCATCAGGTTATCAGTCGGCTCTTCAAGCGTGAGAATTAGGGGGCTAAGGCCTGCAGAAAAAACTCAGTTAGGCTTGCCTACAGTAGAACATGCGTCTGGTTCGAAAAGGACAAGATAGTCATCAACATACCTGACAGCTTTTACTACCCTGTGCTCCGACTAGGTACGCGACAGGTTTTTGTTATAGTGGGCTAGAAAAATGTCGCTTAGTATTGGCGCCAAACATGAACCTATGCAGACACCCTGCTTTTGAATGAATATTTCGTCATTCCATGCTGCATACCTCGAGTGAAGGTAGCAACTAAGCATATCTAAAAAGCCATGAACGAATAAACCGGCTGCATTTTGAAATGCAACCACGTCATACTCGTCTATGCACTCTTCTAAGCATGCTATTAGTTTCTTTTGAGGCAAGTAGTAGTACAAGTCCTTTATGTCAAAGGAGGCAAGCGATTGCAAAAAAGCTTGCTCTTTTCTTGGAAGAAAAACTCCGAATTCTTAATATTGACGACCCATTTTTGGTTAAAAGCTCTGCAGAAATCGTGGATTTTCTGAAAGAAAATTCTGACAAAAGCTTATCTGCTTGCTCCTTTGACATGAAGGACTTGTAATACTCCTTGCCTAACAAGAAACTAATAGCATGCGTAGAAGAGTATATGCGAGTATGGCCTAGTTGCATTTCAAAATTCAGCCGGTTTATCCGTGACTCCCCTCAGAAGCATTGCAGAAACTGCAGCGCTTCTCTTACTACTAACGTGCGAGGCCAGAGGGGACACAGATAAACAGAGGAGAACAAGGAGAGCGAAGAGAAGAGGCAGTTCCCATATAAGAGAGGGTGGGGAGGTGACGTGATAAGGCAAGGAAACTCGACTACTATACGAAAGCGGTTGCGGGGAAGCAGGACAAGCTTAAGTTCAAGGTACGGTACAGTACGTTGTTGCTATTTCTGAAAAACATCACAGTGTTAAAATTAATCCGGAGTCCGCCACTATGGCGTGCCTCATAATGCGAGTGTGGTTTTGACACGTACAGCCCAATAATCCTATTGAATTTTAATAGTTCTGCCACAATGCGATGTGCCATGCCATGTGAGGCAATGACTATGCTGAACCCTCTGAGAGGTTATGAAATATGGTGCACACTCAAGGAAACACCTCCCTGTGTGTTCAGTGCGCTAAGCAAACAGCAGTGGTGCACGCAAGGTAACGTTTGACATCAACTCACCACTCTCGTGTTAGCCTAAACGTTGAAGAAATTAAGCTTTAGCCGTCAATATCACCGCTAATTATCGTCAATCAAAGTGCCCATCACGGAAAGCTTCGCTTACATCGATTCCCTCAGTGCGTGGGATCTGCATAATATTGACACGTGTACTTATCTTTATCGGGCGACCACGTTTCGCCGCTTAACAACTGTAATCGCACAGCGACGGACGCGCCTGCATGTATCCGACGTTTCTGGAAAGTTATCGATGCTTCTACCCGGCTGTCTGTTGCCGCCGAACTTTTGTTATCTGATTTCATCGGGTAACGCGAATGGTGTAGAACTTTGTGGAAGGCACGCGGGGCCAAACGATTAGTCTGGAACATTCGACGACTGCTCTATAAAAGCCGACGCGCTTGACCCGCTGATCAGATATTACGACGATCGCCGACTGTGTTCGCCGCTCTCGTTGTGCTTTAAGTGTAGCCTGTTTTGTGGGCACAGGTTCGCCCAATAAAAGCTAGTTCTTGCCTTTCACAGTTTTGCTACTGTGTTCTTTGACGTCACCACCACGTGACATCTGGTGGAGGTGCTTTGCGTTCATGTACCGGACGCCCCCACAAAGCCGTGACCCAAGCCCTCACTCGGAAGACACCAACGTCGCCAAGAACCAGCGAGGTAGCCGCAGGCTGCAAGGACTGCCCCCGGAGCACGGACTTTTGCCTGAGACGACTAGGAAGATGGCCACCACGTCCACCCCAATGGCAGCCCCAGCGTCACCCGTCGTGCTGCAGCAGCCCAGGGAGCCTCCGACGTTCCGCGGTTCAACTTTCGAGGACCCGGAAAGCTGGCTTGAGACGTACGAGAGAGTCGCTACCTTTAACAACTGGAACAGCGACGACAAACTGCGATATGTCTTCTTCGCTTTGGAAGACGCGGCCAGGACGTGGTTCGAGAACCGAGAAGCCGCCTTAACGACCTGGGAACTTTTCCGAAGCGGCTTCCTGCAGACGTTCGCAAGCGTCGTACGCCGAGAACGAGCCCAAGCGCTATTAGAAACCCGGGTGCAGCTACCTAATGAGACGACCGCGATCTACACGGAAGAAATGAGCCGTCTCTTCCGCCACGCCGACCCTGAAATGCCCGAGGAGCTAGAAGAAAGTCCGCCTGCTGATGCGTGGTGTGAAGGAGGAACTTTTTGCCGGAATGGTACGAAGCCCACCGAAAACCGTCGACGAGTTTCTTCGCGAGGCCACCAGCATCGAGAAGACACTCGAGATCCGAAACCGGCAATTCGACCGCCGCACAAACTCAACGAACTACGCCGGAGTTCAATCACTGGCCACCGACGACCTGCGCGAGGCTATCCGAGCGGTCGTGCGGGAGGAGCTACAAAAGCTGTTCCCACCATCACAGCCTCAAGTGGCTTCGATTGCCGACGCCGTGCGTGAGGAGCTCCAACAACAACTTGGAGTAGACACTGTATCGCCCCAGCCTGAGCCGCAAGCGATGACCTACGCCACCGTCGCACGCCGTCAAGGTCCCCCTCCGCGACCGCGCCAGGGCCCTGTCACGCCACAGTTCCGTCGTCCGCCGCCGCCGCCAGCACGACCACCCGTCGCCCAGCGCACCTACGCGAGGAAGACGGACATTTGGCGCGCTCCTGACCACCGCCCGCTCTGCTACCACTGCGGAGAAGCGGGGCACATCTACCGCCGATGCCCATACCGGGAGATGGGACTCCGAGGGTTCGCCGTTAACGTGCCGCGACCACAGATTGGCGAAAGACCTCGCGATATCGCCGACTACCTCGCCGCTACTCAGTGGAGCTCTCGACGACCGTCGCGTTCGCCATCACCAGGCCGCTACCTGTCGCCGCAGAGCCGACCATACACTGGCCCAGCCCGGGGCCGGTCAGCGAGCCCATATCCGGAAAACTAAAAGCAGCAACCGATGGAGGTGCGGTTGCTGTTCGTCGAACTGACGAAGATCCTCCGCCGCCGACGAAGACGACAAAGAAACCATCTCGACGACCTAATGACGACACGCCGCCGTCCCGACGAAGTCAGGAAACCAAGACTACACCGACGAAAGACGACTTGACGACGCGACGTTCCAACTTCAGTTCAACACGACGCAGCCGTGATCCGACGCCAAGACCTAACTGTAACGCAAGACAGAGAACCACCGACCTCGACGTGCTTCTCGACGGCCACGCAGTCACCGCCTTAGTAGACACAGGAGCCGATTACTCCGTCATGAGTGGACCCATCGCCGCCCAGTTGAGGAAAGTTAAGACTGCATGGGAAGGCCCTCAAATTCGGACCGCTGGAGGACACCTGATTACGCCGACTGGTATCTGCACGGCAAGAATTACCGTTCATGACCGGACTTACCCTGCCACCTTCGTTGTCCTCCAACAGTGTTCACGAGACGTCATTCTCGGCATGGACTTCCTGAATCAACATGGCGCAGTCATCGACCTGAAGTCGAAATCGATAACGCTGTCACAAGATCAAGCGATACCGCCGGAGAGGTGTCGTAGTCACCACGCCTTGAGTGTGCTCGAAGATCAAGTGAGCATCCCGCCGCGCTCCAGCATTATTATTTCCGTCGGCACTGGAACACCCGCTGACGTAGAAGGCGTCATCGAGGGCGACCAACATCTACTGCTCGACCGTGAAATTTGCGTCGCAAGAGGGATCGCTCGACTCCACGGAGGGCAAGTGGAAGTTATGCTAACCAACTTCAGCCAAGAGTTCAAGCACATCAACAAGGGCACGACAATCGCATACATCGAGGAAATTGTGGAAACCAGCAATGCCTTTGTCCTCTCGGATTCAGCCGCATCTACCCCGATGAGCATTGTCCCTGAACCAGACTTCGACGTGAATCCAAGTCTTCCTATGAGTAAGCAGCAACAGATCAGAAGTCTTCTCCGACGATACAAAGACTGCTTTTCGACGTCATCGAGGATTCGACAAACACCAGTTGCAAAGCATCGCATAATAACCGAAGAGAGCGCTCGACCACTCCGCCAGAGCCCTTACCGAGTTTCGACGCGAGAACGTGAAGCTATTAGGCAACAAGTCGACGAAATGCTGCGCGACGACATCATCCAGCCGTCGAAAAGCCCGTGGGCCTCTCCTGTAGCCCTGGTAAAGAAAAAGGACGGAACCCTACGCTTCTGCGTCGATTATCGTCGACTGAACAAGATCACGAAGAAGGATGTGTACCCCCTTCCACGGATAGACGACGCATTGGATCGGCTCTGCAACGCTAAATACTTCTCGTCGATGGACCTCAAGTCTGGCTACTGGCAAATAGAAGTCGACGAGAGAGATCGCGAAAAGACTGCTTTCATCACGCCAGACGGCCTCTACGAGTTCAAGGTCATGCCATTCGGACTGTGCTCGGCGCCTGCAACGTTTCAGCGCGTCATGGACACTGTGTTAGCCGGACTGAAGTGGCAGACGTGCCTTGTTTACCTGGATGACGTCGTTGTCTTCGCCGGAAATTTCGACTATCACCTTAGGCGGCTTGCGACAGTGTTAGAAGCCATCAAGTCATCAGGGCTCACTCTGAAGCCGGAAAAGTGCCGTTTCGCTTACGATGAGCTTTTGTTCCTAGGCCACGTGATCAGCAAATCAGGAGTACGCCCCGACCCACAGAAGACAGCTGCCATCGCAAAGTTCCCGCAGCCAACCGACAAGAAGGCAGTGCGCAAATTCCTTGGCATGTGTGCCTACTATAGGCGCTTTGTCAAGGACTTTTCACGCATCGCGGAGCCGCTAACACATCTAACCAAATGTGATGTCGCGTTCAAGTGGGAAACGCCGCAGGCCAAGGCATTTCAAGAACTCAAACGACGCATGCAGTCGCCGCCGGTACTTGCACACTTCGACGAGGACGCCGATACCGAAATTCACACTGACGCCAGTAGCCTAGGCGTCGGTGCCGTCCTAGTCCAGAGGAAAGAAGGACTTGAAAGGGTGATATCGTATGCTAGCCGGTCGCTGTCAAAAGAGGAAAGCAACTATTCTACGACTGAAAAGGAATGCCTCGCCATCATTTGGGCTACAGCTAAATTCCGTCCTTACCTCTATGGCAGGCCATTCAAAGTCGTCAGTGACCATCACGCATTGTGTTGGCTAGCTAACTTAAAGGACCCTTCAGGACGGCTAGCGCGGTGGAGCCTCAGACTACAAGAATATGACGTCACGGTAATATACAAGTCCGGAAGAAAACACTCCGACGCCGACTGCTTATCGCGCGCCCCCATTGATCCCCCGCCGCAAGACGACGAGGACGACGACGCCTTCCTTGGGATAATAGGCGCGGAAGACTTCACTAAACAGCAACGAGCCGACCCAGAGCTAAAAGGTCTCGTCGAGTATTTGGAAGGGAACACCGACCTTGTCCCTAGGGCATTTAAGCGCGGGTTGTCGTCGTTCACGCTACAAAACTACCTGCTCGTGAAGAAGAACTTCTCACCAGTCCGCGCCAGCTACCTTCTTGTTGTACCGTCAGCACTGCGTCCAGAAATACTGCACGCCCTACACGACGATCCAACCGCTGGGCACCTCGGATTCTCCCGGACGCTGTCGAAAATACAGGAAAGGTATTACTGGCTGCCTCTGACCGCCGACGTCGCCCGTTACGTCAAGACATGCCGAGACTGTCAACGACGCAAGACACCACCGACAAGGCCAGCAGGATTACTACAGCCGATCGAACCTCCTCGCCGACCATTCCAGCAGATCGGGATGGATTTGTTGGGGCCGTTTCCGATATCAACATCCGGGAATAAGTGGATCGTCGTGGCGACGGACTATCTCACCCGCTTTGCTGAAACTAAAGCTCTACCAAAAGGCAGCGCAGCCGAAGTGGCGAAATTTTTCGTCGAGAACATCCTGCTGCGACATGGTGCACCAGAAGTCCTCATCACCGACAGAGGAACGGCTTTTACAGCAGAGCTCACCCAAGCCATTCTGCAGTACAGCCAGACAAGCCACAGGAAGACAACTGCCTACCATCCGCAGACGAATGGTCTCACGGAGCGCCTGAACAAGACCCTCGCCGACATGCTAGCAATGTACGTCGACGTCGAACACAAGACGTGGGACGCGGTCCTGCCGTACGTAACCCTTGCGTACAACACGGCGGTGCAAGAAACAACACAGATCACGCCGTTTAAGCTGGTTTACGGCAGGAACCCGACGACGACGCTCGACGCCATGCTGCCCCACGTCACTGACGAAGAGAATGTTGACGTCGCTAGCTATCTCCGGCGCGCCGAAGAAGCCCGACAGCTCGCCCGCCTACGGATCAAGAACCAACAGAGGACCGACAGCCGACACTACAACCTCCGACGACGCTTCGTCGAGTACCAGCCTGGCGACCGTGTTTGGGTCTGGACCCCGATACGCCGACGAGGACTCAGTGAGAAGCTACTCCGACGCTATTTCGGACCCTACAAGGTCACCAGACGTATTGGCGCTCTGGACTATGAGGTCGTGCCAGACGGCATTTCGCATTCACAGCGGCGCCGCGCACGATCTGAAGTGGTCCACGTGGTGCGCCTTAAACCTTTTTACGGACGCTGACGAACTTCGTCATTTTTGTTCTTTTCTTTGCTACGAGTGCTTTTGTTTATTAACTTCGTTTGTTTGCAGCATCGGGTCGATGCTTTTTAAGAGGGGGGTATTGACACGTGTACTTATCTTTATCGGGCGACCACGTTTCGCCGCTTAACAACTGTAATCGCACAGCGACGGACGCGCCTGCATGTATCCGACGTTTCTGGAAAGTTATCGATGCTTCTACCCGGCTGTCTGTTGTCGCCGAACTTGTGTTATCTGATTTCATCGGGTAACGCGAATGGTGTAGAACTTTGTGGAAGGCACGCGGGACCAAACGATTAGTCTGGAACATTCGACGACTGCTCTATAAAAGCCGACGCGCTTGACCCGCTGATCAGATTTTACGACGATCGCCGACTGTGTTCGCCGCTCTCGTTGTGCTTTAAGTGTAGCCTGTTTTGTGGGCACAGGTTCGCCCAATAAAAGCTAGTTCTTGCCTTTCAGAGTTTTGCTACTGTGTTCTTTGACGTCACCACCACGTGACAATATTTTTTTTTACCTTTTTCTGGTGCCACTGCACGATCATGCTCGCGCCTTCGTCGTCATCGTTGTCGTATTCGCCTTTCCTTTTCAACGCAGCACGTGCACCTCATGACAGAGGATGTTTGAGAAAATACTGCCGTCCCGTACTGCTTGTGAACTTCGCGCACGACTGCAAGGTTTGGCTGAGATGTTTGCAGCAGCGTAGGCTATCCGCCGAATGTGCATTTCACGAAGCCCGAGGGGAGGTCAGGACCCGTTTACAACAATGTGTATTGCTGTAGCATCACAGTGTGCTACTTAAACGAACGCATCACTCTATATTCGTGGTAACGTGATGTGAACTACAGACCGCGGACTCAGCTCGCATGCCTGCAGCTCGCCTGCAGGCATGCGAACCGTCGTTGCGGACCGTCTCCAACATGTCTTTCAGTTGCTTCGCTTCTTAGAAAAGCGGCGTGACAGCCTTTGTTGCTTACAGTCGTATTCCCGTGTTTCATTACTTCCATTGTCGTGGAGTGCCAGATGAAGTCACTTTTTAATTTCCCGTTTACAAGCTCCTCACTTCACCGGAAGCCCAGTTCTGAACGGCATACTCCTTGCTTGTAGGATAACAAATTTTTTATGCATCAAATGATGCAACTAAGCCTCTTTCAATTGTTTACAAAACAGACTCCCAGCGAGCTTTGTATCCCACTTAGTTTAGAAATGAAGAAAAAGTCTGTATTCAAAGGTTTCTTCTTTCTCGATTGTTTCCATTAGATTTCGTTCACGAATTCCGCTATTCGAACACTCCTATAAGCGTTCGAACACGCCTGCTAATAAGTTATCGAAAGCCCGCAACAGGAGCAAAAATAACCATCAAAAAAGAGATGGCGAGGCGAGGTTCATCCTCCAGAGTGGATAAAGTCGTAGTTTCGCCCGAAAGACGAAGCATTGATTGCGATAGCAAATTAATAGACAGCTATACGAGGTAAGGCGAGTACCGTTATTAGCCGTGTAAACTGCTGTAAACATTCCCTTACCAACTAAATGAACAAGTGGGACGTCATGCGTGCGCAGGCAAACATGAACACATCTGACTCGATGACCGCATACATGCGCTAGCTGTCAGAACGCTGGCGTGATAGAGCGGCAGCAGCGGCGAGCGAATTTCCCTTCGTGCTCCGTCTCGCTTCAATGTGAGCACGCGCGCCACTACACTGCGTTCACGAAGCCATCAGATAAATCGGGTCACGCACTCTTTGCGCCCGTCGTAGATTCCCTTGAATATAGGGTGCGTGTGGCCGCGCTCAGCGGTGGCGGCCGGAGTACAAGAGAAGCGCGCTTACCTGCCCCCCCCCCCCCCCCCCCCTTACCCTCCTAGTGCTCGAACACCTCCCCGCTCCTACCTCGCGGGAAAAGAACGGGCATTTTCCCGCGCGCGCGCGAGATCGAGCCACCATCCTTCCCGGCTCACTTTCGCACTTACCGCATACGGTGCGCGGCCGTGATCGTATCGCACTTGAACTTTATGCGGAACCTCGCCGTGACGGCAACAATGCGCCTGGAGTATCCATATAATTGCAATAAATTACAGTACAGGCTACGCGGGAATAGTATTAGGACGAACAAACCTATCGGCTCAAGGTGTGCTGCGGCTTTCAAGGGAGAGGCCAGGACAGTGGCAGAACAGGGACTGTACACTCAAGCGATTACTTTGAAGGTTACAACTTTGGCGAGAGGTCAGTGCGTCGGTGTATATAGCTAACATCGCATCCTCGAACGTGATCGCTCAAGAATTCCACCCCGAGTCTTTGGATTCAAGGCTCGAGCGTGCGCAAATGTGAAGGAGCAGCAGTAGAAAGGCTAAGTTGGACGCAAGAAGCGAAGCTCATAGCATTGCCGACAGTCAACGCGATCGAGACAACAACCCTTTGAAGCTTTAAAAGAAGCAACATGGTAGTGCACATTAGTAGCGTCAGTGAGAATGGATGTAATAACGTCTCGGTGAGTTAATTGCAAACGCAACTTACGTGATAATCGCCCCAAGGTCACAAAGACATCAAGTGCGCTTCCTTGCTGACTAAAGTGTACATGCGCACGCACCTGGTATTCAACGCTATCGTGTAGTTGGGCGGTATGTGGAGGGTGCCCCAGGCCTGTTCGTCCAGCACCGCACTGAAGGCCTTGTGGAGGTCAGAGTACGGCTTCTGCAACAAGAGCAGGACCTGGGTTTGCCGCTGTCCATGTCGTTGCTATTTTTATCTTCTTCCTTTCTTTTCTCTTTCTTCTTTTTGTGTATTGCCGGTGTGCGAAGTTATTTACTCGACAAGAATGCGAATTCAATCTTACGTGGCTCTTTATGGACGGTAAAAACTTCAGGTTGTCTTCATTGGCACATACACAAAAGATCGCAATCCTCGCTAGAAATGAAGCCCACATTTACCGTATAGTTGGTACCTGCTATAGGTGTAATTTCATGTTATTTGTTACACCAAGAATTCGGGTGGGCATTAACTGGAGAGACAACACAGATTACTAATCCTTAAAAAGTAATAAACATATAGAACATGTTGCACAGACTTAGTAACAACAAAAATATGCGATGAGAAGCATGCGAGTACAAACAAAACAAGGAAGAGAAATAGCAACATGAAGACAGATTAACAAAATGCAATGGATAATCCAACAGAAGAGTAAGAATAATCAATACTGACACCCGTCTTTCTTACCGGTTTTTACCAGTGTTTCTAACAAAAAGAGTAGTCCATGTGTTATAGCCTGCATTTATAAAGTACTTCTATACAAACGAAGCCTTTCTTCAAATGTTCAAAATTTCAAAATAAAAAATAAATACTCGCAGTTCCGCCCGTAAGGCGAAGCACCGATTGCGATAGCAAATTAGTAGATAGCTATACGAAGTAAGGATAGTAGTTTTGTCGGCCACATAACCCTCTGAATATTCGCTTGCAAACTAAATTAACAATGATATACTATGTAAGCGCGACTGAACGAGCACATAGGAAGAAGCAGACACACAGAGACAGCGCTGTCTCTGGTCTGCTGCTTTCTACGTCCTAAGCGCGCAAACAAAGACGGAAAGGACAACATAGGGGAAATTACTTGTACTTACTAAGTGAATTAGAGAAATGATAAATAATGGCAATGAAAGCGGATGAAAAAACAACTTCCCGCAGGTGGGGAACGATCCCACGTCTTCGCATTAAGCATGCGATGCTCTAACCAACTGAGCTACCGCGGCACCGTTTTACCATCCACTTTCTTGGGTATTTATATTTTTACTACTAGAACTAACCTTGGGAGTGTTAGCCAACGCCACCACTCACATACTTTGGCGGGAAGAAAAGGGGGTTAACCGAGAGTTATATTCATTAAACGGGGCGTTGTAACAATTCGCCGCTTAAACCGTCTGTAGTTCAGCATGGCGGTCACAGGCAGCGCAGCCCGTATACTTTTGATCACATGTAATAACCAGTAAAGCAGCTAAAGAATTGGATATGTGAGGCGCACGCATTCTGATGCTCCTAAAGAAACGAGGCTTACTGCTGTATAAGGCGCTCATGCGACCGATACGTTAGCTTTTTTATACCGTTTGAACTTGTACGACACTAGTAAAACTGAATCCTGGCGGGAAAAACAAAAAGTCGGTGGATCTCCCGCATATGGGGAATCGGTTGTAAGCGAAGCTTTCTTTGATGTTTACTGACATCTCTTCACTTTTACGTGCAGCTCAAGGTTTCTTGCTAAATGCACGCTCTGCTCGCATTTCGTTCCCTTATTTCTCCGCACTCGCTTGATCTTGTTGTCGAGCTCACTTATTGCCTCTTCTGCTTGCCTGTTCAGGCACCTACCCTGCGGCACACCGCCGGTCCGGGACTGGCCAACAATGCTCACGTACCCAGAGGTCCAACTAGGTGTAGAATCAGCAAGACAGTGGCAGCGAGCACACGAAAAATGGGGGGAAGAAGCAAAGAAAGCTTCGCTTTAAAGTCGGTGTGCTTTACCTGCCGCGCAGGGGATCGCCACTTGTCGCCTTCTGCTGCTCTTCCTTCCTTCCTTAAACTTTGCACCGCTGTCGGCGCGTCGTTATGTGCACTCTAAAATTCTATTTCAATATGGTGAATTTTTCTTTTAGATTAGCAACATGTGCGCACTTAGCATTCGCTATGAAAATTTCTAGCAGATGTTACCGAGATCTCAACCCCCACCCCCGGTACCTTTCCCCCACCGCATTAATAAATTTAATGTAACGTTTATCCCCAAACACTTGATTTTCGACGTTTCTTACCTGGTACTTTGTGCTCTTTTCCTTTTAACGATTTTATTTTGGCACTTGATGCTACCATGTCAGGTTCCAATATCTAGTTCTTTGCGAATTCTTCATTGTACCCACTCCTGATATAGCCCTTGTAGAACTGTCGTATGTAATATAAATAAAGACTGAATAAATAAATAAGATTGTGCTGGAGCTTGGACACGCCATGCTGAAGCCTGGTGGCGAGAAACGGTGATAGTTGGGTAGCACAAGCTAAAGCCCCTGCTACCGCCGCCGGAAGCGTGAGCTGATGGAAGGGAGCCTCAGCCACGGAGTAAGACATATAGGAGGTGAAACTCCCGTCAGCGCGAGCGGGCGCGGGCGATCAGATAAAGTCACAATTGTTGCATGCGCCGACGCTACCGTATACAGTGGCGGCACCATGCGGCGCGTCGTAGAAGCCGCAGCGAAAAAAAAAAAAAAGCAGCGCCCGGCAGGCGGCTCGGCGGCTCCGGCAGCTCCGGCCACTCCGTGGTAGAAGTCAGGCGCACGCGGCCGAACGGGAGCAACACGCTCAACCGGTTGCCCTGGCAACCGAAACGGCGGTAATTTCTTCCCATGCCGCCAGGTGCCGCCAGCATGAAAACATATCCGCGGGCTTGTGACCTTTACTGGTCGCCGCAAACAGCGGAGTTTCCACTCCTAAATATTTCTTGCTCCGTGGCCTCAGCTTAATTGTTGAATCAGTTACGCTGTCGTCCGGGAGTATAACCAGTCTTGTTTGGACCGTTTGAGCATTCAGCGTTTATTTACAGCCTCAGTTGGGCGTTCAAGAGCGTTGAAGTAAGTGTAGACTATGTCCATGCTCATTGAGAAGGCGCTTCGTTCTTGGCCTATTTATGCGAATTGCAGGTGCGAACAGTGCGGTAGTCTCTGAAACTATCGTTGGAGCTGTTTACTTTAAAACAGTCACATACAAGAATTTCGGGGTTTCGAAGTGAGCCTAGTCAAGCGCTATATAAATTTAAGCGAAAGCACGTAGAATGCCCCATACTGCCTGAAAAATGGTTGCCGAGATGACATGCGAAACGAAATTGGCTCTTGGGGTAAGGTCGGATAGTGGCAGCATGCAGTGAACAGAGTGCGCAAAAACTTTTGGCTGAACGCCGTGACTTCATGTATGTATGTTAGCGGGTTAACGACTACATGACAAATGCGTGCGTATGCACTCACTATAAGCAGTGCTGTACTGCGGAAATATAAATATACAGAAACTGCACCACGCAATTTATCGATGGAAGCATTTTCGTGACTGACCATCCGATGGCAGACAGCGCCAACGCATACTAGAACGACTCCGTCACGCTGTGGACACTAGCCGTTGATATCGTTTTTCATTATTTATTGATTGAATAAATGAATTCAGTCTCTGCACGTGAAATGAATGAACGCCAATCGTGGCAGCGCTGTTAGATTTTGTCTATGATTTCTGCTGCGCAGCGTATGTAAACATAGCACTTCCCCACATTCTGTCTACAGCGCTTGCCCCTGAACTGAAATCCTCAGTGCAGCACGACTCAAACGAAAAGATTTAACACGGGCCCTATAATGAAAAGCTATTCCAATCTCTTGACGTTATATTTATGTAACCGCTGACGTAAGCATCGGGCGGTGATTCGCCGCGTTGTTTGAACAGCCCAATCAAACGCTGTCCTCGTTTATAAAAGGTCACTTTTGTTTGCTTTCACAGTGAATAGCATTGCCTACTTGACAGGCTTTGCGCGCAAGCATTCTTTGGCGAGCACCCCAGCCCCGTCACGGGAAAGGTCTAATGCCTTGTATCTGCTCAAAAATGCGTAACTTCCAAAGCTAAGTCATTTAATCGTTGTAATAGTGTAAATGTAGCTGATTGGTACCTTTATAAGAATAAGAAACAACTTAAACCTAAAAATAATATAAAGAAAGAATACCCATGGAGATACATAGGGCTGCTTAGAAAATGCATGGGCAAGCTTATAGTAGCAGTGAGCCAATTGAAATTTGGGGTTGAGACAACTTGAAATGTCGCCTGGGCCAACTGAAATTTAAGGGTGGGGCCAGCTTATATTAGGAGTTGGGCTGACAACATTTGAAGGTGGCCTAGCTTGAAATTTGGACATGGACCAAAATAAATTTGGGGTTAGGAAAACTAAAAATTTGAACCTGGACTAAGTGAAATTTCGGAGTGGGCCAACTTAAATTTGGTGGTGGGCCAACTTGAAATTTGGGGATGGGCAGAGTAAACTGTATGGGTACGCTAACTTAAGAGGAAGCTTTAGCTCGGGTGCTCCTATAAAAATACATGTAAAAGGGGAATTCGTTTTCTCGGCAACCACTGCACCGAATGTGACGAGGTTTGTTGCATTTAAAAGAAATTTTTCAAATCTAGTGACTGTTGGTTTCTAATTTTCGATTTAGGTCGAAAATCTTTTATTAAAAATTGGCAAAAATAGAAAATTTTCAGAAAATGAAACTATGAAGTTTACAACTCTGTAACTCAGCAACGAAAGACGATATCGCAATTCTGTGAATTGCATCTAGTAGTACTTCTAAAGCGGACAAAATTAATGTCACACATGAAGACAAAATATGTGGTAATATAAGAATACAGCTTTTGCAGAACTCTTGTACACAACGTAACAAATTCCCGTAAGATATAAAATGACATATCGAATTTGTCCGCTTTCAATGGTGTAATGGGTGCCGTTTACAGAACCAGGATATCTGTTCTTGATGCAGAGCTATTAATGTATAAACTTCGTGCTTCTATTTTTTTTCGAACTTCCGAATTTTTGAAAATGTTTAACAACACTAAGGCCCTAAATCGAAATTCCGCTTCCAACAGTCACTGGAATTTAACTTTCCAGGGGTTATTTCAGAAAGGCGTTTTTGCGTTTTACATGTATTTGAATAGGCCACGTCAGAGTTGGGCCCGAGCTAAAGCTTCCTCTTAAGTTCGCGGGTTGGCCAGCTTGAAATTTGGGGGTAGTCCAACTGAAATCTTGGCTTGCGCCAACTTGTAATTTGGGGGTGGGCCAGCTGAAGTTTGTGGGTCGGCAAACTTGATATTTTGGTGTGGGCTAACTTGAAATATGGTGATGGACCAATTTGAAATTTGACAATGGGCGAACTTAAGTTTGGGCATGGGCCAAGTTGAAATCTATGGGTGGGCAAAGTTGAAATTTGAGGGTGGGCTAACTTGAAATTTCAGGGTGGGCCAACTTAAATTTAGCGCTGTGCCAACTTGAATCTGGGAGATGCGCTAACTTAAATTTGGGAGTTAGCCAACTTGAAATTTTATGGTGGGCCAAGTGAAATTTTGAGATTGGCCAACTCGAAATCTGGGGGCTTGGTAAGTTAAATTTGGGGCAGGCCAACTTTAATTTGGAGTGGGCCAACTTGAAATTTGGACGTGGGCCAGCTTGAAATGTCCGGTTAGGCCAACTTGAAATTTGGGGGTTTGCCAATTTAAATTTGGGATTGGGCCAGCGCGAAATTTGGGGGTGGGTGAACTTAGATTCGGGGTTGTGCTACCTTCAATTTGGGAGTTCGCCAACTTGAAATTTGAGGGTAAGCATACTTGAAATTTCCGAGTGGGCCAAGCTAAATTTTGGGATAGGCCAACTCGAAATCTGGGTGTTTGGCAAGTTAAGTTTGGGGATGGGCCAACTTGAAATTTGGATATGGGGCAACTTAAATTTAGGGATGGGCAACCTTTAATTTGGGATGGGCCAACTTGAAATGTGGACGTGGGACAGCTTGAAATTTCTAGGTGGGCCAACTTGAAATCTGGGGGTTTGCTAAATTCAATTTCACGCTGGCCCAACTTAAAATTTAGATATGGGCCAACTTAAATTTCGTGGTGGGCCATCTTTAACTTGGGGGTGGGCCAAATTAAATCTTGTGAATCCTTATGCATACTTAGACAACTCCAGTGCAGTTTCTCTATATTTTTGTTTGCTAATCGACATCAGCCTACATATACCTTGGATTTATCCCAAGGGATTTCTTATCAAGTTGAAATTTGGGCTTGTTAGTGCTGATATTCGGGTTGTATAGCGCAGACGGAAGGACCACAAGAAGGACAAGACGACACACAAAGTTCAAACTACCAACAGAGCCACCACGCATGCGCAAATATGAGGCAGGTGGGCAGGTGCCTTAATGATAGACATAGAGAACCCCAATAATATTGTTAAAAAGGTGAGTTTACCCGCCGTCGTTGCTCAGTGGCTATGGTTTTAGGCTGCTGAGCACGAGGTCGCGGGATCGAATCCCGGCCACGGCGGCCGCATTTTGATGGGGGCGAAATGCGAACACACCCGTGTACTTAGATTTAGGTGCACGTTAAAGAACCCCAGGTGGTCGAAATTTCCGGAGTCCTCCACTACGGCGTGCCTCATAATTCGAAAGTGGTTTTGGCACGTAAAACCCCACAATTTAAGGTTAGTTTCGCCCCAAAAGCGAAGCATCGATTGTGATAGCAAGTTAGTAGATGGCCATACGAAGTAAGGATACTGGTTCTATCGGCGGTCTAAACTTGTAAACATTCGCTTACTAACCAAATTAACAAGCATGGTCTCACGTACGCACAGGTAAACATGAACACATCTCGCTCGTTGACCGCGGAAACTCGCTGTCAAAATGCTAGAGTGGGGAATCGCGGAAGTAGCAGTGAGCGAATTGACCTTCGTGCTGTCTCTCGCTTTAACGCGAACTAAACGTCGAAAGCACAGCGCATATGAAGCTACCGGCACTAGGCGCACCTTCCCATCATGACAGATCGCTTTGAAGATGAGGCCCGCGTGGACGCGCACTTTGCCCACGTCGTAGATCGCTTTCTAGATACGGCGCCCGCGCGGCCTGCGCGGCCGCGCCGTAGCTGCAGCCGTCGGAGTGGAATGCCCCCAACGCCCTCCCTCGCTTCGCCCTCGTGCGTCGCACGCGACAAAAGAGGGCGCGCTGCCCTTCCTCCCTTGCACGCGCGAGATAGAGCCACGACCGTCGTCTGGCCCTCGTAGTCTTTCACTCGCACATACAGCGTACTGTGCGCGGTGAAGATGTTACGTTTGGACTTTATACGGAACATCACGGTGACGGCGACGGCAGAAATGCGCTTTGGAGTGTCCATACAATTGCTATCGCAATAAAATGCACGCGATGGGCGGCTCGCTATTCATTGTAAATCCTGCGGGTGTGAACCACAGTTCAGCGCACGCACCACTGTAAGCTTCATGCATGACAAGCTCACAAGGGAAATAATTGAGGCTGAAAATATCTTGAGATGCAGTCCTGGCTGAGTAAGCACCCCATCTGTTAACCTTTCCAATAAGAAACTACTTTTTTTATGGAGGTAATTATTTGCGCATGCGTGGTGGCTTTGTGCGAGCGTATCAAATCGTGCTCCGGAAAAATAAACCTTTCTCGGTAGTTTGCGCTTTGTGTTCCGTCTTGACCTTCTTTTAAATGCGTAAGCATCACTATGCCTACCCAGAGAGAAAGCCTGTCCGTCCTTCCCGTAAGTCATTCATGTGTTGTACCGGCGGCAGAAAACAAATGTCAAAGGAGAACAGTTTCTGTGAAGGCTTTCTTGAAAGATTTGACAACGCTGGAATAAAAGCCATCCTTATATGTAGGACTACATATAAACAGCATTGTGAACATCAGGAAAATTCAAATTGTGGGAAAACTTAATGCCAAGTACACCATGCGTGTCGGTGGTCTCGGGATTGAGCCTGCTTTTGGGCATTTCTTCACCGACCGAAATGCAACCGATCTCTGAGGACTCGTGCGCTTCACGTCGTGCAACATACAGATAAGCAGCAAACGGGTTGATAAGGATGGTTCGACGTGAAAGGATAAGATACTAAAGGACGAGGAGGACATTTATTGGTCGGAGCAATTCTGATAATAATGATAAGCACGAATAAGGGTTGACAAGGGTTGGATCATATCCGAGGAGTTTTATGAGCATAGATAAGCGTTGATAGATTGGATCGATTGCCATAAGGTTGATACCGACCGATAAGGATTGATAAGGCTCGGATAGAATCCGATACGGTTGATAGCAACCAATAACGATTGATAAGGCACTGTTGAAGCTTGCGCAAGTTGGTGTGACTTCTTTTTCACCAGCGAAAAAGACAAGGACGAGACGTGTACACATACACAGCGCTGCAATAGGTGTCGGTGTGTGCAGATCACTGTGTATGTGCACTCGTCTCGTCGTTGTCCTTTGCGCTGGTGAAAAAAAAGATTGATAAGGGTTTATATAGGTTGGATCAAGTTGCGTAACATTGATAGTGACACCGGGCTGCGTGAAGATGAGCAGGCTGCACAATGCTTACCCATACTGAGATAACTCCCAGGGGTTTTCTGTGTGAATTTTTTGTGGTCGTTCCGTCAGCACTATACAACACGAAGGTCGCCAAGAAAGTGATCTGACAGCGAAACATGAATGAATGCTTTATTTGTGTAAGTCAATTCGGGAATTGTCACCAGAAGCAGCTACAAAAATGGTCCTTGAGGACATCTGCTACCCAGGAAAGGATTCCGGGGCGTGAATCGTGCAGAGGCGCCACGCAGACATAATTTATGCATGCATGAAATAACGAAATACCTCAAGATGCAATATGAATCATTGGGGAATGAGAGATCTATAAGAAAATCGCAGACACGAAAAATATAACAAATCAGATAGTGGAAAACAGTATTATTTTTTTATTTATTTACTCTCATACCCACAGCGCCATCTAGGCATTACAGTGGAGGGGGGGGGGGTTACATACATCAATGTAAACAGCTTATGGCATCCAATAAACAGCATTAAACTATACAATACAATGAAAGAGAAAAAGAAAAAAAAAACAGCAAGGGGACAAAAATGGTACATCAAGATATCAATGTACAGCACGACCAAAAAAAAAGCGAAAAACGGCATCATACAATCAAGTAATAAAGCACTATGTAATGATATCAAATTCTACAATTACTATATACTGTAAAATAAAGAAGAAAATTTCAGACAGAACTTGCAAAATGTTTCTTATTAAGTGTACCAACTACGGCAGCAGGCAGTCGATTCCATTCAAAAATGGTTTTGGGGAAAAAGGTGCTTTTGAAAAGCTTAGTTCTACAACTGTATTCCCTAACCTTGAGCTCGTGATCTGTTCGTCTGGATATATAATGTGGCTGAAGAATATACTTACTACGGTCTATTCCAATTTGGCCATAAAATTGTGAAAAAGTTTCAAGCATAATGCCTGCCTTCTCTTTTCTAAGGTGTCCCATTTTAATGTTTGTTTTGCACTAGTAATACTAAGGTTTCTGTCATAGCTGCCGATTACGTACCGTGCTGCTATATTCTGAACTCGAATTTCAAGTTTATCTCGGTCGGTACACGTAGGAGGGTCCCATACGGTACATCCATATTCTAAAGTGAGCCTAACGTAGCTTTTGTACATAAGATCACAAGCCTGCTGGGGAAAGAGTTTTGTATTGCGCCGTAGAAATCCTAACACTTTGCATGCCTTTGCTGTAATGAAATCAACGTGCCTGTGCCAACATATGGACGGTGTGAGGAATACACCCAAGTACTTGTACTCGGAAACAATCTGCAATGGGGAACCGGATAGATAATATACGGCTTCTGGCATACACTCTTTAGTAAAGCGCATGTGGACTTCTGTGTGTTTATTTGCATATGTGACTATCTGTACCAGTTTTGTAGTGTAACTAAATCATTTTGCAAAATAACAGTATCCACAATGCTTGTAATTTCCTTATATATTATCAGATCATCAGCAAACAATCTTAACGGAAGAAACAATAGTGTTGGGAAGGTCATTTATAAATATTGTCACAAGCTGTCATTTGAGGGTTGACGGTTCGGCACAGCTTCAAAATTTCTTCGATATAGGTAGTGCAAGTCTCGCCGAGTACCTGAGCTCTCTGGGCTAATGTGAGTTCCGCACGTTTCCTCTTTGCGTCCGACTCACCGAAACACTTTTTGATCTCCTCAACGAAGCGTCTCCATGTAGTTAGCATGTCCGCGTGGTTGTCATGCCATACCAACGCAGTGCCGGCCAAGAAGAAAACAACGTTCCTAAGCTGACTGGCAGCGTTCCAGTTATTGCATTGGCTTACCCTTTCGTAATGGGTTAGCCACTCATCCACATCTTCCTCTGCCTTCGCCGAGAACGTGCGTGGCTCTCGGTAGTGCTGGATAGGGACTGGGCTCACCGAGGCACTGCTAGTGAGGGTATTTTGCTCTGTGGCCATGATTGAGCGCGACGGCGAAAGTCCGGCGAGGCGACGGCTTCGGCGTAGCTCTTGTGCTGGTGGCTCCGTTGTAGGTCGTGGGAGTTACCCCGCACAGCTTCACCAAATGTTACACATGAGGTGTTTAATGGAGAGCCAGATGAATCTGGTTCACAGGCGCGGTTGTTGAAGAGCGGTCTCGCGGCAGCTTGGCTAACGTCGTTCTTCTCTTTCTTTCCTCTGATTGTCTGCGCGGCAGGCGTGGTTCATGACAGCTTGTGACAAGTAATGGGCCCAATACCGAGCCCTGGGGGACGCCAGACGATACGCGGGCCGCACTAGATTCTGCGCCATTTACTAAAATCTACAAACACCGAGTCAACAAAAGAACGAGCATCCAGTGCACCACAAACTTCATGAACGAATTCTGTTAATTGAGCTGTACAGGAAAGCCCTTGCCTGAAACCGTGCTGTTTCTGATTCGGGAGGTTACGATTGGCAACGTGTGTCGTTAAATTCAAATTCAAATTCAAATTCTTTATTTTTTCCAAAACAAGTTTCGTGGTTGACAGGGCTAAAAGCTGTGGTCTGCAGCTTGACAGAGGCCCGGACACCATATTCAAGGCAGGGCTTGACCTCGACGTGAATGTCGAACCGTTAAACAAAAACGTACAGAAAATAACAGTTCATCGGAATAAGAATACATAATACCAGATATAATGCTTATATAAGACCATATATATATATATATATATATATATATATATATATATACAGAAGCAGATATATATACATATATATATACACACACCCATATATACATTCCTGCACAGACATATATATAAAAGTCAAATGTAATGAAAGAAAAAGTAAAACTAACGTATACACACATATATATATACATATACACATGTACACACATATACATATACACATATATATGCACACATACATGTACATATATGAATTCACATATGCATACACAGAAACACATAATACATCAGGAAAAGATATCATTCCAAAAACACTACAATGCGAAATGCAAGCTGACACAGGAGTATTTAGCTTCTGTTAAAGAAGAAAAAAAAAAGAATATAAATGTACGTAGCTTCACGACAATAGTGGAAGGTATGATATTTTTTTAAGAAAAGAGCTGTTGAAGTAATGCTAGTGTGGGCTTTACTATATCTTTGTATTTATTTAGGATTAACGGAAGATTATATTTCAAAGACTGCAGTTTGTAAAAAGTGCGGAAACGCGGAATTATCCAAAAATCAAGAGAACGTGTACGATCATTGGTATTTTGCTGAAGTAGTGCTATTGTACTAATAAAGTTTTTAAAAGTGGGTGAAGACTCATAGAATGAACGCAAAACACGAAATTCATACATATGTTGTATTTTCATAATGTTGTACAACCTAAAATAATATTCGGTGGAAGCTAAATAATCGATATTTGCGATATTGCGAACAACTTTCTTTTGTAATAAACAAATCCTCGCAATATTCGTTTGTGTAGTGGTCAACCATACGAGACTACAGTAATTAATATGAGAAGCGAACAATGCAGAATAAATTTGTTTTTTGGCTTCCACTGGGAGAATTGCACGGCAACGCGATAGAGCTCCTGTGGTCATTGAAAGTTTTTGCATAAGTTGTCAACATGCGAATCCCATGTGAGATTAGAGCTAAATGTTACTCCGAGAATTTTATATTCACTGACGATTTCGATCCTGTGCCCGTCGCAGTATATATCCTGTTCTAAATTGATTACTTTATTTTTTGCACGGAAGAAAAGTACTTTGGTTTTAGCTGGGTTAATCTTGAGGCAGTTAGAATTTGACCAGAATAAGAGCTTCTCAAGGACCTGATTACATCTTGACGCTAGATCGGCTTCATCAGTTCCGGAGAGTAGGATAGTGCTATCATCGGCATATATGATAAATTTTGAGCCTGTGTCAATACGGACAATATCGTTTATGTATACGTTAAACAAAAGGGACTGGGCTTGTGCAGTCGTCTTGTGCAGTTCTGGTTACTGCACAAGACGTGCTCTAATACTTTGCAGACAATACTTGTTAGAGATATTGGTCTGTAATTGCTGACTAGTTCGCGAGGCCCCGATTTATACACTGGCACAACGCACGCCATCTTCCATTCATGAGGTGGGACCCCGGTGTTCAATGACTTCGATTCCAGTATATTAAAAAAGGGAGGGACGAACGAAACACACAATTTGAGAAAAGCGCCTGTCAATCCATCAGGCCCCCCTGCTTTGCTGGAATCTATACGTTCAAGAAGAGACCGTATTCCACTTTGATCAATAATTATATCATCCATGTTTTCAATGACCTCATTAGCAGACGGATGCGGAATTGCGCTCGAGGCACTGGGTGAGAAAATGGAAGCAAGAAACTTGTTGAAGCAGTCGGCATTTTCTAAGCTATCTTCTATTTACACTCCGTCATGCTGAAGTGATGGAATACATACTTTGTATTTTCCATTACATTTGACAAGATTCCAGAATAGCTTTTTGTTGTTTGAAATCGAGAAGGCAAAGCGTCAAGAATTCTTTTTTTGCCTCGCGGATTTTTGTTTGCAGCATTTTGGTTATGGTCGCAAGTTGATCGCAAGTTTCCGAAATGGAGTTTCTTTTATATTTCCTGTATATCCTATTCCTCTTACTAGTAAGGCGTCGCAGCTCACCATTAAACCATGGCTTAGATTTAGCACGCCGTTTGGTCTGCACCCACGACGGCACATAGTTTTCTTGCATCTCAAGCATTTTTGCTTTAAGAAGGACCCATAACTCATCAACGCCGATTGTTTCAGTAAGTATTTCGAATTCCGGAAGGAATTCCTGTGATGCAAGTCCTATTTCATTTATGTTGGCTTGGCTGAAATTATACATCCTTCGGGCTCCCGAGCTTTGCGTCTTTTCGTACGTCAACTTAATTTCACAAACCACAGCTTTATGGTCGCTAATACCTGGCACCACCAAAACTTTCCTAACCCAATGTAGCTGATTAGTTAAAATTAATTAATTTAATTATGGGGTTTAACGTGCCAAAACCACTTTCTGATTATGAGGCACGCCGTAGTGGAGGACTCCGGAAATTTCGACCACCTGGGGATCTTTAACGTGCACCTAAATCTAAGTACACGGGTGTTTTCGCATTTCGCCCCCATCGAAATGCGGCTGCCGTGGCCGGGATCCGATCCCGCGACCTCGTGCTCAGCAGCCTAACACCATAGCCACTGAGCAACCACGGCGGGTAGTTAAAATTAAGTCTAATACGTTATTTTGTCTCGTACCTTCTGTTACCACCTGGGTTAAGGAAAAACTGCTTAGTATCAACAATTCCTTTGCCACTGCAGATGTAGCCCTAGTATTAGAAGAGTGCTTATTCCAAGAAAGCTCTGGGATGTTAAAGTCCCCGCCAATGACAAGGTAATCTGTATTGACTGTCTCTATCGTCTTTGAAAAATCAGACAAGACAGCAAGAGGGCCTGAAGGAGCCCTATACAATGAACATACTGATAATGTATTCCCGTTTGGTAACCGAATCTTACCCCATATATCCTCGCAATTTCCGCTGCCGATATCGAGAGCGGAACAAGAAAGCAATGTGTGAACAAGTATAGAGACCCCATCACCATGAGGGTTTCTATCGTTCCTAAAGCATGTGTAGCCGTCTGGAAAGACTTCATTGCTTGTTATTTCTTCATCTAGCCATGATTCCGTTCCAAGCACTACAGTTGGTTTGGTCATGCATAGAAGGTTGTGCAAATCATCTACTTTGTTCTTGATACTACGGCAGTTGACAAGAACGAAAGTTACATCTGCTACGGAGCTGCGCATGCATCATGCCGTTTGCACAACCTGGCCACTACCTTCATCATATACACATGCTTGCCCGTTTATAAACAGCTTATCATACTTTAGGTTCGCGCGAGCACCATCAAGGGCATTCCTTTTGCCGAATTCCCAAAGAAACTTTCTTTTTCTGCGCACTGCCTCTGAAAAATCTTCTGATATACTAATATTGGATCCTTTTATTTTCTTGGCGTTGGCTAGAATTGCGTGTTTATCTTTAAACATTGAAAACATTGCAATGAGCGGCCGAGGTTTATTGGCCTGGGACCGGCCAAGTCTGTGTGCCATTTCAATCTGCACTGGCGTTGGTCCTAAATGTGATACAATTTCTTGTGTTTTTTTTTCTCGGAGACAGCGGGCAGTTCACTTTTAATGAAATACAGCCTAAAGGAAGCTCTTGAGCGGGAACGCAAAAGCACCAAAATATTCTTGCAGCAATACCCCCGTAACCATATTGTTAGAGACTATTTTCTGCGCACGTGGTAAGCATAGCTGCGGCACAATGTTGAGCCTCACCTGCACGACGGTCTCGTTGGAGATCTCACCGAGGAAGGCCCGGCTGAAGGCCCCGTTCTGGTCCTCGTTCACCACTCCGACGGGCAAATCGGAGGGCTTGCCGCCCACGAACAGGCAAAACACGACGCCAACGCAAGACGGCACCACCAGCTGGAACACCACGGTGCTGCAGTGGCGATTGGCGCGTAAGACACGGGGCTTTACGCCAACGACCATGCGACTGAAGTCGACACTATGGGGAATGCGGCGCTTACAAAAACAAAGCCATGTGATATTCTACGCATGTATGTATGTATGTATGTATGCATGTATGTATGTATGTATGTATGTATGTATGTATGTATGTATGTATGTATGTACGTATGTATGTATGTATGTATGTATGTATGTATGTATGTATGTATGTATGTATGTAATGTTCGATTTTCAAATTGCGATATCCATTAACGTACGCAGCGCTGAGCGGACGACGACCGCGAGAGAGCGCGCCAGGCTTGTCGCGCGCCTCGTGTCCTGCATTTCTAGCCATGCGTTCCAGGCATTCGTGCCAGGCATTCGTGCTTCAGGAGGAGCCATCGCCATGAGGGACGGCTCGGCTTTGTAATTACACGGTAAAAGATGTGCACTGCGAGACAGTGAGAAGCCACCGACACCTGAAATGAACGACGCGTCACGTGGACGCCTGCCAAACTCTCTACGTGTCTATAAAAGGCGGTTGGTAAAAGAGAGCTAGGCTACACGGGCTCAGCTTGCTAAGACGGGTCGTTTGCAGCCCACTGAAGAACGCAATCATTTGACCATAGCTGAAGGATCTCAATGGGGTTTCATTGGTTGCGCATAACTGACTGCACGATTAACTGTGAACGTATTTCTTTTCAAGTTGTCTAGCGCTGATGTTTTCGAAGTGAATTGGAAACCAACTATGGCTCTACACTAATAAACTATTTACGCGTGAGCGCATATGCCCCCCCCCCCCCCCCCCCCCCCCCGCCTCTTTGAAAATTCGTGGTGCGGCTATATGAAGCTCGGCGATAAATTTGGCGCAGCGCCAAGCGAAGGAGCTGTCACAGTGGGTGACGGACGACCTAGGTAAAAATAGGCAGGTGGTGCAGCAGATGACGTCATTGGCACGGCTGGCGCATTGCAAACTCGCATAGGTAGCGCGGCGTGGGTGGCTTCAACACCAGACATAGTTCGGCGCTCGGAAATGCACGTAATCAGGGGCAGAATTCACTAAGCGATCTTACGATCAAACTTTGGCACAAGAAAAATCTTACGAGAAAAGCGTATTCACAAAGCTAAAACCGTTCGTAAGATCAGCAAGCTTGCAGTGCCCGCCGCTGCAAAGACAAGCGCTGTAGTCGAAAAGAAATAAGTGGGTGTAAGGGTAGCACAGGCGCGAACTTCAGTACTTGCGCCAGCAGTAAGCATTAGTCGATTCACTAAATAAACAGCTCTCGCAACTGCCGACGTAAGAAGGAATTTACACGATAAGGGGATGGCAGTCTTACGAACTTAATTATGCTATCTGCGCCGCTAAAGATGACGCATGTAAGCGTTGGAACGCGCTGTTGCAGCCGATTAGCCAGGGGCGACAAATGATAGCCGATGATAGCGCGTGCTGATATATTTGTCGTACTCTGTGATTTGTCACTTCCAAGTACATTGAACTGTTTTAGTGAATTGTATTAGACATGCGCTGCTGTGGAAGGTGGCAACATTAATGCTGTGCTGCGAACTTCTGCTTAATATCTGATAAGCTGTGTTATCCTACGCGCGCAATAGCCTGACTTCAAACTCTCCATGACATATTGGGTGGTAGCAAATACACGTGTGGTGGTCTCAATCCCGGGCCACCATCAAGTTTGCCAGTATATGTGCCTTGAGCCCTTCTATCGTGTGTTTTTTTTTTTTTTCTAGTTCGAGCTTTCCCTCGCTCTCAAAGCTGCGCACGATTATTTTCCAGGCGCTTTCGCGGCATTAATTTTGAGGCAATTTTAGGCAAGATCAGACGAGAAATAAAAGCGACAGCAGACGACAGCCATCGTCCTCTTATGATTGGCAAAGATGCTCATTCTAAACACGAGGCTATATCAGTACTGGGTGAAATGACGACGCTTACGTCTTTCAGTCGCGTCGTGCGATGTTCTTTGTGTCTTTTCGACCTCTCACTTAAGGAAGCCTTCGTAGGCGTTTGTGTATTCAGTGCAAGAACTTCTTTCGAGCCGGCGACGGTCTTACGGTGTTCCGCGCAGCATGGCGTCCGGTCATTAGTCAGGTCAACACGACGGCATGAAAAGGCCGGCCACAGTGGCCTGGTATCGTGAAGTGGGCAATGTGAAGCTTGCGCGACGCTGGGCGCGGTCACTAAAACGCGTCGTGCCAGCTGGATCAGCATCAGCGTCCCTCGAGTCGCGCTGTCTTTCGTGCTCTCCCGGCGGCGCACTGCGTTCGGTGCGTTTGGGCGAAGCTACGGCATTTGTGCGTATTTGCGGTGTAAGCGGCGTAAGTGCATACTGTATGAATGGTACTGAAGGACTGAACGAACTTCACATCAAGGCCGAGGCGCTTGTAGCCCGTTGGATAACAACTAAAAATAGTTTTCCTATATGTGGTGCTGCCATATTTACGTTTAGCCACGGTGCACGTATCCGCAGCTCCTCAGACTCGCTTCGGCTCTGCCTCAGTGACAGTTCCGGCTTCATATATATTTTAACGTTTATTTATTTATTTATTTATTTATTTATTTTATTTATTTATTTATTTATTTATTTATTTATTTTATTTATTTTATTTATTTTATTTATTTTATTTATTTATTTATTTATTTATTTATTTATTTATTTATTTATTTATTTATTTATTTATTTCAAGTACCTGCAGTGCCCGAAGGCATTATTGCAGGGGGGAATACACAGTATACATAAGCTCGACAAAAGACAGAACTGGTTAACCAAAAATAACACAGCAATAGAAAAGTTCACACCGCTATCAATTACACAGAAATGCTCTGAACGATGCTTCAGTGCGACAATCAGCAATTTCCTGCGGTAGCTGATTCCACTGTGGTATTGTGAGTGGAAAAAAACGAATGCTTGAAGACGTTTGTTCTACAAGTAAGTTCTCTTATTTGTAAAGAGTGGTCACTTCTGTGAGATAAGCAATGAGGAAGTAAAAGGTAAGTTTCTTTATCTATTTTAACCATACCGAAATAAATTTTAAAAAGCATTTCTAATCTCATGTTTTGTCTGCGTGTGCTTAATAATTCCCACCCTAAGTTATCCTTAAGTGCAGTAATACTAGAAGTAAAGTCATAGTTATTGCAGACACAACGGGCTGCGCAGTTTTGAACATGGTCGAGCAAATTATACAAAGTTTTGCTTTGCGGGTTCCAGGCCATGCAGGCATACTCTAATATGGGTCTTACATTCGAAAAATAAAGTAGTTCTTTAATTTTGGGAGGAACTAACCGGAAGTTGAGTTTAACAAAATTTAGCATTTTACAGGCTTTCGCTGTAACACATTCAACGTGCTCAGTCCAAGTTAAATTCGATGAGAAATAAAGACCAAGGTACTTATACTCAATTACTCGCGATAGCTGGACATTTTCTAATGTATAATGAAACAGATATGGATTTTGTTTAAGTGTAAAGGAAACGTATTGACACTTACTGGGGTTCAAAGACATTTGCCACCTAACACACCAGCGTGTTATACAGTCCAAATTGCGTTGCAAGTACTCGTGGTCAGTGGCAGACCTAATGCAGTGATAAATCGCACAATCATCCGCATACAGACGCACCTTGCATGACACAACCTGAGCAAAGTCATTGATGTAGACCAAAAACAGCAATGGCTCCATAACAGTTCCCTGTGGAACTCCCGAAGTAGCAGAATATAATCAGGTTGTTAGCCATTAATTACAACACGTTGCATGCGTTCTTATAGATAACACTTAATCCAATCAAGCAATGAAGGAGAGATACGGACGGATGATAGGTTATACAACAGCAACACATGGGGAACAGAATGAAATGCCTTTCTAAAATCTAGAAATATACAGCCCGTGTGTACACCGAGACCGAATAAATGAATAAGATCGTGACTGAATTCTAGGAGCTGTGTCGAACAAAACGACCAGACCTAAATAAAGCCATGCTGATATTCGGTAAAAAATTGTTTTCTAGATGTTTTATTCTGGCACTGGGCTCCAGTGTTTTACTACACACACTCGTTCGAGAAAAATTGGCCTGTAGTTGGAGACAATATTTTTGGGCAACCTTTATGGATTGGTACCATGCTTGTAACTTTCCACTCCTTAGGTAAACAAGAAGTACTTAACGATTTCTGAAAAAATAATAACCAGACAGTGGGCGATTATGTCAGAACAAACCTTTAACATATAAGAAAGTATACCATCACGGCCACCTGCAGAATAAGCATACATATTGTCAAGTAACTACCGCGTGTGTCACGACCAGTTCTGATATAGGTTCGAACACATTGTCGGGAATACACGGTAATTCATTTTGACAGGGAGTTGTGAAAGAAGACTGGAAATAAAGATTGAAGCAAGAAGCTTTATCGAAGTCATCAGTAAGAAGTACACTACCGTTTTTTTAAGTTCGGGATGACAACTGATTCTTTGCTAATTGTTTTTAAACACTTCCACATTTCTTTCGGGTTATTTTGTAACTTTGGGTAGAATGCTAACAAGTATTTTTCCTTAGCAACCTTGTTTTTTTTTACTTTTATATCTTTTCCAAGGGTTTTAGCATTACAAATACAGAACGGCTACGCTGCTTTCTATAAGCATTCAGAAGACGATGACTTATCAATTAATCGCCTATCCATAAGTGGGAGAGTACTTATCGAGAAAGCGGTAAGGCAGGGAGACACAATCTCTCCAATGATAGTGAATGCATGTTTAGAAGAAATATTCAATATGTTAGACTGGGAGCAATTCGGAGAAGTTCAACTGCGAATATCTCAACACCTTCAGCTTGCCGATGACCTGGTCCTGTTTCACCAACGCTTGACTGAGGACCTTAACCGAGAAAGTGTGAGAGTGGGGTTTCAAGATTAATATGCAAAGACACAGGTAATGTTGAATACTCTGTCAAGTGAACAAGAATCCATGTGGGCAGTCAGCCTTTAGAATGTGTGCAGGAGTTAAGTTTATCTTGGTCCTCTACTCACATGGAACAGTGATCATCAGGAAGAAATTTACAGAAGAATGAAAATGGGTCTGAGCACATAGGGCCAGCATTATGAAATCATGACCGGGAACTCACCGCTGTCGATGGAAAGAAAAGTGTACAATCATTCCATTCTTCGGCTACTAGCATACGGGGCAGAAACTTGAAGGTTAACAATGAAGCTTGAGAACAAGTTCAGAATTGCTCAAACGAGCGATGGGACGGCAAATGTTAGGCGTAGCACTAACAGACAGGAATAGAACGGTGTTGATCAGAGAGCAAACGGGTGTAGCGGTAGTTAACATTAAGAAGGAAAATTGGGTCTGGGCAGGCCCCGTAATTCATGGGGCAGATTGGTGGTCCATTAGACATACATAGTGGGTGATAGGGGAAAAGAACCACTGACGAGAACGGCAGAAAATTAGGCAGGGTGCTGAAATTATTAAATTGGCAGGTTCAGCTCGGCATTAGCTAGGGCAGATCAGGCGTCATTAGAGATCGTTGGGAGCCTTCGTCCCGCAGTGGACATAGAAATGCGCTTATGAAGTTTGACAACATGCAAAATTCGTCCTGAATATTAACGCACTATTGATATTGAGCCACACTTTGCCGCATTCGCATTTTTACAAAACAATGTCTGTCGTCGATTAAATACCGCCCCCCCCCCCCCCCCCTTGTCTTCACACATGTTCCGTAACTGCTCCAAAGTGTGTCAGTGTCGCAAGAGCGACAACTTCGACGTATTTGATCCGAAACAAGCTGGAATGTTGAATTGTTATGTACTTCGTGTACGGTGATGTTAAGTATTCTGTCGTGCACTTGAACGTGTGTTCTTATGAGGCTCGTAAGTTTATGGAAACGGCGCAGAAAATTGTCGTGATAGTCATGATATTCACTGATTATTCTTGACTTCTATGAGGTTCCACTTGGGCTAGGACAGACACCGTAGTTACGGGCCCCAGGCATTGACGTCATTTACCTATAATTTATTACTGGGCTCCAAAATTGAAGTGCGCGCGCCTTTGTACCTTTCGCCACTGTCAGAGGTCACCGCCAGAACCTAAAAACAAACTCTTGGTGCGAGGCATCATCGTGTTTTATCAGCTTAGGAGAAGCCAAGAAGAAGCGATGAACGCTGATACGATGTCAAAGTGTGAAAGGTAGCGAAACTTTCAGCTGTGGATATTACATAGTGAAGTTTTCTGCCATAATTTGGGGATGTCGGTAGCCGCAGCTTGTTTTTGAATTTCGTCTTTAGGGCTGCTCCGTCCCCTCGGCGGTGATCCTGTGAGAAGAGAGCGGGCGTTTCGTCGTCGGTTGGCGGTGGATGGCATCGTCGACCAGCCCCTTAGAGAGCACCGACTGCCGAGGGCGCTGATATTGAGCCTATGCGTGTAGCGCGATCACGTGCAATCCCGATGAACTTGCAAGAGCTGCTGGCCTTGCCTTGAGGCCATATGACCTGTTTACTATGCAGTTATTTTTCCTTTCCCTAAGTAGATGAGAAATAAAGACACTTAGTCGCTTAGTAATATGGTGGTGGTGGTAGTGATAATGTTGCTACAGGCTTTGCCTGCTCCGCCGATTCTCGTTCGGTGCAGTAGTCCGCAAGGTTCGTCCGCCGCCGAGGGTGCGGTGCGGTCGCTGCAAGCCGCCGTGGGCCTGCGCAATCGTCGCCTTCGCAAATGGAAGGGCAGTATGGGCGAGCGGAAGGAGGAGGAGAAGGAGAAGTGTCGACAGGCGGGGAAGAGTCTTGATCGGAGGAAAAGGAAGAGGAGGTCAAGGTGCGCGAGTCACAAGAAAAAGAATAGCAGCGGATCCTAGTGAATGAGATGTGAAATGAAATAGTAATTTAGTAATGTACGCAACTGTGCTGTCTTGAAGTGGGCTAAATAGTAAGTGAAACAATTAGACAAATAATAAGGTAAACAATAAGATAATAATTAGATGAACAATGACGGCAGAAATTAGAGAAATTATGCTCACGCGAAATACGGGTTCACTTCGTGGAACGGGGGTTCTTGTTTGTCATTGGCAACAACCACGTCGTAAACAGTCAACAATTCCTATTTTCTACAACAGATCATAAGCCAGTGACCTTTCTAAAATAATCGAGATTTGTTATCCTTTATTTCCAATATGGTCTATTGTTGAGTAGCCTCTACGGAATCCTGCCTGGTCCTGTCAACCAAAGGACCAGGCAGGATTCCGTCAAGGCTATACTCAACAATAGACCATATTCACACTACCAATCAGGTGATAGAGAAATGTGCAGAATATAACCAACCCTTATATATAGCTTTCATTGATTACGAGAAAGAGTTTGATTCACTCGAAACCTCAGCAGTCATGGAGACATTACGGAATCAGGGTGTAGACGAGCCGTCTGTAAAAATACTGAAAGATATATATAGCGGCTCCACAGCCACCGCAGTCCTCCATAACGAAAGCAACAAAATCCCAATAAAGAAGGGCGTCACGCTGGGAGATACGTTCTCTACAATGCTATTCACAGCGTGTTTACAGGAGGTATTCTGAGACCTGGATTGGGAAGAATTGGGGATAAGAGTTGATGAAGAATACCTTAGTAACTTGCGATTCGCTGATGATATTGCCTTGCTTAGTAACACAGGGGACCAATTGCAATGCATGCTCACTGGCCTGGACAGGCAAAGCAGAAGGATGGGTCTAAAAATTTATCTGCAGAGAACTAAAGTAATGTTTAACAGTCTCGGAAGAGAACAGCAGCTTACGATAGGTAGCCAGGCACTGAAAGTGGTAAGGGAATCATCTACTTAGGGCAGGTAGTGACCGCGGATCCGGATCATGAGGCTGAAATAATCACAAGAATAAAAATGGGCTGGGGTGCGTTTGGCAGACATTCTCAGATCAATGAAAAGCAGGTTGCCATTATCCCTCAAGAGAAAAGTGTATAACAACTGTGTCTTACCAGTACTCACCTACGGCGCAGAAACCTGGAGGCTTACGAAAAGGGTTCTACTTAAATTGAGGACGACGCAACCAGCTAATGGAAATAAGAATGATGGCTGTAACGTTAAGGGGTATAAGAAGAGAGCAGATTGGGTGAGGTAACAATTGCGAGTTTGTGACAGCAGAAATCAAGATAAAGAAATGGGCATGGGCAGGGCATGTAATGAAGAGGGAATATAACCGATGGTCATTAAGGGTTACGGACAGGATTCCAAGGGAAGGGAAGCGTAGCAGGGGGCGGCAGAAAGTTAGGTGGGCGGATGAGATTAAGAAGTTTGCAGGGATAACATGGCCACAATTAGCATATGACCGGGGTAGTTGGAGAAGTATGGGAGAGGCCTTTGCCCTGCAGTGGGCGTATCCAGGCTGATGATGATGATGATGATGAAGTTTGAGGAACTTTTGTTAGACAGAAAGTATCGTTGGTCTCTTCTACTGGTGGTATGGCAGATTTTTTCTTTGTTAGTTTGATTACTTCCATAAAAACTTGACAGCTGAACGCTGCAGAAGGGAAAGCGTTAGTGTTTTAGTTTCCTTTCTTGCACGGAGATGAAGATAAAGAGCCTCAATGTAAGTTTAATTGCGACTTGTTTTAGATAATCCGCACAATTTTTTGGAAGTTTTTCATTATTGGTTGGATTTGGTGATTTAATATAATCACGCTGCATCTTATTAGCATGATATAGAAGTGCGCTAGAAGAAAAGCGGAATACGTGAGGCCTTCTCAGCCAATTTAGGAACGTGATAACGTGTTCAGGTGGTTTTCCCTTTTGTTGATTTCGCAATTTGGCGTTATTGTAATGATCATGTAGCTATCTGGCGCTAAGTGTTACGGACATGAAGTAATTAAGGCCAGTTCTCCCTTCGCCTCCCTGACCTGAGGAAGCTCCAATTCATGATTACTTACAGAGAAAGAGAACCCTTTAATAAAAGGCATAGATTTTAGCCGGCGTAAAGACATTGCTGAAATGCTATTCTGCGTGGGGAAGGGAATTGGGTAGAGAAAGAGAGAAGGAGAGAGGCGCAAGAAGAAGGAATAAGTTTTAAAAAAATGGTCACTGAGTTTTCGGACTCATGGGCAATGGCGTGCTATGGTAAATTCCTTCAGTGTACGCGTATGCACTGTTCTAAGATTAGGTGATAATTCGCTGCGTGAAAGGTACATGAGGGTGGCAGAATAGAACTACAGTTTGTCGAGTTGACCAATGTTTTCTAAGTATGTGAATAAAAAGTTCATCGCATGTCTCTGTTGTGTGAGGCAGGCTAAAGGCCCTAAGACAGTCAAATGACAAAGGTATCTGTGTAAGCGAATGCATGCAATTATCATAGAACGCACGATCGTCGGCATACGCTCGACACTCAAGCAGGGTATGATCCACGGTTTCAATTTTAGCCACAGTTGTTGCAGTGTGGACTTGTCACTTGACCGAAGCGGTACCGTAAGCCGTTTCCATAGGTGGAGTTTAGGCGAAGACGATGACATAGAGTTTCCAAATGGCAAGGAATGTTGAATGCGAGTCTGGATCTGAGATTTGGATCGATGAGTAAAGGAAAGGGTAATGTTGGGTTGCAAAGCTCAACAGCCGGTCCTTTTTTAAGAAGCAAATTTTTTTAGCTAGTTGGGAAGCACCAGATCGGGTGAAATAAGCCCGCTTATAGTTTAGGTGTTGAAGACCTTTGCGTGACGCTTCATTTGATTTTTCGTTGGCCAGAATACCACAATGAGCACAGGTATCCACTGAAATTTGATACAGTGGCCTGATGCAATGGCCAAGTGATGCAAGTACGCAATGTCGAAAGAAACAGGTCGATCATTGTTTTTTAGCAGAATGCACAATGTTTGCAGTGCTCCTTTAGAGTCAGTGAAAATCGCCCATTGATCAGGCGCTCAGCGCAATATATAGAGGACAGCTTCTTTGACATCGTAAAGCTCTGCTGTCGTTGAAGATGTCCTCCGCTGCAGCCGATAAGAAAGCATTTGTCCTGTTAAGGGCACATAAAGACCTCAGGAGGAAGTCTCCCGAGTGCTTGAGGCATGAGTGTGGATGTGGGTATGCTGAGTATATTTCTCGGCTAAGTAGAGGAGAGGGGTCTGCAGCAGCGCGCTCTGTGGCATGCGACTCTGTCCCATTTACACCGGGCACAAACTGGTTTATATCAAGAGGCGAAAGTGTCCAGGGAGGTAAAATCGGAGGCAGTAATTTCTGTGGCTGAATAATCGGAGGACGGTGCAAGATCTGCACATCTTGGCCAAAGCCAGACTTACCGTTGGTTACGAGGACGCGCTACTTCAAATGCTTGTTTCCGTGGAGTACATGGAGAAGATGAGTGCTCATTGTTTCTTGGGAAGCGACGACATCTAGCGGTAGACATCCTGCTTCCGCTACTGTTCACGAGGCTGAAGAGCCCTTCAGGAGGCCCAGGCAAATCCGCAGGCAGTTACGAGAGTCCTATTGTTTACTGGTGATAATCTCTGAAGCACCGGTAGGCAATGGCGCAATGTTCCTTCAATATAGGCTTTTTCAAGTACTACCATTGAGCGGCAGTTGCAGTTTCATCGTGTTCCTGCCATGAATGTGAAAACTTGCGATGCTGCAGCAATCCTCGCACGTAGTTTCTTTTTTTTTTATCTGAGGTGACCAAGAGAGATTTCTGTCTATCACAATTCCAAGGAATCGCTGAGAGCGTACATACGGCAGCGCTCGTTTACCGAGTAAGAGCGGATATTTGGTCATTTTCTTTCTTGTGAAAGCCATGGCTGTGCTTTTTTCTGGCGAGAGGTGAAGACCTCGGGGAGCCAAATACATGGATAGCTTCAGTAATGCTTTTTGAAGTAGTTGAAGCCACAGATGCAGATATCATCGGCATAGATTGTGATGTGTACTCCTCGTGGGAGGTTTCTTGTTATGTGTATCAGGGTGAGATTGAATAGGAGCGGGCTAAGCACAGCACCCTGGTGTACGCCCTTCTCCACTGCGTAAGACTGTGTATGTCCGTTCGGTGTACTCAAATATTTTCCGCCCTGTTAAATAGTTTTCGATCCACTTGTATAGCTTTCCTCCGACGCCAAGGTTAGCCAAAGCTGTGAGAATGGCGTGGAGAAAAACAGAGTCAAAAGCTGCCTCGGTGTCCAGGGAAACGCCCGTCGGGATGCGCCAAGCGTGAATGTCCTCGTTAAGAGAAGAGACGAGGGCGATGACATTATCAATAGCAGACCTGTTTTGGCGGGAGCCGTTCATTCTTTGGAGAAACTTATTGTGGCTTTCAAGGAACCACGTAATACGTTTGTTGATCATCCGCTCCATAAGCTTGCCTACACAGCTCAGTAGGGCGATAGGCCGGAAAGACGCGTAGCTTGTTGGCTGCTTAAAAGGCTTCAGAATCGGCACGATTTTTTGTCAGCTTCGATTCCATTCGGACCTCACCAGACATCCACGAAGAATTATAATATTCCAGGAGCCATAAGCGGGAGGTGCGGGGTAGCTTTGCGATGGCTTCGTAGCTTATTTCGCCATGGCCCGGAAATGTGTGCCTGTTTGATTCAACGATAGCAGTGGTGAGCTCTTCAGTTGCGAAAGGCAGATCCAACGCTGACACTGCCGCCTGTGGGATGCCAGACTGACTATCTGTGCAGGAAATCGAAGGCCGCTGATAGTAGTCTGCAGTATTCATCTGAGATTTCTTTGATGGAATTTCGTTCATGCAGAAAGAGTGCAGCAAAGAGGGTGAAGCTGTTGGGGCGGCGTGCGCATACCTCTAAGGATCCGCCAAATTTTGGCTACAGGTTGACACACATCCAACGTGGAACAGAAGTCACGCCATCTTTGCCGACTACGTTTATCCAGGTATCGCCCGATATGACGTTGTGTCCGTCGGCAGGCACGGAGGTTTACAAAACATTTCGTGCGTAAAACTTTTCTTTTAGCTCGCCTGCGAATGGCATACAGACTTCCAAATTCCTCGTCATTTGGCGGTAAGCTGATATTTTTAGTGGAAATTCATGTGCATTTCCTCAGACAATGAGCTGCTGTCCTGAGTAATTCCTCGTCCTGGGTTGCAACAGTAATTCCCCTGCTTGCAGCATGCTTGTATGCATCCCAATCTGCAGATTTTGTAAGGAATTTTCTTGGTGACAACTGCATACAAACAGCTGATGTAAGAATTGGGTAACGGTCACTCCCACGTGTTTCCAAGTCGGTGCACCAAGGTAAAATTACGAGGAACTGAACTTGTTACGAAGGTCACCTCAATGCTGCTGGTAGTCGTCGGGCCTCTGAGGTAGGTTATACTGCCGTCATTTAGAGGTTCAATTGAATACTTTGAGAGAAGCCCTGCGAGCTTGGCTTCTCGTGCACACGTGTTTGAGCTGCCCCGAATTTCATTGTGAGCATTAAAGTTTCCACAACTAATATGTGGAGAAGGTGTAGTTGCAATCAAGTTTTCATGTCTCGAAGCACCGAGTGGCCTGCCTGGCTCCAGGTATACTACAATGAAAGTGTATTCTTGTTGGCCTATTAATGTTATGGCACACACATATTCATTGTCACTGTGAGGCGGACTATCAACCACGGAGGCCGGAATATCCTTACAAAAGCCTATAAGTAATCTGCTGATGTCATCCGGTCACTGTGAAAGATGAAAATAGTACCCTTGCATTCGGAAATGTTCCTCGACGTAGGATTCTGAGATGAAAGGGAAGTGATACGCTCGTATCGGCTGCCGGAAATCTGAGTTTCGAGCAAAGGCCGCGAACGTTCTACTGAAATATGGCGCATGTGCGAGAAATATTGTGGATGGTCAGCACAGGTGAGGTTGTTGTTGCAGAAGCCATGATTATTACTTTGAGGTAGTACGCCCCTGTGGAGCGTAAGATGCCGACACCAACGGCTCCACTGTAAGGACGGCTTCTGCCTTTGGGAGACATCTTCACGAAGGGTTGGCGCGGGCAAGAGCTTTGAGGGCTGTAAACAACATCGGAATCAGTAAGCGTGTAATGTCCTGTTCGGTGCTTCCGTGTTGCTGCCTTTCGCAGGCCATCCTGTGGTGTTGTGGCACCTGAGGCTGATGGCGGCAGTGGTCGTTTTGTGGGTCTTGTGCGACATGTTGCGGTAGCTTCAAAGGAGGCGATGAGACCGCGGGTTTACCACGTTGCTTTCTGACCGCATCAGCGTATGTGTTTGCCAGATGTCTTTTGGCTTTGTGGTGATTGTTCCTGGGAGTGGCTTGTCGTATTCGTGATAACCACACCGGGGTTAGCTGGTGATTCATGACGCTTGGGTGGTTTCCCTTGTACATGCTCCACCGCGCGAGCAAGTATAGCAGCCTTCTTTTTAACGCACCCTCCATATGAAGCAGGGTGTGGACCACCGCAGTTGGCGCATTTAGGTTGCGCTCTCGAGGTGCATTTTTTTGCGAATGGGGTCCAGCACACACTTTGTAGCACACTGGGCCGGTACAATGTCTGGATATGTGGCCATGCCCCTGGCATTTATAACATTGTGTTGCTGACCCGACGTATTCGGTGACAGGGTAACTGCAGAATCCAAGCATAACTCGTTGAGGTAAAGGTGAATCTTCGGCGAATTCCGATATAACGGATCGACCACGTGTCTCTTTGACCCTGCCGCCATCTACAGGGGTGTAAGTGGTGAGCCACCTTGCTGTAACGACGCCTTAGTCACGTAGATATTCTTGTAAGTCTTCATTTGAGTAGCTGAGAGGTACATCGTGTATTTTGCCCTAGCTAGCCGTGTATGAATACAGGACACGGGCTTCTACAGCCACGCCAGCTAGCTCAGTTACCGTGAACAAACGGTTGGCGACGGGGAGAGTTGACACTGTAACCATCAGGCTGCCGTCGTTGTTAAGGCGATGGCTGAGAACTTTCTATTGAGCCGACCTTACAACCGCCGATGCCACAGTGTTAGGGTTAACATTCCACAGTTTTCCTCTTTCTACGGTATGTCTGAAGATAACAGGGACACCAGCACTTTTTTTTTTCTTGTAGGATACGACCCTGAAGGTTGCCTGGTCCATCTCCCCTGCATTTTCACCCGAAGGCTATTTTTCGCGTAGTCTCTTGCTCGCAGGACCCTGATCTGTAGCTGCTACTGCAGGGGCCGCAGGACTTGTGGTTGCCACCACTGCCATGGATGCAGCGTGGAGTGCATCTGGCGGTGGTGTTCCGTGTCGTGATGGATACGGAGCGCCTAGGGGACCTGGAGGGCGGGGCCCTCCATGTCGTCCCACGGCGAGTACAGAGCACACCAAAAGTTTTAAAGGCTATCAGACGCAGAGAAAAACTGAAAATTAAGGACTGGATGCATTTTCCAAGGAGCGGTATGTACCTCTATGGGTGTTCTCCTTTTTAATTTTTGGGGGTTTAAATTCTTCTTTATCGTTACAAAGCTACCAATCATGTACATATACACTATTATAACGACTAAATGTCTTCATTTTGCGAATTACGCATTTTTGTATAGATACAAGAGATTACACTTCTCGCGTGAACGGGCTGGGGTACTCGGCAAAGAGTGCTTACGCATTAGTAAGAAGGAACAATGGGAGGACGGCGATCAAAGTGCCAGTATAGATCTGATGTGATGTGCTTCTGGGACAACCAATGGTCAGCTATGAATCTTTCGCAGGCCGAAGCAAGTTGCAGGTGGCCGGGGCAGCAAAGCGTGACATGACGCCGGATATTTGCCTATAATTGCTGTCGCAATAAGTAGTCGGCCCAGTTATGCTGTAAAAATGGAGTTAGTGTAGCCGTGTCATGTAGATCAGGTCACTGGGCTACTTTCCTCGAAACTAGCCACGAATATTTGTCACGGATAATGGGACTTAATCACGGTGATAGGAACCACTTTCACTATGGAAAATCTGTATGCGAAGTCAAACGTGTGTGGGCCAAATTCAGCCATTGTGAAAAAAAAATCTTTCAGGAAGTGCTCGAAAATGTTACACGCGGCAAGGTTTGACACGGGCGATTAATCTATGGGCAACGTTCTAAAGTGCATAGTTTAATATTGTTACGTAGGAAGACGCAGACGAAAAGCTATATACAAGTATATTTACAAGAAAATACGCTGCGCTTGGCCAAGAGGCAACAGCCCGCGCTAGCTTCTAATCGTCGTCGTCGTCTTCTTACTGCTCGGCTCTTCGTCATTGGAAATACTATCCCGTAGCACTACCCCCGGCGGCAAAAGCGCCGTCCCGGAGCGACTAAAGGCCGGACTCGGAAGCAGTGTAGTAGGCCTTGAGCCTACTGACGTGCACGACACCACTAGATGCCAGAGTAGATGATGAGGTTGAGCTCACAGGAGCAATTTCGGACGTCACAGGCGTCACCTGGCGCAGCACGCGGTAGGGCCCTGTGTATCGCGAAAGGAGCTTTTCTGAAAGTCCGACGTGACGAGAGGGCGACCACAGGAGCACGAGTGCACCAGGCGAAAACTGTACATCACGGTGGCGGGCGTTGTACCGACGGTGCTGCGTGGTTTGCGAGTCCGTCAGTCGAGTACGGGCAAGCTGGCGTGCATGGTCGGCGAGGGCGATGGCGTCCCGCGCATACTCGGTTGTTGAGATCGCAGCAGGAGGAAGTACCGTGTCAAAGGGCAAGGTCGGTTCGCGACCGTAGAGTAGATAAAATGCAGAAAATGCGGCGGTGTCGTGCCGGGAAGAATTATAAGCAAATGGGACGTAAGGAAGGGCAACGTCCCAGTCGTGGTGGTCCTTCAAAACGTACTTGGACAGCATGTGGGTAAGACTACGGTTTAACCGCTCTGTCAAGCCATTGGTTTGAGGATGGTATGATGTAGCCAGCTTGTGTTGAATAGAGCAGGAACGCACAATATCGGCGATAACTTTCGAGAGGAAGTTACGACCACGGTCAGTAAGCAGCTGTCGCGGGGCGCCATGCACTAAGATAATGTCACGCAAGAGAAAGTCCGCGACGTCAGTGGCGCAACTGGTAAGGAGAGCCCGCGTGATAGCGTATCGGTTGGCGTAATCAGTTGCGACGGCTACCCATTTGTTCCCAGAGGATGACGTGGGAAAGGGACCCAGGAGGTCTAATCCAACACGAAAGAGCGGTTCCACAGGTAGCACCTGAGGTGTTTTCCGACGGTGGCAGGGATCACAGGCAGCAACATAGCGTCGGACGGAGCGAGCGAGACCAGGCCAATAGAAGCGGTGGCGGACGCGGTCGCACGTTCGGGTTACCCCAAGATGTCCTGCAGTGGGTGCGTCATGCATCTCAAAGAGCACAGTCTGTCGTAGATGTTTTGGCACGACAAGAAGAAGATCAGGGCCATCAGAGAGGAAGTTCCTTCGGTACAGAATGCCGCCCTGGAGGACATATCGGCGAACGGATGCGTCGGTAGGTGTAGAGCGCAGACGCTCGATGAGTACTCGCAGCGATAAGTCTCGGTACTGCTTATCGGCGATGTTAGCGAAGGCAGACACAGAGAAAATGCCGTTGGCGGTACTACGGTCGGCGTCATCAGGCTCGTCTACCGGGTAATGAGGCAGGCAGTCAGCGTCCTTGTGTAGTCGGCCAGATTTGTGGGTGACAGAGAACGAATATTCTTGGAGGCGTAAGGCCCAGCGACAAAGTCTTCCTGTAGGGTCTTTCAATGAGTATAACCAGCAAAGCGCGTGATGGTCTGTGACAACGGAAAAAGGTCGGCCATATAAGTATGGGCGGAACTTCGCAACCGCCCAAACTAGGGCCAGACACTCACGCTCAGTGATGGAATAGTTGCGCTCCGCGGGCGAGAGCCTGCTGGCGTAAGCGATAACACGGTCGTGGCCACGCTGGCGTTGTGCCAGTACTGCGCCAATTCCGTGACCGCTGGCATCAGTACGGACTTCGGTAGGCGCAGAAGGATCGAAATGGGCCAGAACGGGAGGCGTTGTGAGAAGGTCAATTAGAAGCGAGAATGCAGAGGCCTCGTTATCGCCCCACTAGAAAGGGGCGCCTTTTTTCAAAAGCTCGGTTAGTGGTCGTGCTATGGCCGCGAAATTTTTCACGACACGGCGGAAGTACGAGCAAAGGCCGATGAAGCTGCGCACATCCTTGACACACTTTGGAACAGGGAAGTGCGTAACAGCATGAATCTTGCCTGGGTCCGGTTGCACTCCGTTAGCGTCAACGAGATGTCCAAGGACGGTAATCGGGCGACGGCCGAATTGGCACTTCGATGCGTTGAGTTGCAGACCGGCTCGCCGAAAAACGTCCAGGACTGCTGAGAGGCGCTCGAGGTGCGTAGCGAATGTTGGGGAGAATACTATAACCTCGTCCAAGTAGCACAGGCACGTGGACCCTTTGAAACCGTGAAGAAGGGAGTCCATCACGCGTTCAAAAGTGGCAGGAGCGTTACATAGACCGAACGGCATCACTTTGAATTGATAAAGACCGTCGGGTGTTACAAAGGCAGTCTTCTCGCGGTCGAGGTCGTCCACGGCAATCTGCCAATAGCCGGAGCGAAGGTCAATAGAGGAGAAATAGCGAGCACCGTAGAGGCAGTAAAGGGCGTCATCAATCCGAGGTAGGGGATACACGTCCTTTTTGGTAACCCTGTTAAGGTGCCGATAATCCACGCAAAAGCGCCATGAGCCATCCTTATTTTGTACCAGCACAACAGGTGACGCCCATGGACTACATGACGGTTCAATAATGTTCTTGGCAAGCATTTTGCGAACTTCGGTGTGAATAACTTGACGCTCAGCTGGTGATACTCGATACGGGGGGCGATGAATAGGAGGGGCATCGCCGGTATCAATGCGATGTTTGACAGCTGTTGTTTGGGCCAATGGATGATCGTTAAAGTCAAAAATATCTTGGTAGCAAATGAGAACGCGGTAGAGCGCACGAGCGTGCTCGGACGGCATGTCGGGTGCAATCATTTTCTGTAAGTTGGCGATGGTAGAAGTTGCCGAATGCGATGGTAGAGGAGGACCGGCTGAATTGTCGTCTACTGAAATCGATGCTACAGAGCGATCCTCGAATGAGCAAAGTTGGGCCAGAGACATCCCGCGTGGCAGCCCTTGTGTCGTCAAGCCAAAATTGACCACTGGCAGGCAGACGCAATTCGCCGTAATAGATGAAACTGTATGAGGTGCTGTGATCCCGTGTGTAAGGAGGACGTCTTGCATAGGAGCCGCGATGTAGTGACCGTCGGGGACAGGTGGGGATGACACGAAGTCAACGTAAGTCAGTGCCGAAGGTGGCAAGCGGACGAAGTCGACGGAACTGGGGCGAGTAGGGTGTTGTTCAGCGGGATCCAGAACAGGCAGGTCGAGGCGGAGAGTACTGGCAGAGCAATCGATGAGAGCAGAATGTGCGGAGAGGAAGTCTAAGCCGAGGATGATGTCGTGGGGACAGTGGGCGATGACTGTGAATAGCACGATTGTTGAGCGATCGGCGAAGGAGACGCGGGCGGTACACATACCAATTACGGGGGCTGTTCCGCCATCGGCGACACGGACAACAGGCGTCGTGGCGGGCGTGATAATTTTCTTGAGCCGGTTACGAAGGCCAGCGCTCATTACGGACAAATGCGCCCCAGTGTCTATGAGTGCATGCAGACACAGAAACACCGTTGACTTGCACATCAAGAAGGTTCAGATGAGTGGGCAACGTCAGTAGAGGATTTGGCGACGTAGGGAGCAATGCAGCGTCACCTCGAGGCGCTGCATCGTCTAGTTTTCTGGCTGGGAGCGGCGTCCGAAGGGACTCGGCGAATTGTCGTCGTTGGGGCGAAGGCGAACGAGAATAGGAACGGTTCGGTGCAGGAGAATCAGCGGCGGCGTTATCGGAGCGTGCGGCATAGGGACGAGAAGGGCCACCTGGGGGGCGAGAGTAGGCAGTATAAGTAGGCCGGGTCGGGGAACTCCAGCGACTGCGACAGTGCCGAGAAATGTGCCCAATTCGATGGCAGTGGAAACAAATGGAGCAGTGCGCCATTCAGATGGGTTGCGGGAACGTGGTGGGTAAGAAGATGCGGGACGGGGCGGAATCGAAGAAGCCGGGCGGGTATCAGGACGATGGGCCGAGCAGATGGTGTGAAGACCCATGCTTTCGAACTCTTGGCGGACAACTGCCTGAATCAGTGAGACCGTGACTGCAGATGTGTTGGTGGCACTGGAGTCGAAGGCAGCCGGATAGGCGGCCTCGATCTCACGCCGGACGATCCTGGTAATATCGGCAGTGTTGTTGGGACGAGGAGTGTCGGCACAGGAAGATGTCGCTGGGGTGTTGGGCAGACGGACAAACTGCTGGTCAATACATCGGCTTTTAGCGAGTTCCAGGCGGCGGCACTCTTTTATAACAGCATCCACCGTCGCTACCTTGTTGCAAACGAGCAAGTTGAAGGCGTCATCGGCAATGCCTTTGAGGATGAGAGCAACCTTGTCGGACTCAGTCATGTGGGTGTCAACTTTGCGGCACAGAGCCAAGACGTCCGGAATGTACGTGACATAGGGCTCTGTTGACGTCTGCACACGGCCGGAAAGCGCCTTCTGCGCGGCAAGTTGGTGACCGTAGGGGTTGCCGAACAAGTCTCGAAGCTGTGTCTTAAGTGAATCCCAACTGGTGAGCTCATCTTCGTGCGTGTGATACCAAACTCTAGGTGTGCCACCGAGGTAAAAGACTACGTTGGCGAGCATAATAGTAGGGTCCCACCGGTTATTGCGGCTGACGTGTTCATACAGGCTGATCCAGTCATCGACGTCTTCCCCATCTTTGCCCGAGAATACGCCAAGATCACGGGGAGCGGGGAGAGTGATGTAGGTCGTCGAGGTGGCAGCAGGTGTCGGGGCCGGCGGAGTCGGCTTGTCGTTGCCGGGAGCCATGAAGCTAGGCTCGACGTACCGTCCACTGCGATGCTCCGTGACGAGGTACAGGGAACGTGCACCTCCACCAGATATGTTACGTAGGAAGACGCAGACGAAAAGCTATTACAAGTATATTTACAAGAAAGTACGCTGCGCTTGGCCAAGAGGCAACAGCCCGCGCTAACTTCTAATCGTCGTCGTCGTCTTCTTACTGCTCGGCTCTTCGTCATTGGAAATACTATCCCGTAGCAATATTAGGCAAGTAAATTTCTGAATTCAAGTGCTCGAAAGAAACAGCTTCGCTGGAAATTGGGCGTTGATTCTGCGAGGTCGCACAAGTCTGCTGCCTCTTCTTTTCCACCTTGAATGTTGGAGGTTGCGGCCCCTAATTTAACTTTTGACATTTTCCTTTTGTGTTATAGTTACCCTGCTGATATCTTATTACGCACTACAACCTGTTTAGGGCAATTGTCAGGCTGTTTGTCGAAGCTTTTAATGTCCTCTCATACCATGCGCGTTATCGTAACCAAAATGGCAAGACAGTCATTCAATCGTTTTCTTTTTCACCGCTCGCCACGCTTGCATTATCAAAGCTACGGTTCATGATGTTAAAAGCAATGAAAGGCATCGCAATGCGGGAAGAAAATAGGATTGATGGTAAAAGAAGAAACTGCAGGCACAAATGAGTTATCAAGTTGCAGCGCATAATTTTGTACTGGCAGCTTACACTGATTATATCACTTTCTGTTAATATATCAGGAAGCTGCTGTTCATGACTCGAGAGTGCAACTCAAATGCTCCTCCCCCTTAACTGATCTTCTTTTTTCCAAATTCGTTTCGAATAATCGGGTTTCCCTGTGAGAATTCAATGAACGCGCTCTTTTTTATGCTTCTTGCAGACATCGCCATCGTCTGCAGTAGCAGCAAGAACCAAATGAAAGATTATCTGCTTTCCTGATGCCGTTACGAAGATCACGAGATCTATAGATTATTTTACTCTCGGTTCATGGGCGCCGACATATAAAGCTATTATGCCATGGCATAATCAGATGACTCTTGCGCAACTAGTTTAATACAAGCAAGTCTACCGTAGTGTAGCGTATTGGTTGTCGCATAAAAACGGAAAAGTTGTCATCCACCCGACAGTAGCACGAAGATTACCAAAATGAGAGTTCCTCGCGGTTCCCTTCGTAGCTTCCAGCTACAGTCAGGTGGATGAATTTTTCCCTTCATTCATAAAGTTTCCGACACTTTGCGGACTTCTGCAGAACTGATCTGCCATATTCAGTGCCCCGGTGCTTCAAGCCGATTAATTCGGCCTCGCTCGGTGATGCGCTAAGCTCGTGGCTTGCTCCAATAACAGAGCGACCACCCCGGAAAGGCGTTCGTCGCAGGGTCGGTCCCCAGACCAAGACGAATTTTTTCTTCAACTGCGAAGCTTTCTCTCTGTGAAACGAGTATTGGTTTCCCTTCGTAGTTTTGCGCTACAGCTTGGTGGGAGCCATTTCTCCCTTTCATGAACCTTTTCACAGCTTGCGGGCAGCCGCAGAGATGACTTGCTATATTCATTGATTGTTCCATTTAGAAAATAAAATGCCCGTGTCCTGTGCATAGGCGGCACGTTAAAGATCCCCTGTGGTCAAAATTATTACGGAGTCGCCCACTACGGCGTGCTCCATAACGAAATCGTGGTTTTGTCACGTAAAACACTAGAATACAATTCCGCACCACGTGCGCATCCGAGAACTTACATGACACGGCGCATAATCTTGAGCAAGTTCTTCACCACCAGCGCCCTCAGGCGAAGACAGCTCCGCACCGGTCCCCAGTTGGCCCATGTGAGCAGCGATTCCGGCACTCGACACGGCTGCACTGGCGTGGCAGGGGCTAGCCGCGGGCGCCGCAGTGGCTCGGGCTGCGGCTTCTCAGGCACTGGCTGCGGCTTCTGCTTTTCAGCGATTGGCTGCGCCTGTTTTTCGGCGGGTGGAGGCGGAAAGTCTAGCGCCTGGCACACCTGCGGCGAGCACAGTTTCGTGCGGATACTTACAGCGCGTGTCATTCGTGCTCAACTGTCCTGGCAAAAGTGCGGAGAGCATGATTGAGGCATGGATATGCTATCTGGGGCCCTATAACGCAAAACTATTCCAATATGTTTTTCTTCCAATCTCATGACGTCAAACTTGCGTAACCGCCGACACAAGCATCGGGCGGTCACCCGCATGGTTGTCTGAACACATCACTCAAACGCTCGGCTCGTTCATAGGAGGTCACGTTTGTTTTCTTGAAAAACGAATAACATTGCCTACACTGACCGGCTTGTCTTATCTAATTCGCTGACTAGAGGCGAGGAGCACGCTCAAGTGGAGAGGGATTCGATGGGGCCGAGCCAGTTCACTGAATATTGATAACCGAATGAAGAGGGTGGTGCCGGCGTCTGCAAAAGGTACGGTTTCCATCACTTAGCTTGCAGTGGCTGGTCGAAAATCCTAGCGTCGTGCAACGGAAGGTTAAGAATGCCAATAAAACGGGTCCTCAGCAAAGAACAGTTGCTACAGCGAGGTCGTAAACGTGCCGAAAGTTGTCAAAAACGTTACACGGCTACGCAAGAAGTTTTTTTATACGCAAATAAACCCAAGCTCTCCGGCAGGTGCGAGTAGCCAGTGCCTGAGCGATCGGCGGCAACCATCTTTTATTCCTTTCGGAACGGGGCAGCCTGCGGCTATTCAGAAAAAATTCAGCTTTGTTCGGCATATTGATGCACCTATCTCGTACAGGTCACCTTGACGCGGTGAGTTTTCGTGGTTTTGTGACGTCGCTTGACAGGCAGGTGAAGTGGGCGCAGCCCAAAATCTTTTGACCAATAGACGAGGGCTAATGGCGAAAAGGCGTCGAATCAGAAATAAGTATTTTTCTTTTGTTCGGTCCAATAATGCATGATCAGTGTGTGCGCATCATATCAGATAGGGAGCTATCGTGGCTTTGGTGACGTCGCGTGACAGGCAGGCGAAATGGCGGCGATTCAAAAAAGTTTTTGACCAATCGCGCAGGGCTGAGTGCAGAATTGGAATAGAAAAGTTTTTGATAGCTTTACGTTATAGCGCCTCTGGCCTCTGCACTCAGAAGTGGCACTATCACCTCTTATGGACTATCTACGCTCACCTTACATACTATTTCCCTGCAAATTTAGCTTTAGGAGAGTAGCTCCAGATTTAATATACAGTAATCTAGGTACGCATTGCACGCAACAGCTGATTAAGAATAAAAGTGTGCACAGCCTTTAAGTGTTTTTAGACCGTACGTAGAGTAGCATATACACTTTTTTACAGACGAACAGCAGCTTGATGACGGTCTTTTCCAACATGTAGAGCCGTAAAACAGTTGCACCCTTTGGGGTGCATATTTTTCCCACAAGAATGATTGTCATCTGCCTTGCTCGCGTTTCTTTTCTTGAGAAAACGCAGGGCTCCTTACTTTCCTGTCGAGAATGCTGTTTCACGCTGATAACGCGCAAGCCTTTTGTGATTTGAAAGTACCGCGCTCGCAGTATTAAAGAAAGGAAATGCGCGCAAGACACCTCTTATATACATACACCTCTTATATACACCGTTTACCTAGGTCAATTACTCACACTGGGCCCTGATCATGAGAAAATTTACAGAAAAAGAAATATGGGTTGGACGATTATTGTTGTGGGATAAGATGATCCCCAAAAGGTGTAAATATTTTAAAGAGTGTACTCCAGTACTTACTCTGCTGTCTGTAGGCAATCTTGCCGAATAAAGACACGACCAGACACGCTTCTCGTGTATGGTCTTTCTTATATGCCTAAAGTTGTTGAAATTAAAAAAAATAATAATAAGGAAGAGATGCTACCGACATTTTCGTGAGCTGAATCAAGCTTATTTTACTGAACTGAAATATATAAGTACTGAAGAGGTAGCTGGCGTAGAGAGCATCATTACCACTTTTGTTTCTAAACGTGCTCGACATAATTCTGTAACATCAATTACAAGCTCACTAACAAAACTGCAATACCACTTATCCCCATGAAGAACGTTGTTTACCAGAACCGTAGCAATAGACCTCTAGCAGCGCCTCATCATTGTTATCAGCCGACCCACTGGCGGACGAGCGCCTCCTCCAGCGATACGCAATTACGCCTGTCTTGCGTCATCTTACTCCACACCGTAGTTACAGATTTCCTCATCTGTACGCAAAGCATAGTTATTTCGCCCACTACAGGGTTTCGTGTCCCCCCGGCCCCCATCTTGTTACAGCAGTAAAAGCAGCTATTGCCTATTTTACCGTTTATGCGTTAGAACATATGTCCTGCTGGCCTTCTACCTATAGTAGGATATCCGCTTTGCGCACTTACTCGCAATACATGCTGCTTTCTTTCAACCTCTCGGCGTCAAGAGACGTTCCATCGCTTGTTGAGTTGTCCTTAGTTTCCTCTCACGTTTGTTTGTTATCCTCTAAATTTCAGCCCCATAGAGCGAAGTACTGATTTAATTCAATTTGATTGTAGAGTTTATGAGGATGAAGCGGCAAGCTGGCCGGTCACGAATACCTGCTGTATGCGCGCCAACTCGCTTTTACTCGCGTGGAAATTTCGTTCACATGATCTGGCATTTAGAGCCCTGCCTCGGGCCCGAGCCGGGCTCGGGCCTCAGTCGGGTCAGTAATAGGTTCGGGCATGCTATTTGCAAATCAGCAAAACTGCAGACCATAAAAAACTCCAGCCCTACGAACATGTTTGGTCAGTGGCGCTTGTCCGTTTCTGAGAAAGTCGGGACAGCAGACCGGCCACAGCACATCAGCGGCCCGCTGCACACATCAGTGCACATCAGCGGCGCGCGTCGGTCACCGGGTGCCAGTGGGGACCCGCGCGCCACTATACGCCCCGCCTTTTTCCGTCTTCGGGGCACTGAAAAAACTGGCGAATGTCGTTTCTAGTTTATAAAGACCACGGATACCTTGAAGTGATCGCGCTCAGGCGAGAGACGGACGACCCGACGTTCAAATGTAGGCAGCGCAGTGAGTTTAACAGCGGCCTTGCCTTTTCAACAAGTGGACGCGCATCGCCAAAATTGACAGTGGCAGCAAAATACAAATTTCAAGAGTGGCAAGTCGGAATAAAATGATGACAAGTTAGATATTTGCAGTTGCGTTGAAGAGATGGAAAACTACATGAATGGTGTAAGACTCGCTGGGAAAAAACTTCCTACAGACTGCATTCTGTTGCCCAAAGTATCATTGGTATACCAATCGCAAGAGGAATAAAATATATCAATTTCAGTACAACTGGTTACAATATTCAACACGATAAGACGTGCCTACACGCAAAGACACGAACAGTATTAGGTTGCTGCATAAAAATATGTACCAGAGATTTTCGGCAGCAGTCATTGATTTGCCGCTTTACATTGACTTGTGTGGAATCATTTTAACGCAAAAATAAAAAATTAAGCAATTGTAACGAAGAAGAGTAGCCTGCCTGCGCCACAGCACCATCGCTACCGGCATGAGCTCGTGGTTGCTGTCTTTCGCCGAACGCTTGTGACGGCTACCCGTTCGCGCCCGTTGCTAATAAATCTCTTAGCAAGTGGTGGACGTGCTGTGTTTCGGCCACCCTGGAACTTCGGAGTCGCACTCTACCCCCCATCATGCCCAACGACGCACGCACTTTTCCAGCTCCTCCAACGGCGCCGGCCACCTTGGTTTGTGCCAGTGCCTTGCGTCAGCGAGATCCCCCTATCTTCTCTGGTACAGATGACAAAGACGTTGAAGATTGGATCTCGTCTTATGAGCGAGTGAGTGCCCATAACCAGTGGGACGAAGTTACCAAGTTAAGAAACGTCGCCTTCTATCTTACGGACGTTGCGAAGCAATGGTTTCTAAACCGTGAAGCCGACCTCACTTCGTGGTTGGTCTTCAAGACCAACGTTACCCAAGTTTTCGGTCGGCCTGCAGTAAGAAAGCTTCGCGCAGAACAACGTTTGCGCACACGATCCCAAGAGGCCGGAGAAAACTTCACGAGCTACATTGAGGACATTGTCGACCTTTGCAAACGGGTGAATGCGTCGATGTCAGAGGAGGAGAAGATCAAACATATAATGAAGGGTATTCAGGACGACGCGTTTCAAATGCTATTATCGAAGAGTCCTCACACTGTCGCTGAAGTGATAGAATTGTGCCAAAGTTACGACGAGTTGCGCAGGCAACGGCTTCACACCCGACGTCCCACCCCGCCCGCCGAGTCTCTATCAAGCCTTGGAGTCGACGACAACCATGCTGCTCTCTTCGTAAAAAATCAGGAATTCGTTCGCGCAGAGGTCGCCCGCCAGCTATCTTTGATATCTTCTGTCCAGGAACCACCACCTGCTTTGCATCCTACGATCCGCGACTTCATTCAAGAACAAGTATCTCAAACCGTTCCTCCATCCGTTGAGCAGACACCAGTCACGGCTCCTCTCATTTACGCTGAAGCAGTTTCCCGATCTCGTCCACAAACGCCCCTGCCGCCCTCTATGCATCGACCACCGACATTCTTGCCGCCATCTATGCCGCTTCACGACCGACGGCATTTTCCTCCTATGCCGCTGCCCGACCGACATCTTTTTCCGGATCCTCAACTGCGACTCGGACCTTACCCCCACCAGTGGCGCACCTTCGATGACCGCCCAATATGTTTTGCTTGCGGTGGTGCTGGTCACGTGGCGCGCCATTGTCGTCGTGGCATGCTTCCTCTTCAGAACATCCGGCGAGCGCCACCTTTCCCCGCTCCGTTTTCCTCTTCGCACTTCCAGCCTTCCTACCTCTTCCGTTTCCCCTGACCGCCCAACCGCCTCTACTCGCCGCTCACCATATCCCCGTCGTCGCTCGCTTTCTCCGATGCGGCGCCGTCCCGTGTCCACCGAGCAGGAAAACTGATGGCCGCAGTTCCCGAGGCACGAACTGCGTCCACGTCGCAATGCCCAAGTCCTCGTCCCTCTCCAGCCAACATAATTGAAGTCTCTGTCGAAGGAATCGCCGGCCTGGCACTTGTAGATACAGGAGCCGCCGTATCCGTAATTTCCGCCGAACTCTGGCGCACACTACGAAAGGTTTTGACGCCTCTCTCCGACTTCTCCCTTCGAACCGCGAACGCTCAAAATATAACGCCTCTCGCTGCCTGTACTGCTCGCGTCTTCATTCAAGGTCTACTGTATACCGTCGAATTCGTCGTGCTGCCCACGTGTTCCCATGACATCATATTAGGCTGGGACTTCCTTGCAAATAATAACGCCGTTATTGACTGTTGTCACGCCGAACTCGAACTTTCTGCACTTCCCGACGTCGAGACTATCGAAAACGACCCTTCCAGTGTTAAACTGCTTGTTTCCGAAGGCAATTCCGTCCCTCCACGCTCTTCCCTGCTTGTGCCTGTGTCGTGCGCCGCTATTTCTGATGCCACTGTTCTCTTTACGCCCTCTGAGCTGTTCATTCGCCGCCGATGTTCTCCGCTGCCCTTTGCTCTCCTTACTCTTCGCAATGGCGTCACGAAAATGGTCGTCGACAATCCCACGGCCTGCCATTTAGCTTTATTTCATGGTGAATGCCTAGGCCTTGTTCAACCGGCCGACACCTTTTGCATCTTTGACGCTCCTGCCGTTTCTACTTCTGCGGGCCTTGGCGCACTTACTTGTGACTCTGCGGTTGATCAATCACTCCTCGACGCTTTCCACTGCTCCATCGACGATGGCACGTCATCTTCAGAACGAAGCCAGCTTATTGCTCTCCTGCAGAGGTTCAGCGCTTCTTCCGACAGCCATGCTTCCGGTTTGGGCCGCACATCAACGGTTTTTCACCAGATAGATACCGGCAGTCATGCACCTTTACGGCAGCGCCCATACCGAGTATCCGCCTCTGAGCGCCGTGTCATTGACCACCAGGTTGCTGACATGCTCAAGCGTGGCGTTGTGTAGCCTTCCAACAGTCCCTGGGCATCACCGGTCGTCCTCGTTAAGAAAAAGGATGACTCTATTCGATTCTGCGTCGACTACAGACGTCTGAACAAGATAACGCGCAAGGACGTTTACCCGTTACCGCGCATCGACGACGCCCTCGACTGTTTGCAGGGAGCTCAGTTGTTTTCTTCGCTGGATTTACGTTCCGGATACTGGCAAGTCCCCTCGGCACCATCTGATCGACCTAAAACAGCATTTTTAACACCTGACGGATTGTACGAATTCATCGTAATGCCTTTCGGCCTGTGTAACGCTCCAGCCACTTTTGAGAGAATGATGGATAATATTTTACGCGGCCTCAAATGGAACACATGTTTATGCTACCTGGATGACGTAGTTGTCGTTTCCGCTGATTTCCGAACCCATCTCAGCCGTCTCGAGCAAGTTCTGAAATGCCTTATTGACGCGGGACTTCAACTTAACTTTAAAAAATGTCGTTTCGGCGCCCGAAAGCTCACTATTCTTGGCCATGTTGTATCGCGAGACGGCGTCCTTCCGGATCCAGCCAAGCTCCACGCTGTCACCGACTTTCCGCAACCAAAGAAGTTAAAGGAGCTTCAAAGTTTCCTTGGTTTATGCTCATACTTCCGACGTTTCATTTGAAATTTCGCTTCCATAAGTGCACCCCTGACAGCCCTTCTAAGTGGCGACAAAGAACTTTCCGCTTGGTCACCCGCCTGTGATGACGCCTTCACGAAATTACGCCGCCTGCTAACCTCGCCACCTATCGTCCGCCACTTCGATCCTGCAGCGCCCACAGAGGTCCACACCGATGCCAGCGGCGTCGGACTTGGCGCCGTACTCGCGCAACGAAAAGCGGGGTTTGATGAATATGTCGTTGCCTACGCGAGCCGAACTCTGACAAAGGCCGAGGCTAATTACTCTGTTACAGAGAAAGAGTGCTTAGCCATTATTTGGGCCCTTGGAAAATTCCGTCCTTATTTGTATGGTCACCCTTTCGATGTCGTCACTGACCATCACGCCCTTTGTTGGCTGTCTACCCTTAAGGACCCATCTGGCCGACTTGCTCGCTGGGCCCTTAAGCTACAGGAGTACGACATCCGCGTTCTCTACCGTTCCGGCCGCAAACACACGGACGCTGACGCCCTTTCTCGCTCACCGGTCTCCGCTGACTGCGCTTGCCTATCCGCCCTTAAGCCCACAGTTCCATCTCATGCACTGCGCGTTCTTTTAAACGCGTTCTTGGAGCTATTAAAGTGGCAGCAAATGAATCTTGGAATATTCATCCTCAAATTAAGTTGTGTGCTAGAGCATAGTGCAACTGGCTACTGTTCTTTCGTTTAATTTCTTCACAAGAAAAGTAGGGAGATACATACCTATGAAGAAAGGGGTCAGACAACGAGACACAATCTCTCTGATGCTATTCACTGCGTGCTTGGAAGAAGTATTCAAGCTATTGAACTAGGAAGGCTTAGGAGTAAGGATCGACGGCGAATATCTCAGCAACATTCGGTTTGCGGATGACATTGTCCTGTTCAGCAACACTGAGGACGAGTTACAACAAATGGTTGAGGATCTTAACAGAGCAAGTATGACAGTGGGGTTGAAGATTATTATGCAGAAGCCAAAGATAATTATCAATAACCTGGCAAGGGAACGAGAGTTCAGGATCACCAGTCAGCCTTTAGAGTCTGCGAAGGAGTACGTTTACCTAGTTCAATTACTCACAGTGGGCCCTGATAAATAGAAGAAAATTTACAGAAGAAGAAATATGGGTTGGAGCATATTCGGCAGACATTGTCAGATCCTGACTGGAAGCTTACCATTATCATTAAAAAGAAAGGGGTACAATCAATGCATTCTACCGGTGTTGACATATGCGCAGTAACTTGGAGACTGACAAAGAAGCTCGAAAACAACTGAAAGACCGCGCAAAGAGCGATGGAACGAAGAATGTTAGGCGCAACGTTAAGAGACAGGAAGAAAGCGGTGTGGATCAGAGAGCAAGCAGGGATAGCCGATATTCTAATTAAGATTAGGAGGAAGAAATGGAGCTGGGCAGGTCATGTAATGCGTGGGTTAAATAACCGGCGAACCATTAGGGTTACAGAATGGGTACCAAGAGAAAGGAAACGCTGTCGAAGACGGCAGCAGACTAGGTGGTGTGATGAAATTGGTTGGCACAGGACAGGGTTAATTGGAGATCGCAGGGGGAGGCCTTCCGTCTAGCAGTGGACATAAGATAGGATTATTATTATTATTATTATTATTATTATTATTATTATTATTATTATTTGTTGCTGAGCGAGGTACTATTACATTATTAGAAGAGTTCACCAATGCATTATATTCTGCTCTTGATAAGGGCCTGCATAGTTGGGCTTTGGTTTTGCATTTAGCAAAAGCATTCGAAACTAAATCACGACATTTTATTGGAAAAGTTTCGTTTGTGTTTCAGGGAACCCTTTACCTTATTTGCAATTACTTACATGACAGGTCACATGTAATCATGGCCATGATTACCTGTGACCTGTCATGTAATTGCTAGCTGGGGTTCCACAGGGATCCGTGCCCCCTGTCTTATTCAATTTATTTCTGAACGACTTTCCCACGATAATTACAAAAGCTACGGTGTATCAATATGCACATGTTACGGTTCTACTCACACGTCATATGCGTTATGAGTAAGCTATTAACGCCCCGCAGAATGCAATTCATAAGGCCATGCATTGGCTTGAAGAAAATTGTGTATATATCAATTCTAAGAAAAGCAAAATCATGTGCTTTCGAAGTCCGTTCAAAACTCAGAAAAATAAACTTGCCAATATTTCTACATCATGAACATTGTATTTCATGTAAATGTACTGCTGTAGAATATGTGGAGACATTCAAGTGACTGGGTATAACGTTCAACAGCGGCATGTCTTGGCAGCATCACATGGCGTTTTTATGTGGCAAACTACGGAGTGTTGCATATCTACTTATCAGCATAAAGGGTGTAGTACCTCTACCAGTCAAGAAAATGATAGTCCATGCACTAGTGTACAGTGTGCTGAGGTATGGTATAACGATCTTCGCCTTTTGTGCAGAGAGCTGGAAAAATCGGATTGATAAACTACTATAAAATATATTAAAACATGTTGCTTATGGCACTACACTACATGACAATAATATTATTTATGAATTCGGAGTTTGCACATTTAAGGATTTATCTACCAGAACGGTTATTATGCGACATAATTGCAGCGATGAATTCAAAGAGGCATACGATGCACCTCGATTGTTAAAAAACAAGGAAACGTTTTAAATTACCCTATTCCACTACTAAGTATAGAGAAGCGAGAATAAGTGTATACATCACAAAAATATTTAATGATTTGGCTTATGCTTTCTTTTTGGCAACATGAAAAAAAAAACGTTGAAGGAATTACTGATGAAACGTTGAATTTTAGTTCTGATTCTTTACTTAAGTTGTTTATGTGTTTGTCTTTGTTTACTATGTCATTGTCCGTTAACAGGTAATACTACCAACCTTTCTTCCGAAAGTTTGAAGAAAAAATGTGTTATTTAAATGTATACCTTTTCACCTATTATGTAAAATTTGACACGTGTACGTGTTTGTCTTTATCGGGCGACACGTTTCACCGCCTAACAAATGTTATCGCACAGCGCAGGACGCGCCTGCATGTATCGGAAGTTTCTGGAATGTTATCGAAGCTTCCGTCCGCTGTCTGTGACCGAACCTTGTGTAATCTGATTGCATGTGTGCGCGACGCGAATAATGTAGAACTTTGTGGAAGGCACGCGGGTCCCAGTGATTACTCTGGAACATTCGACGACTTATGTGCAAAAGCTGACGCGCTTGATGCGCTGATCAGACTTTCGACGATCGCCGAGTGTGTTCGCCGCTATCGTTGTTCTTTTTAGTGTAGCCTGCTTTTGAGGGCGGAAGTTCGCCCAATAAAAGGTAGTTTTGTCTTTCACAGCATTGCTACTGTGTTCTTCAACGTTACCACCACGTGACAATATATAACCACATCGCTGTACCGACTCTGCCGGGCCTAGTCGCACAACACCTCGTGGACTTAGGCCCATTTCTTTGTTTTGCTTTTGGATGCGTGTAAATAAACAATTATTATTATTATTATTATTATTTGTTGAAGCGAGTTGAATAATCTGCCGCAGTTCATCGCGTTAGTACTCCAACTAATTAAATTTACCCTTTAAAGTGTCCATAGTGTTTAGATACATAGTTCAAGCCGACGCGTATGCTGTGAAATCTAGCACGTTGCTAAAAGAGATCTGGAAAATAAAACAACGCAGAGAATTTTGACCTCTCAGCGCATTTTTCTTTTAAATGATACATTCGTACGCTAGGCGGCTCAGCCCTCGCGTGTGTGTAGTGACTTTTGAAGAAGAGGAAGAGAGAAGTGCAGTGCCGTAACTGTCTCTCAGAGGAGGACACCTCAACAGCACTGCACAGGGAAAGGGGAGTGGGGAGAAAAAGATCAGGGAGAGAAGGAAAAGAAGGCGGGAAAGAATAACAAGAAGGGTGAAGAAGCAATGCGGGGCTTAAAGCCGCGCTCTCAGCTGCGTGTCACAGCAAAAGTCAAGTAGGGCAGGAAGCACTTTCTTGACAATGGAAGGGTGGGCTGCCGGAAAGAGAAGTGCTCCCTCCGAGCTACAGGGCAGTCCCACACGACTGTATGATGCAAAGAGCGCAGTGCGCTCAACATCGAATGCCGGGCAGCGGAGCAGAAGGTGCTCAGGCGTCTCCTCCTCGCCGCAATCCAAGCACGCGGGGCTGCCCCTTCCGTGCAGTCTGCATTCTGGCGGCCGTGTTGTAGCAGCTGCCGCGCAGCCGAAGGAGAAACGAGCGGTCCCAGCGGGAGAGACCCGCGTGCGGGAGGAGGCGAGGGGGCGTACCTGCAGAAACGCGGGCATCCGGATGCTGCGCGCGTAGGATGCGCAGTACCGCCGTCTTGGCCACGTCGAAACGGGTGACGGATCTGGCGAGGGGGAAGCGAGTCGAGAGAGCTTGCTCCGCGAGGGCGTCGGCCGCTTCGTGCCCGGGCAGGTCGATGTGCGCGCGGACCCACTGCAATGCCAAATCGCAGCCCTGATTTGCGAGATGGCGCAGTTATGATCCCACGCGCTGCACAAGCGGAAGACCGGCATAGTCCTTCCTCAGCATGCACAGAGCCGCACGCGAGTCCGACAGTATCGCGGCAGACGAGACACCGCACTGCTGAAGAAGTAGGTCAGCCGCGAGTTCGGCGACTGTCGACGAGGCAGGAAAACGAAGGCGGCACTGTCGAGACGCAGAAATTTCCGGTGCCGTGCACGCGGCAGCGGCGGAACCGTCACTGGACACGGATCCGTCAGTGTACACTAGGAGTCGGTCGCGTAGATGTTCGAAGATCAATGCAGCCGTCTCCTGCTGCATGGCACACAGTGCTGTTTGTCGCTTGCTCTTGACGCCCGGACGGTGATGTTTACGTCGAGGAGCGCGGAGGCGTGCGGCGAAGGCGGCAGGGGGAGGAGTTGAGGCAAAGAGGCGATGCGAGTGCTGAACTCGGTGGCATGCTGGGCCATGCCCGAGCTCTCGAGGGTGTGGAGGCGGCACACGAGACGCTGACGCTGTGGCGACCATTGCAGACGCTCGATGTGGTGAAGTGCTTGTTTCCGCGCGCGAAGTGAGGGCGGCCAGTTTCCCGCTTCGGCGAGAGTTGCCCCCACTTGCGAGAAGCGGGGAAGCGCGTACATTTGGCGAACTGCGGTGCGGTGCTCGAAGTCGACGGCCTTCCAGTTGGCTGCACTGGCGTTGGTGAGTGGGAGCGCGTAGAGTGCTCGCGACGTTGCGATCGAGTTGTAAACTCGGAGCGCAAGATGCGGTGTGCAGCCTCGGGCGAGCAGGGAGCGTGCGGCGCCTGCGACTTTCCTGGAGTCCCTGCAAAGTTGTGTGGTGGCCGCGTTAAAGTTGAGGCGGCAGTCGATGTGGAGGCCCAGGTATCGGACTTTTCTCTGCCACGGGAGGTGGCTTCCGCGCAGCGACAGAGTTGGCACTTCGAAACGTGCACAGCTCGCACGGGGGTGAATTAGTAGCACCTCGGTTTTTGACGCCGAGAGCTGAAGCCCTATGCTGCCGAGATATTCGTCCACGGCGTTGATCGCCGACTGAAGTGATTGACGCACTTGGTAGCCATGGTCCGTGGGCCCGCAAGCAAAAAGAGCGATGTCATCATCGTAAATCGCCACACGGACTTCGAAGGCTGTCAGCTTCGGGATGAAATCAGGGAGCCTTGCCAGCGCCAAGTTGAAGAGGAAAGGGCTGAGGACACTGCCCTGAGGAATACCAGAGGTCACGCTACGGGAGGTGCTGAGCGCGTCACCCACGCGCACTCTGAGCGTTCGGTCGTTAAGAAAGCCCGAGACATAGTCCAGTAGGCGGCCGGTGATACGCAGCTAGTGAAGCGCTTGAATGATGGTGCCGTGCGGGAGGCCGTCGAACGAGCGTTCCACATCGAGCAGCACCAGGTACCTGGCTTCGTGGCGGCTTGCCGCGTCCTCGAGCGTAGCGACAACGTCCGCGATGGAATCAGCTGTCGAGCGCAGTCGGCGGAAGCCGCTTTGTTCAGGGGCAAAGGCGTCTAGGGCGGAGGCAATCCATTCAAGGCGGTGCAAAGCCATGGACTCCATTGTTTTGCCGGGTACCGAGGTTAGCGATACTGGGCGATAGGAGTTGATGTTCGAGGCTGGTTTGTCGCGCTTGAGAATGGGAACGACGATCGCCTCTTTCCAGTCGGCGGGAATGATGCCGCTGCGCCAGACCGAGTTGAAGACCTCGAGAAGTGACGGAAGCTGAGCTGCGTCATTGTTCCTCAGGACTTGATGAGTAACGCCGTCGGAACCGGGAGCGGAGCGACGTTTGCGTCTGTTCAAGACGATGCGCAACTCGCTGAGCGTGAACTCAGCAGAACACAGCACTTCTACATGCTCCAGAATTGCGTTCGTTGGGAAATAGCGCACAGGAGCGAGGCGTTCAACCATGTTGTGTGGCGGAAGTTCGACGGCGGCTGTGACAGGGCACACAGACGGCGGAGCGAACGTATCCGCGAAGAGTTCGGCTAATTGCTCGGCACTCAAGCCCCGGGCCACTGCGATGGAGAGTGCAGGGCGGCGGGGGATCTTGGGACTAAGTAGGGCGGCGAGAATGCGCCAGGGGCGTGCTTTGTCGCGAGTGTCCTCCAAGGAGAGGCAGAGACTCTGCCAGCTCTGGTTGCGACGCTGCCTGGCATGACGACGGCACGCGGCATCAAGGCGGTTGTAAAGTGTCCAGTGCTCCACCTTGTCGCTTTTGATGGCGCGGCGTTCAGCGCGTCGGCGTGCCGCTCGTAATTTCAGAAGTTTGATGTCGGGCGCCGCCGTTCCAGCGGGCACCGTACACGACTTGGTCACGGCGACAACGCACCTTGAAATGTGCGTGAGGAATTCGGTTTTCGCTGGAGGGGCCGTGGCACAGATCGTCCTGAACAGAGACCAGTCGGTGATGCGATAGGTACAGGTCCGTTCGCGGCTCAGACCGAGCGGGTCAAGTGAGGTCGGATAATAGAGAGTTTTAGAATAGGGGCCCCAAACGTTTTGGGGCCCCAAAGAAATAGCGTCGAAGCCACTGCGCATGCGCGAGACGCAAACTGCGTTTGGGTTTTGCGTTGGTAACGCTGTTTCACCGATTTAGCGGGAGCTCAAATAGCGTTCCCAAAAGCTTTGCGTCAACAAACATGGCGGCGCCCATCGAAGCGACGGCTCTAACCTAGCACCAAACTGGGTTCGATTCGCGATAATGCGTGAAGTTCGCAAGCTAGGAGAAGTGACTGCAGTTATCGCTTTCTCTCAACTAGCGTGTGTTATGAAGATTGATTCATTAGACGCCGCTGATTCCGAATTCGAGTGTGGATTTTATGGCTCGTAGGCCTAACACGGCTAAGCTTGGCTGGTGAAGGCACGTAAAGTTGGTTTTGTTGCTCCAAACTAAGCACAACCAATTGTTTACTGCTTGAAGAATAACCTCTAAATTGCAATTAAACGTGAATACACGCAAGTCAAAATTACTATTCATAACTTAAGATGGTATATTTGATTTTATTATTTTTAATCGTTTTTCTTAGACGCCGTAGTGGCGCTGTCAGCGCAAGACGCTATCTGCAAACGCAAAGCCCTATTCTAAAACTCTTCACTCCTGCGTGCCCCAACGCTAACACCCGCAAAGCTCTTTGGGGCCCCAAAATATTGGGGCCCCTATTCTAAAACTCTCTAATGATCCGACCCCTGAGTGTCAGGGCTGCCTACCCACTCATAGTGGCACCGTTCGCTAACCAGCGATAAGTCTATCACACTCCCGCGCACCTTCCGACGCACGAAAGTGGGACTGCCGGTGTTGATGATCAGCAGACCAGAGGAGTGGATGGAGTTCAGCAGGTTCCTGCCATTAGGCTCACAGCGGCTGCTGCTCCATGCCGTGTGGTGAGAGTTAAAGTCGCCGCACACAACACAGTTACCGTTGATGCGCGCGGTAAGGCTCTCCACGAAAGACGTATCCCATCGCTGCGCGGGTTGCGCGTACACGCTGGCGACAGAAATGTCGGCCCCCCCAACGCGCACAGTCATAGCCACACACTCTACGGAGGTGGAAATGATGTCGGCCACACGAACGACGGCTTGGGCAAGGCGCGCACGGACGTAAATAGACGTGCGGGAGCGACAGGGTGGATGGAGCGGATCACAGCACTGCCCATTTACTCCCACTACGAGACGCAGATGCCTAAGTAGTCGACTAAAAAACTGACGCCATAAAAATGAAGCTAAAATTGTATGTTCCGTCTGACAATTGATTGCGCATGAGCGTCACCCTTGCGCGTCACCTAATTCTAATGGTGTTAGAATAGATTATATGGCACTGCATCATGGTATTTCGAATGTAAAGAGGCCGGCATATATTCTAATTCACATTCTCCCTAAGTTTATTGATTCGAGTTCCATCATTGTACATTGCACTGGGTATAGAGATTGCAAAGTAAGATAACATGACTAGAGTTGCCTGAAAAAAAAAAAGCAAATTCTGAGGTACTCAGTGCCGAAACGGCGGTATCATTGCGAGGCACGTCGCAGTGGGCCAATGCTGACCGCCTCTTGAACACAGGAATGTGCTATCGGTGTGTACGGCACCCATAGTCTTCGCTACAAGATGACGCACCACTATTGAGAAAGTGTAGTTCGGGCGTTTATATCGCACTTTATTGCACGAGCATGACGAATAGAGGATGCAGTTTCTTTTAATTTTTTTTAACTTCTTTCAGCAGCAACTGGAGCGAAAAGCCTGACACAGTGAAATCTGCCTCTCGCAAATATTCCATGTGCGGCTAGTACATTCACAGTAATCGACAACTCGGTCACACTTCCTTTAGGCTCAAGAGATAACGGTTGGAACCGAACCAGGCCGGGCCGGGATAAATTTGAAATCACCGAGCTCGGCCGGGCCAGCGCTTTCGGGCTCGGGCAGGGCCCGTGCAGTGCTCTATTGTGGATCCCCTGTTACTAATTCTCCTAGATAAACTTGGTGTTTGTCAGCTTCAAAACCGTGACAAGAAAGTCTTATTCCCCTGCCGCCCACTACTGAACAGGATATATAAGGTGTCCCAGCTAACGTTTAGCCAAGCTGTTCAAAGAAAAAAACATTGTTAAGGAAACACGCTGCAAGCTGCAATTTTAAGACGTACGGTGTTCGGTTGTCAGAACGCTAACGACTGAATACCCTGGGTCTTGCATTTTCCACCCTGTTGTTGTAAATCCTTTTTTTTCGTTGAATAGCTTGGCTAACGCTAGCTGAGACACATTGCTAGCTTAGCTTTATACATATTAATTTGCTGTTCTCTTCTTAGGCTTTGTCAATTGCAGTCTTCAATTATTTTGTGTAAACCAACTTCAGCGCTGCTGAACAGGAAAGCGTCACCTGCAAAAGGTTGGTTAGTTATATAATCCCCGTTGATAATTGCCCCCAATTATTCCCCATTGGAAGGCAAGCACGGTGATTCGTGGTGTACGGGCTCAGGGAAATTTCCGGAGTCAGTGCCTTTTGTTTCTCTTCTACGATGAATGTATGAGCACGCGTCGTGCCCAACCATCCCAAGCGCGTTGTAATTACGGTAGCAGAGCGATCAAATAAGGTATCTTATGGCAGCTTTGGTATCTTATGGTAGCGTATGGTACCTGGTAGCTTTCCTGCGATGTATCATGTCCAAAACACGGCGGACCACCAAGTGTTGAAACGGAGAACATCCGTGTTGCCAGTGAGTTTCTGTTCAAGCAATACTTCTTTTCAGCACTCAAAATTGACTGGTGTGCAGGAAGCAACGTGTTTTTACCGTAAGCCATCGTTGTTCGTAGTGAACAGGTCCGCCATATTTTGGACATCCAGAAAGGTGTCTCGGTCAGCTTAATAGTTTTGAGAACAGTCAAATGGTCCGGCGACTGGCATTGAGCTTTCAAACGGCTGCATGCGACAGGTGAATGCTCGGACAGCCCCTACAGTACGGTCACGTGCCTTGAGGTAGGACTGGGCCAGTGTGGCCGCCCCGTACGTCTCCATGAGCTCGGTAGGTGGCCGCTCACACCAGATCTTGCCGTTCTTCATCACGCCCACCTGCGCACGGATCGACGCGAGTGTGTGTGTTCGACGGGGAAGGCACAACTGCACTATCGTCGAGAGGGTGGCATGGCGGAGGGGACGTGAATATTTACAATCAGTCGATCAACATTCTTGCCTAGGCTTCTTTGCAACAATACTGCTGTCATTAAAGTACTTGGAATTGTTCAATAAGAAATTTCGGCAACGGTGATGCTTGCTTTCTCGGGCCCAGTATTTAATTCATTGATTTATTGCAACGGCTGCACGTTTAGTTCATTGGAAATTTTTTACAAGACCAACAATAAATGTTCTTCGTGATGTTCTCCTTAGTCGGGACGCTGTATCGTAATCAAGAAAAAAATATCAGCAAAATTATACCAACCCACAACAAGGTAAATTTGACGGACGTTATTTTCTTTCACGCAGAGACGAAAAGTAAATGAAATCGCAAGCATTGCGCCACTGGAACGAGGATTTACGCTTGGGATACACCCATTCGCACGTCAAGCACAATGCGTGTCACGGTTGGGAGGCATCTCCTGCGGCACACAACGTTCAAGGCGGAGATCTGGAAGCACACCGAGTGACCAAGCAGGCTCCCTCCCAAGTCAAGCCACAACGTTGAAAACTAGGTCGGAAGCGGACCAGCGCATCAACGCGGCAAGACGAAGCGAAGGAAGTTCCCTGCTATGTCGAGCAACACGCGGGCCTTCCGCAGTCAACATATTGGTGTCTCTCTAGTTCTTGACCTGTAAACGTTATTAACGGGCACTGCAATACCTTTTCTTCAAACCTGATTACACAGTAAAATGAGTGCTATGCATTTCAAATAGAGAGTACATCCCCCCCCCCCCCGCCCCCAATTTTTTTCTGGAAAAGCACCTCATAAAAATGAAGATGTAAAGAGCGCAATGTTTACTTGCGCCATTGCTCCTCAGTAGAACATTTCCTTTACGCTGGGCCGGCAGGAAGGTTCGCTACTTCCTTTTCCTTCCCGCGGTGCACTTACAACTTTTCTTCAAGGTTGGCCTCTGACAAAAGTGTCCGAGAGCGACCAAGGAGCGGTGAAAGGGTGGTCTCGTCTCGCTAAGAACTGCCGCTTCCTAGTTTTGACAGAAGAAGGAAGAGCATGCGTGCGCACTCAATAAGAACTCGGGCCACATGTCATATTGCCATGGCCGGTTTCCTGACGCAGGTGGTATATATATATATATATATTTATATATATATATATATATATTGCGATGAGGTTTATTCTCGTTCACAACGTTGTGGAACGCTAGGTAAATCAAGGCACTGCAAGGGCTGTCCGAAGCACGGGGGTCGCTCGAAATCAAGGCACGGCCCTTCGTCTTCCTTTTCAGACGGCACATACACAGGGGCAAAGTTGTGCGGTGGTTCATGAGCACGGTCATGTCTTGTCTTTTGACGTTCTTGAGTCTCACTAGTCAGGGCACGTGCCAGCTGACGGCAATCTTCAGCATATTTGGCGACTTCGGAAAGCGGAGTATACTCTGTAGCGTCAGGTTGGTACGGCAGTATGGTGTTCAAAGAGCATGAAGGCTCACGGACATACACAAGGAAAAAGGGGGAAAGGCCGGTGGTCGCTTGCGTCGCGGTGTTGTACGCGAACGTAACAAAGGGGAGTACGGTGTCCCAGTTGGAGTGGTCGGATGAAATATACATCCGCATCATGTCGCCAAGTGTGCGATTGAAGCGCTCGGTCAGACCGTTGGTTTGGGGTTGGTACGCGGTCGATTTGCGATGAATTATCCTGCACTCAGCGAGGAGGGCTTGGATGCCCTCCGACAGGAAGACACGGCCCCTATCACTCAGTAATTCTCGGGGAGCACCGTGGCGAAGAACAAAATTGTGAAGGATGAAAACACCAACGTCACGGGCGGTCGCTGCTGGCAGTGCTGCAGTCTCAGCGTAGCGAGTAAGATGATCTACGCCGACAATAATCCAACGATTTCCACGCCCGCGTCATGGAAACGGGCCGTAGAGGTCCATGCCGACGCGGTCGAACGGACGAGACGGGCATGGTAGCGGCTGCAACGGTCCTGTGAAACGCTGTGCAGGTGTCTTCCCTTGTTGGCATGGTTCGAGTGTGGAGCTCCAGGACGAGGCGAAGGATCTCAGCAACCTCCACCAAATGCGATGAGGTTTATTCTCGTTCACAACGTTGTGGAACGCTATGTAAATCAAGGCACTGCAAGGGCTGTCCGAAGCACGGGGGTCACTCGAGATCACGGCACGGCCCATCGTCTTCCTCTTCAGACGGCACATACACAGGGGCGCGTCTGCTTCATTACAATATATGTATAAAAGATGTCAACGCAGCAGGAGAGAATGAGCAACAATATCTTCAAGAAAGCTGTGCGGCCAACGCTGTGACCGACCACGGGGAAGGGCTACCTTAGCACTCAGGCCAACACTGGACGACGAAGCCGAGCGCACAGCAGTGGGGGGAAAACAAAGGGTCGGCGAAAGCAGCTCTGTGTGGCATGCCCTGTCGGAGGTACTGTCTGATGACACGCGCATAGACGGGAGTTGGGGGCTGCTTCGAGGCAGAGCCGCGGACTCGCGATTGTGACATTGTGCACGGGCGCCAGTGACGCAGCCGACAGGCGATAGAGGTAAAAGGACCGCGCAGGAAACAAAACGTCGGACAGTAACCGGCAGGCCGTTTACTGTCCCTCAATGGGCAGGAACGAGCCATGACTGAGTGTTACCTAACCTGCGGAGGAGCTGAGCGACGGGTGATGAGGCTGCCGACGCGGACAGACTGTGCATAGCATATAAGTCTCGAAATGCAGCAACATGTCCAGTGTTGCGGCTGTCACCGGTTGCGAGTGAACCATGCACGGTGGCGGATGGAAAGTTGCCCGTTTGCTCCCAAGCAACGAAGGAAGCAGACAAGTACGTCATCGGTATACGCGCAAACAGAGACCGACGGAGGTGAAACCGCGGCATCAAAGTCGACATGCGGCAGTGGAACGTCCCGCGACATTCGCAAAAAATCGATACCACCTCGCCTAAAGAGGGTGTCCCAACCATCAGTTTAAGAACATGCAGATGCCACGAAACTGGAGAGAACCAAAATAATGTTGTTTGCCGTCGCTTGCAGCAGGTCAGACTGCTTTTTTTTTTTTTTGCATTCCGCCTATGTAGATAACTAGTCTTAACTACTTAAACAATTTCTCAAATATTATAGTTACATTAGAAGTGTCAATGAGAAAATTGTAGAGCTACATGAAACAGCTTGCTGTTGCTCGATATGTGCTACATAGCAGTTTTTCCGAGCGTGAAACAAGCCCGCGAATGCTCACCATGGCGGCTTTCGCGATCTCCTCGATGAAGTGGGTGGTGACGAGGAGCGTGACACCATCCTCCTGGGACAGCACGAGGAAGTAGCGCCAGATGGCCTCGCGCAGCACCGGGTCCAGACCCACGGTGGGCTCGTCCAGGATGAGGAAAGGCGGCTGGTGCATCAGCGCCACCGCGAGGGACACGCGGCGCTGCTGGCCGCCGCTGCAACGCGCATGCGCGTAAACACACGCAGTCGTCGGCTACGCCGTGTTGCCGCGACCGCAGAGTTAGCGTAGCGACGCGCCCCTCCCAAAGGTGTGCACAGCGCTTTTCACTGCGGTAGCCAAACTATCTTGCCGCGGGCCCTTCGCCCCATCCACTGTCGCGACCATTCAAGAAATAATGAATTCAGTTTGAGTCAGTTGGTCAGATATATTGGTATAAGTACGATATAGTAGAGTATTTATTATAGGTCACCATATACTATATTGCTTAGTATTTATTCGATAATCACTTATACCGCTTATGCATTTTAACGTGCAAGGCCATTGTACATTGTGTGTTTTGTCCGCGGCTTACGTTAAGTGGCCTGTAACCAGTGGCACCCGCGATGATAATGGAAGAGAGAATAGTCTAGAGGAATTTGAAATCCCACAAGTAACGCCGGAAGAAGTAAAGAAATTCTTGGGAGCTATGCAAAGGGGGAAGGCAGCTGAGGAAGATCAGGTAACAGTAGATTTGTTGAAGGATGGTGGGCAGATTGTTCTAAAAAAACTGGTCACCCTATATATGCAATGCCTCATGACCTCGAGCGTACTGAAATCTTGGCAAAACGCTAACATAATCCTAATCCATACGAAGGGGGCGCCAAACACTTGAAAAATTATAGACCGATCAGCTTACTGTCAGTTGCCTACAAACTATTTGCTAAGGTAATTGCAAATAGAATCAGGAACACCTTAGACTTCCGTCAACCAAAGGACCAGGCAGGATTCCGTAAAGGCTACTCAACAGTAGACCACATTCACACTATTAATCAGGTGATAAAGAAATGTGCGGAATATAACCAACCCTTATATATAGCTTTCATTGATTACGAGAAAGCGTTTGATTCAGTCGAAACCTCAGCAGTCATGGAGGCATTGCGGAATCAGGGTGTAGACGAGCCGTATGTAAAAATGCTGAAAGATATCTATAGTGGCTCCACAGCCACCGTAGCGCTCTATAAAGAAATCAACAAAATCTCAATAAAGAAACGCGTCAGGCAGGGAGATACGATCTCTCCAATGCTATTCACAGCGTGTTTACAAGAGGTATTCAGAGACCTGGATTGGGAAGAATTGGGGATAAGAGTTAATGGAGGATACCTTAGTAACTTGCGATTCGCTGATGATATCGCCTTGCTTAGTAACTCAGGGGACCAACTGCAATGCATGCTCACTGGCCTGGAGAGGCAAAGCCGAAGGGAGGGTCTTACAATTAATCTGCAAAAAACTAAAGCAATGTTTAACAGTCTCGGAAGAGAACAGCAGTTTACGATAGGTAGTGAGGCACTGGAAGTGGTAAGGGAATACATCTACTTAGGACGGGTAGTGGCTGCGGATCCGGATCATGAGACTGAAATAATCAGAAGCATAATGGGCTGGGGTGCGTTTGGCAGGCATTCTCAGATCATGAACAGCAGGCTGCCATTATCCCTCAAGAGAAAAGTATATAACAGCTGTGTCTTACCAGTAGTCACCTATGGGGCAGAAACCTGAAGGCTTACGAAAAGGGTTCTACTTAAATTGAGGACGACGCAACGCGCTATGGAAAGAAGAATGATAGGTGTGACGTTAAGGGATAAGAAAAGAGCGGATTGGGTGAGGGAACAAACGTTAGTTGATGACATCTGAGTTGAAATCAAGAAAAAGAAATGGGCATGGGCAGGACATGTAATGAGGAGGGAAGATAACCGATGGTTATTAAGGGTTACGGACTGGATTCCAAGAGAAGGGAAGCGTAGCAGAGGGCGGCAGAAAGTTAGGTGGGTGGATGAGATTAAGAAGTTTACAGGGACAACATGGCCACAATTAGTACATGACCGGGGTAGTTGGAGAAGTATGGGAGAGGCCTCTGCCCTGCAGTGGGTGTAACCAAGCTGATGATGATGATGATGATGATGATGATGATGATGATGATGATGATGATGATGAACCATGCACCAGGCACTATAATTGAAACTGGTCCAAAGAAATGATGTTAACGGCTTTCTCTTTTTTGTACAAGGAAATCCACTTAGGTGTTGACTGTTGCGCAGTAATGAATGTGTGGGTTACTTTTCTGAACATTCCTCGGCACAAAGACAATTGTACAAAATCTCAACGCCCTTGTACTCTGTGAAGAAGGATGAGCAGCGAACCTGTCTATGTGGGGCCCTTAATGGCGAACTGCACCTCCGCCGCATGTCAGCCCGGCATTTCATTATCTTCGGAATCAACCCACGTATGGGGAGTGCCTAACGCCTGCTTCACCTCTGCCGAGGGTCGGCCCGGTATTGCGCTATCTTCGGGATCGGTCTACGTATGGGAGTGCTTAACGCTTGCTTCACCTCCACCGCGGGTCGGCCCGGTATTGCACCAACTTCGGGATCAACCCGCGTATATGGGGAGTGATTAACGCCTGCTTCCCCTCCGCCGCGGGTCGGCTCGGTATTGTACTTTCTTCGGGATCGGCCCACGTATGGGGAAATCTTAACGCCTACGTCCCCTCCGCCGCGGTTCGACAGGGCATTGCACTATCTTCGGGATTTTTTCTACCGGCGGACACGATAGTGGCGAAAGTAGCCCTTAACAGCTTCGCTGTAGAAGTTACCATTTCCCTCGAATTGGAAAACCTGCACACGAATCTTGCGTTATGTTTTCCAATGCAGTAGGCATTAACAACACAGCATGCATGCTAAAAAACACCGATTATCGGAGTAAAGGTCATAGTGCTCACACATCCCGTCCTGACAATTTCACCTTACCTCATACTACCACAGCACGGTTTTTATTTGACCGCTGCTGGACCATCGAAGCAATATAGCACGTAGACAGTGCAATGCCCTGCTCAACTAAAGCAAAAGCATCAACCAAAAGCACTCGTGGGACATGGAACTATATAACGACTCGATTTGTGGCCCCGTGAGTGAAAAGCCCACGGCCCACCTCGACATGCGGCCGACGCGATCGAACCCGCGTAGCGGTTGGGCTATATATATATAGCGCGGCAGCTAAAATTGTGTATTTATTTCGTTTTCTCCCTACGAATCTCGATGGCGCGTGCTCGCATTGCGATCCCTTCTTGCCATCAACTATTAAAACGTGTAGGTGGCGCGGACGGAGCCAGAGAGGCTAGAGAAATGGAAAGCGAATGACTACCAGCCTCACTTCCCAGACGTCACTAAAGCCGACCACCTATTCACTCTGCCATTCTCTAAGCAAGCAGTAGCTGACAGCCGGCGACAAGCACGAAGCGGAGCAGCTATGCGGCAGCGCTATGGAAAAAAGAGCAGCAGGTGGCAGTGCAGATGTTATCTTGTAACTCTGGTGCAGTTCAATAAAGGCGTCAAAAAATTATCAGCACGCCACGCGCGATCCGATTGCATCGCACCTGTCCCAGCTATCGTCATTTTACAGCTCTCGCACAGAATGACACATGACATCGCGCTTCTGCGCGTGCGTTTAATGGTCCTTGCAAAGGCTTTATCGATATAAAAATATTTTCCTATTGCTGGTGTAAGCGCACTTCGAAGCCTGACTCTGGCAAGCATCATGCTGGATCATGCAGGGAAAGTATGTCGGCACACAGCGCATGTGCAGGCTTTGCTGAACGATACCTAAGGTGCTCGACGAATCTGTTAGCGGGGAGCAGCTGGAAGAAGGAGCAGAGGAAAGCGATCCTCTCGTAAATCTTCTCCAGAGGCATGCCCAGCAGCTGGCCGAAGAAGTACATGTTCTCGGCTATCGTGAAGTCCGAGTGCAGCGCCAACTCCTGCGAACACATGCGCACATCAGGCTGACACGTTGACGCGGACCGACGACTAGAAAATTTCCGCCCGACCCCGACAGGGAGCGCCCCAGAGTTTCCTACAGAAATCACTAGAGGCAACTGTGGCGCTGCGATCATTTAGTTATACTGTACCTATACCATGAGAAGGACGGGAATGATTTGGCTACTGCATGGATTCGCCTGGCAGTCATGCTTGAGGCTTCACACCACAGTGTTGAGTTGTACAGATTATCACGTTTTAACGCTCTGTAAATTTCGAAGAAAGCGTAGTATTGTAAACACAGCGAGTCAATAAACTTCTGCGCACATGCATAATCATCGCGAATGACTGCATTTAAAATCGCAAATTTCATTGAAAATAACTACTTTTCAAAGCCATAAAGCTGTGTGAAGCCATAAGGATCAAGTTTAGGCAAATGCATGTACTAACGATCCTTCCCGGGTTTGTTAAACCGACATACCACCGGCCCTCGTAGACACTATCGCCGCATTTCCCTTTAGTAATTTTTGCAGAAATCTATATGTGCGTCACACCACCAGAAATGTGCGGTTCACACTGCTCACGCTGCACTAAGTATGCAATTAGTGGATTCTGCATGAGTACCAGCTGTGGTGCAGTCACTTGGAGGATAGCAAAGAAGCTTGAGAAGTAGCTACAAAGGTAAGCGCATCGAGTGATGGAAGGAAGAATGCTAGGTTTCATTTAGGAGACGGGAAGACGGTGGTACGGGTAGAAGAGCAGGCGGGCGTAGTTGACATTCTGATTGCGACAGGAGCAAGGAGCGGAACTGCGCAGGTCGTGTAGAGAGGTACGAAAATATGCCCCACGTGAAGGGACGGCAGACGACGAATTGATGTGATGAGATGAGGAAATCTGAAATTTGACGGCAGATATCGTGATCGTCACGCAATGGACATCGCACGTCCGGGGATTATTAGGATTTACAATTTGGTATCGCAGGGTAGTCTTCCCTGACAGTTTTCTTTCCCGTTGTGCTATCGCAACCAGGTTTCATTCTATAAGGCGTCGTCAGTGAAATGGCAAACCTGAAGCACCGAAGCTGACCGCGGCGAGTGAATGGGGTTCCAAGGTTCCAACCAAGGGGCATCGCACTGTTCCTGATGACGTCAAATGGCCCAGATATATCACTACTATCATGCTAGCCTCTTATACGTAGAATGTTTAGCCAGTGGAATGAATGCATCCTTCCATTTGTCTATAGCAGAATGCTGCGAATCGGTTGCAGAATCACCCTCTCCTCCATTTTCTTTAAGTAAGATACTTTATGGTAGTGTACGTTGAATTACACGCAAATGCTGCTCCCATACGTGCAAGTATGCGCCATTGATACTAGCAATAAATACGCGTTCAGTACTTGTCATTATACGCAGATCAATCATCGCGAATGCTCAGATAGATTAATTAACAAATTGTGAGGGTCTCGCGTGTCATCTATAACCACAGCCGCAAACCAGAGATCACAGTGACAGCCATCAAAGGCGCCCTAAAACAGACTACTTGTTCTGCGGGATATCGATCGGACTTCGTTCCTCCGAAACACTCTCGAGGACGCCGTAATCGAGACGCGGAAGCGGCGCAGCTCCCGATGACGAAGGATTTGCTGAATCGCTGCGTTTTCTACGGCACCTTACGCACGCAGCTACGGTCACTGCGAAGCAAAGGTTGCTACATATCTGACAGCAACACAACTGTAAGTGCCGAAAACACGCACAACTATTCTAAATGTGTCAAAGACGATGCATATACGTGCACATACCTGCGGCATGAATCCTACGCCCGGTCCGGGAACCAGCCCCTTGTGCAGCTGCTGTCCGAAGATGAGCACAGTGCCGGAGTCCGGCTTGGACAGGCCCACCAGGCACTTGAGCAGCGACGTCTTGCCGCAGCCGCTCGCGCCCAGCAAGCCGTAGCTGCAGTGCGTGCAAAGCAGAAAGGGTGGTCCAAACGGCCGCGGCTATTACAGTACGCCGCCCCGTTAACCAAAGTAATGCTGCGAAAGGGTAGTCAACATCTGTTCGCCCGTAAACGTTTGGAATACCGCGAGAGGGTGCATAGCTGCAGTAGTTTCAGTTTCAGTTTCAGTTTTGTCGTCATTCAAAAAACAATAAGTAAACAACAAATAGTATGCAGACGAGGGTCCCAAAGTCAATGACTGGAACGGGACCCTCGGTTCTAAAAAGAAAAAGAATGTGTACGAAACGTGAGTTAAAGCAACAAATATAAAAAAAGTACAAGGAAAAGAAATGAATGCGCGTAATGCTATACATTAGTAAGAGAAAACAAACCAAAACGTACATATATCAAAAAGCATAATTCTACAGAGAACATGTTATAGGACATGAAACTATCTACAAAAAGAAATAAAGCATCTTAAGTCATGTTTGAATACATTCAAAGATGACGTTAGTTTAAGGGTAGGTCATTCCATATTTTTAAAGCTGAAAACGAGGATGCCATTTTCCCATAGTTTGTGTTACATTTAGGCAATAAAAAGTTGTAATTATGCGCAAACCTAGTGTGGTTGGTATTAGTGAGTAACTTGTAGTCCACAAATTCGTAAGGAAGCTGTTTGTTAAGTAATTTAAAAAAGAAAACACTTAGATGATACTTAAACAAGCCAGATATAAGTAGTATAATGTTTGCCTGGAGTAGCGGGAGAGCATTTGAGTAAAAGGAACTGTTGGTGATTATGTGAATAGCCTGGTTCTGTATGTGTTGAATAGACGAGAGGTGGCAGTTATACGTAATTCCCCAGGAAGCAATATCATAGGTGATATGTCTGTGAATGAACGCAAAGTACAAAGATAATAATGCGTGTTCTGAAAAGAATGCACGTGATCTTTTGAGAGCAAGTTGAGTTGAGTTTATGAGTTGGTAGATATCCGTGGTATTGAAGCGCAAACAGACGCACACAGAAAACCGAGACAAAGCGGGCTGCTACTAAAGATTGCTAATTTAAATAATGGCTAAGGTCATAGGCGAAGCAGAAATAAAGGTGAACAAAGACATATACCACGTACCGTCAAGATATGCTAATTCATAGGGGAATACCGATACAGATGAACAACTTAGGCACATGCCACGGTTCCTAATTAATGATAGTCACAGTTTCTAATACTCACGGGTCTTCATGGTAGTGCTGCGAGAGTCAGGGAGATTGTTGAAGCATTTGTTAATTAAGAAGAACCGTGACACGGGAGCAAGCTGTTCATCTACGTATCGTTATCGATGGGAAATTGTCAGATGGCCCATTGAGCGAAAAAGCCGGCAGCGCGTGCAGCAGCGAAACGGCGCGGAAATTCCAATTGACTGCGACGCCACGTCACGGCCGCGTGCTCGTGACGCTGTCTCGATCGGGCCTCGACGGAGCAGAGTGGGCGAAAAGGACCACATGCACGAGTGACTGTGAAGAGGAAGAGGCGCTATTTTCTGCAGCCCTTTAGGGAGCATGACTCAGCGCCTTGGGGTAGCTGCCGCGGTAACGCGTCAGGCGTTGCGTGAGAGCAGAGGGCATCGGCGCAACGCCACGTCGCCAGCGCCCCTCGTCGGAGAAGGTGCTGCTTCTTCCGTCTCTCGTCGCGTACGACGTAGGTGGCGTCCTTGCGGCGTCCTTGATTTCTCGGCAATATTGTCTATTGCAGTCTACAGCCAACATGCTATGTTAGTAACAGTACAAAAAATATAATCAGCACCAATTTAATAGCATAACTCGATAACGTACCCCGCAGCAAAACTCAAACACTACTCGCAGCGCTAAATTCGAAGGAGCGCTCAGCGGCGTTCACTTGGACATAAATGCTTTTGCATTCACAACTCATACAAAGTGCTTAGATGTCATCGGATTTTATAGACTACAAATTAAAACATCCATGTCATGTTTTTTTTTCTTGTTTTCTGGTTCACCATATTTCTAGCTGTTTCAGCCATCACCTGTATATACATTGCTTGCTTGTATGAACAATTTTTTTGTAACACCTCGTTGTGTCTCGGTTCTGCGTGTGTGTCGCATTGCGCTTGGAATACCCTTGGAATACCCATGGAAAGGCCGACAACGCCCTTAAATATTGCGAATACTGTGGAGCGTCCATGAATGCCTATTGGGCGTTCTTTAAGGGTCCGGCGGCAAAAGGTTTGTATGCTTAATTGTGGAATACCCTACAGATAGGCAAGGAGGAAGCAAGAGGACTAAGGGCTGGCCTCGCGCGATACTTCTGACTGCTTGTTACTATACGTACGCGATGCGTATCTTTAAGTTTTGCGGAATTTTGAAAGGTCGCCTGTGATAGATGACATTATTCTTGTCCTTGAGCTGGAGTATTTGAAGAGGCGGGCACTGCTAGCACGAGAAATCGAAACACATGTGTTCACCTATTTAACAAAAACTCACTAATAACCTCCTCATTAACTACTTAACGGCGCATATTGCAGTTTACGAATTGTAGCCGGTGACCTTGCAAGACCATGTATTCACTTGAATCTCCAGGATGGTTCCATTTTCGAGATATTATTTCCCAAAGTGTGGGACAAAATACATGGGCGTTCCTGTTACTATTTTGCTTCAATGAATAAAAGAGAGTTTTGTTAAAAAACGAAGTGGAAAGACAGTCCATTTTTACGGCGTGCTTGACGGTGCACATCTCAAACTAATGTGATTCTAGAAATTCGAAAGAATAGAAAGAATACGCCTTGCAAACTCGGCGGCTCCAATGCGTAAATTGCAGTATGTTCCACCGTAAAATAACGAATTAAGTTAATTAGTGATTTTTTTATATTCTTTGAATATGTGTTTCGATTTCTCGTGCAAGCAACGTCCGCCTCTGAATAATCCAGCCCAAGGTCTAACAATGTTATTTGCAACAGGCGGTTTTTTTTTTTTTTTTGAATTCCGGAGAACCTCAAGATTACGGCCCCGTATTAAAGAAAGACCATGGGAAATAGGCTTCCACCACATGATAGGCAAGCGGTAATTTAAAGCTGCCGAGCGCGCCGAGAGCGGGTGGCAAGGGCCGATGATACTGACGAGAGCCACCACGAAGTGTGTGCCTTGAAAGGCCCGGCAACTGTGTAGTGCCGATTTCCCGAGAGTCTACGCGCGCATGGGCCCCAGTGGACAGCAGGGGAGGGGGTTGCCTTCCCGAGGATAGTTGCCTGACATCACGCGCTTTCCTAATCTTTTGCTCTCCTCCATGCACATAATGCTACAAATTAAATTTAGAAAACACTAAAACAAGCTCGTTGCCATGGCAATGATTGTAGGTGTTATAAATGCCGTGGGTCTGGCCAGTCAAGCTTTATCTACTGTGAGAAACTTTCTTACAGCGTTCGCGGCTTCCGGCTTAACTAACACAGATATTTAGCAATGCAATGCAATCAGCAATGCCCAGTCGCTAACAGCACACTCAAGCGCAGGGCCCCAATAGCTACACCACACGAACGCGCACCACAGGCGCGGCACATTAGGCGCGGCTGCTGCTTTTAGTTTTGCCGTGATACCTGTCTCGTTACTTCGTATGTTGTACGCGCAAACATTTTTTTTTATTACAACTAACATCGTTAATGGCAGTCAGCGCAGTCCAGACCCCGTGATGAACGGAACGCCAGTGCATACATGTTCAAAACACCAGATTCCTCGGGGTGGATAGGTACTGCATTCTACGTGTTCATGCGCAGCACGCATGCTGATAAAATGCATACAGAAATGTGCCGTCCTTTACAAAATGCGACGCATCTTTTCATTACACTTTCACATGTGCTATGCTATCGGTGTCTGTAGCGGACTAAAACATCGAACGCAGTCCACTCGAGTTTCGTACAAGAGGTCCCTCTGTACGATCCTGTGCAAAGAGTGAGATATTGTTAAGAAAGCGAGAGTCGGCTAAGTTTGTCTTTGCACTCCTAAGCAAGCTTGCAGTCAAACAAAGCGTAAAACTGTGCATACTATACTTACACAAGTACAATGTGCTGCCCAGTCTTTTCGCTTCATTACAGCAACGTATACCAGTCACAATCAGATCATCCTAGTCACTTTACAACCAAACGAAGCTATGGGGAACCAGCGCTGGAGTTTTCACGTTTATTTTCACGATGCCTGCAGCGCCATCCTGGCGGTCAGAACATGCACAATGCAGCCGCTCCCGCGGACGAAAATTGCTGCTGGTAGCGGCATTGCGTGCGCTGAAAGTCAAAGGAAAACAAAAGGACGCCGACGTTACTGTTGCGTATACAAGTGCCACAACTACGTCGGAATGAGGGAAAATGTGTCCTTCTGTGTCTTTCCATATAAACCCTACGAATAAGAACGGAGGCGGCGTTGGATCCAAACAGTCAGGCGAGCGGAGTAAGTTCCCGTCTTGTCGCCCTGTCAAGAGGTGTCGGGCTGGTTTCTAAATCGAATTTCGCGTGTGTGCTTGGTTTATTCGATAGTGAAGACGGTCAGCCATGGCAGCCAGTACCAAACAGCAGAATCTGCAATCGGCATTTCGTCGGAAACAAAATGAGCAATAGCATATGCACCATCCGGCATATGTACCAACCATTTTTCCTTCGCAATACCACCGCCAAGCTTCTTCCAATGCCACCACACCAAGCGAACGATACGAAAGGTAAATAGTTTCCATTCATTGCCAAGAATTATGTGGCAGGGAAGCTGCCTTGTAATACGAGTTGTGTGCGCATACTGCCGGCGCACGCGCGACTAAGCCGCATATGTGTTTTTAAAAATGCGCATGCAGATGAGGACTCGGCGCTGAGATGCATGCGGTAAATTTATGTAGTAAGTGCTAAACGTAGCCAGGGTTGTTACGGATCAAGGAGCGGAGCACTCAAACCTTTGCTTGCCCGAGTCAGCTGATGCGATAAAGCTTTCTTCTCCATTGACTGTTGTGGCGAAGTAGCATCAGAATTTCTTATGTCTAGTGAGAGAAGTATGGAGTGTCTTCAGGCCAACTAATACTTACGAAACCATAGCGCAGCAAGACCGGCGCCGTGGCTGCTAGATTTGCGAGGCAGGCTGCCACACAAGCGTGGGAATGGCACACGGCGCAACCGTTAAAAAAACGCACGTGCTCGCCGCGACACACTGTGAAAAATATATAAAGCTTAAAAAGCTTCTTTCGTCATTTCTTCACTTGATGACGCTAGCTTCTTTATGAAAACTGTCCACTTCAAGCGGCGCGAAAACGAAAACATGCGAACTATGAGACGGCCGCGGACGTGTCGTCTGGTCGAGCGGCTGGAGTATGCCGCGTTTCGTCGCCAGGGCGGCGTGCAACGCGCTCTTTTCGACGCGCCGCCTATTCATCGCTGGTTCCCCATACGGCTGGTAAATTAAAAAATCGAAGCAGGAAATCAAAACACAGGAAGGCATGCAGAAACGAATGAATGGCGCTCGATTTTGTCTCTCGTTTTCGTGTTCTTTTTTTGTTCTGAGCTGTTACTTCTGGTGCAGTTATGATTCAGAGTGCAGCGCCGTTGTTCCTGTAACGCACGTTTCCCGCGTTACGTTATTTGAAAAAATCTTCTTAATCATGGAGGAAGGAAACTGAGGAGAGGCCCTACCCCCTCCGCGCGCTATAGGAGGAAAGTGTGGAGAAAATGACGTAGTAGGTTCTCCTCCTTTTTTCTGGTTTTTTTTATTTCTTTGCTGTAGCGGCCACCAGTGATGCCCCGGCTGCTGATTTATCAGTAGATCTGATTTTTAAAATTTTCTGCTGATTCAGTGATAAAGCGCTTGAATCTGCTGATTTTCTTGCTTTTCTACTGAAACGAAAGCGAAATCTGCAACTTTTTCAGTACAGAGGATGGATGGATGGATGGTTATAGAGGTTACAGATGTTATATTAATGTGATGCCACCTAGCGAGAGAAAGAAAAACGTGGTTGGCTCCGAGGTTAACATACATTGTTGCGTTTCCAGATTCTCAAACGTGGCGCTACCTCTGTCTTTGAGCAAAGTAGGGAAAAGGCATAGAGCTTCTATGCTCTATGGGAAAAGGTGAGGCGGTGAAATTGTGGAAGTGGGCGCACAACCAAACCCCACAACTATAAAACCACCATTATCATCATCATCACGACCAACCTATTTTTATGTGCATTGCAGCACGGAGGCCTCTATGGAGGCCTCTCCCAGCGATGTTCAATTACACCCTGTCTGGAAGATACTATACTCTAAGGCTTTCAGGTACTAACTACCATCTGACGCCTTTGAATAGGCCATCGAGGGCTTCACTGTTTTTAAATTCGTGCTTGACAATGGGTCTCTAGATCCCCGGGTTTTTCAAAAGTATCGCTAAGAATCTTGGGGTCAATTTTTGTACTATTTCCTGGAAGCTACAATACTTCAACAGAGTACTAATATAAGCGCTGAATTCGTGGGCTCATAAACTGAGTGCAATAATTGAAATTAAAAATCTACTGATTTCTACTGATTTTTCGCGAAAAAGTCTACTACTATTTTTTAATCTGTCGTGGCAACACTGGCGGCCACGCCTTTCGGGCCACAATGGCGGCTTTGTTACGGTTCTGTGCGCTCACACGTGTTGCTCCGTATGTTTCGTACCGTGGCCCATGCCGTGGCAGAGGCGCCGTGCGGGCAGGTTTGCGTTGGTCTCCGTGTTTTGTTGCGCTGCGTTATCTGGACCGTGCTCTACCGTATGCTGCTGTGGCCAGGTGGGACAGGAGGAACTAAAGTTCGTGAAATGAACGCGCATGCAACGCTGTACGCAATGTACCGCGCCACAGCAATGGCTACGGACGAAGGAATATCCGCGGGAAATTTTGTCCTCTTTGGCGGAATCATGCTAACGTGCTTAGTATTGCTGCGGAGCGCACGGGTCCGAGCAGCACGGTTGCGCGCAGCGCGGCGTGGTTTTGCGAGAAATGTAAACAAGAAAGGAGAGCTGGCCCGATAGGCGGAGCAACGCCATGAGCAACGCCAACTTCCGGCTTCACTTTAGCTTCACAGAGAGTGACGTCAGGGCCTCTCCTTAGTTTCCTTCTTCCGTGTTCTTAATCAAAAGTGTTAAGGATATATGCGTGTGGTTGTATGGGCACTTGCAGAGAATTAAAAAATGTGCGCTCTACAAACGATGTCTGTTTTCAAAATTACGAACGTTATTGACCGGCAGCAAAATTCATCACAAGCCTGTATTTATGTTCACTGCCGGACGAAGGCCTCTCCCAGCGATCGCCAATTATCCCTGTCTCGCGCAAGCCGATTCCATGTTGTGGCCGCAAATTTCCTAGCTTCATCACACCACCCGATTCTCTGCCGTACATTCTCGACTGCGATTACCTTCCCTTGGAAACCCATTCTGTAGCACTGACGGTCCATCGATCGTCTGCGCCAAAGCCTCTTTCGAGAAACGCATAGTTTCGCGCGTGTCTGTATGACATGGCGAAGTTCGTAGCGCACGAAAACACGAGGACACAAAAAGACACACAGGCACTGTCGGCGCCTGCGTGTACTAAAGCCCCTCCATCCACGCGCCACCGCCGCTTTCTCGGCGGTGGCGCGTGGATGGAGGGGCTTTAGCGTGTACCACGTCTCTCTGTGTTCTCGTCTTTTTCGTGCGATATTATTTTCACTCTCTATCCACGCGTCAGCGCCGGTTTTGGTAAGTAGCGCTATGGTGGCTAGAGCCACCATAGTAGCGCCAACTTTTGATGTGCGCCACTGCTCCTTGATTCGTCGCTGTTCCGCTTCCGTAATTTCCACTTCCGGTGTTTGCGTTTCCGGTCATTCCATTTACGGGATTTTACGGATTATGCTATTACTGAATTTTCTCTTGTTGCATGCTCGCACCCCTATGCAGTAGTGACGTCGTTTCCGCCTGAAACCATAAGCTCCGATTACGCAAGTTCCGCTTCACGCCGGAATCTGAGGCGGTGAGCGAGGGAGGAGCGCTGAGGAGGAGGGTAGGTGGCGGTATTCAACCTGGTCGGAGAAAACGTGTATGGGAGGGGCAGTCGTCCCTACGTATTACATGGCCTGGCCAGCTCTTTTTTCTCTCATAACGTCAACTAGAATATCGGCTTTCGCCGTTTTCTCTCTGATCCACACCGCTCTCTTCCTGTCTCTTAACATTACGCCTAACATATTGCGTTCCATCGCTCGTTACGCGGTCCGTAAATATTTCGCAAGGTTTTTTGCTAAACTCTAAGTTTCTGCCCCATGAGTTAGCACCGGTAGAATGCAATGGTTGGACACTTTTCTTTTCAACGACAGAGGTAAGCTCCCGGTCACGGTTTGTTCATGTCTGCCATAGGCATTCCAACTCATTTTTTTATTATTTTGCAATCTTCCTTTTCGTGATTAGGCTCCCCCTGTGAGCAAGTGACCTAGATAAACGTAATCTTGCACAGAATACAGCGGCCCATTGCAAATGACGAATTGTTGTTCTCTTTCCACGCTATTGAATGTTGTCTTTCTCTTCTACATATTAACATTCAACCTTATTGTTACACTTTATCGGTGAAGGTCTTCAATGATTTGTTGCAATCCTTCACTATAGCATTACGGAACAAGACAATGTCATCGGAAAACAAAGGTTGTTACGATATTCCCCGTTGATGCTCACTCCCAATTCTTCCCAGTCTAAGACATTGAATACTTATAAGCAAGCAGTGAATAGCGTTGGAGATATTGGGTCTCCTTGCCTGAACCCTTTCTTGGTAGGTACATTTCCGCTTTTCTTCCAGGTAGCTGGAAGTCGTTATAGTGTAACGCACAGTTGAGTGAAGGTACTTTAATTAGTTTACGTTGGGCGAACTTGTGCCCGACGAATAACTAAGCGATAGTCTCGCTCCAGCGGACACAGACTTTTCGCAAGAGTTCCGCACCTCGTGCGCCCGCACTGACGACAGGAACGTTGCTCCGATCGCGCGTGCCGTGTGAGCCCGTATTGGCCGCTTCACTGCTGCTATACTTCGCACGTATAGTAGTAAACAACTGGACGGGCGCAGGAGGTGGCTGGCGCGCGTGATTTGAAGGCACCTTGTTTCATTTTCCCCCTTCAAAGAGTGCGTCATCCCGATGCTCATAAAGAAGGCGGTGGTTTCTAGGCTGTCATTCGCAATGCTCGCGGCGGAAGCAGTTATTGTTATTCGGACGATATGAATGATTTCTGTTCGATGCCGCCATCGCGATGAGGTTACTTTACCTTCTGGAACAACTTCGCAGTTCAAGGGACTAAACCGACGAATTATCCTTTACGGGCCAGAATAACGACGAAGAAGCTCTCCGGATATATAGGCCGCGCATCCGTACGGAAGTCCGCACCCGTCTCCAGGTGCGTACTGGACAACGTATCTTCGTCGCAAGCTGTATCGGTCCGCGTCGGTTTGCTGTTGCTGTTGAATGCGGTGTCGCGCCAGCTGACGTGCCTCTTCAGCTTTTTGTGTGAAGTCGCTGATATCATGGTCGTTTTCGGAGGTCCCATCTACAGGTAGCATTGCACCTAAGGGTGTGGTGACGGTCCGGCCAAAACGAGTTGAAAAGGTGTCATTCGAGTCGTCTCTTTCACAGCGGTATTGTACGCGAACGTTGCGCACGGTAATATCCTGTCCCATGTTCGGTGCTCCATGTCCACGTATATTGACAACGTACCTGTCAGCGTTGTGTTGAGTCGTTCAGTCATGCGGATGATATGCGGTGGTTTCTCTGTGACTGGTGTGCGCTAATTTCATAATGGACTGTGTCAAATGGGCAGTAAATGTGGTTCCTCGGTCCGTTATGAGAACTTTAGCAGTGCCAAGCCGTACGTAGTACTATGTTGGTGACAAAAAAATCAGCTACTTCACTGGCCGTTCCCTTGACAAGAGTTCCCTTGACGTCTCGGCATATTGCAACCACGATTCATCACTTTCTTGATGACCATGTGGGAAAGGGGCCAAGTAAGTCTATTCCCACTTGGGCGACTGGAGTTTCCGGTGGCTGTATGGGTTATAGGAGACCTACTGGCTTTAATGATGGTGTTTTACGTCTTTGACAATCTGGGCAGGTTCTTACGTAATGTTGCACAGAATTCAACAACTTTGGCCAGTGGGCAACTTTGGCGCACGCATGCGGATGCGCTCGAATGTTCTGCTCACTCCTAAATGCCCTGCTGATGGGTCATCGTGGTACGCTTCCAATATCTCGAGTCGTAACCTTGAAGGTACGACGAGCAGAAATGTCTCTGCGCTATGTTCAAAATTTCTTTTGTACAGGGCATTGTTTCTTAGGACAAGCGATGACATGCTGCGGACAAAAGTTTGTGGAACCTGGACAGTGTGTCCTTCTAGAGAACCAATGAGCAAGCATAACTCCACGTCAGACTGCTGATGCTGCGCCATTTGCGAGATTGTCACAGCTCCTAGGAACGGGCAATCCTATCTAACCTCCGCAGGTGTAGATTCCGTGGATTCAATCGGTGCACGTGACAAACAATCAGCGTCGCTGTGCTTTTGACCGGATTTGTATAGGACCGTTATATCGTATTCCTGCAACCGCAGGCTCCATTTTGCAAGCCGTCCAGATGGGTCTTTGAGATTCGCCAGCCAGCACAACGAATGATGGTCGCTGATAGTTCGGAATGGTCGGCCATATAAGTATGGTCTAAACTTGCTGATGGCCCACATCACTGCGAGGCATTCCTTTTCTGTCGCTCAGTAGTTCACCTCAGCCTTCGAAAGTGTTCAACTAGCTCACCAATGACTCGTTCCTCTCCATTTTCCCACTGAATGAGGACTGCCCCGAGGCCTAAATTGCTTGTGTCTGTGTGAATATCAGTTTCGGCTTCCTCGTCAGAATGAGCAAGAAATTGGTGGTTCTGAAGACGCTTTTGGGGCTGGGGGGGAGAGGGGGTAGAGCTCATGGAAAGCATTCTCCAACCTACTCAACCATACGAAAAGCATGTCTTCTTCTGTTAGCTGCGTTAGTGGTGCAGCGGTCCTTGAAAAAATTGACGAAGCGTCAGTAGTAGGCGCATAGTCCAAAGAGTTGCCTGACGGTCTTTTTGTCGGGTCGTTTTGGAAATTTTTCAACTGCCGCAGCCTTCTCAGGGCCAGGGCGAATGCCTTCTAAACTGACGACATGGGCCAGGAAAAAAAGTTCGCAAAAGCCGAAATGACATTTCTGTGATTTACTGTGGACACTAAAAAAAATTAGAAAGCTTTCTTTTTAGCAAGACCTAATACAGAGCCTGCCAGAGGGACAGCGGCTAAAAGCTTAAAATGCCTGATAAAGGCCTCTTACCCTTTACAGTTTGGCAAGCGGCTTTAGGCAAAGACGACAGTCACGATTTCATCATAAACAAAAAACACAGAATATAACCATTTTACACATTTATAAGAACAGTATCAATGTCTATGCATATCTATATTACTTACATACTGTATCCAGAGAAAAGACGGGGAATGCGGGAGATGTAAATTCAAGACGGTGAGCAAAACGTGAACAAGGTGAATGCAGGAGCCAACGTTTTGACAAGTGGACTTGTCTTCTTCAAGCCTTGAAGAAGACAAGTCCACTTGTCGAAACGTTGGCTCCTGCATTCGCCTTGTTCACGTTTTGCCCATCGTCTTACATACTGTATGAAGTACATATGTACATTAAACATACATTTCACGTGCGTGTTTTTATTATGCGACTATATTCATCAGTATACGAAGATGTTTGTATACACGTATACATATTATAACGATATGATCGGTAAATACCCGAGAGACGAGCCGCCGTGAGAACGACGACGAAGTGGGTCTGTGCCCTTGGCGCGAGTGAATGTCGGCCTGGCGCTCTGGCTCCATTCTAGTGTAAATATTCTGCAAATAGCCTCTTTTGTCTGTGTCTTTCTACACGTAACATTCTGGTGGAGGTCAGCGATCCCCGTCCTCGCCACGGAACTCCGCAGTGGTCGGTACGTCGAGCTTGTCACCATGCCTCCCGGTGACGAGCCCGCCTCTGCAACGGCTTCGGCTGGTCCGGCTGCTCCCGTCGTCACGGTTGCCCAACATCGCGACCCTGGTGTGTTCTCTGGCCTGGAGGGACAGGACGTTGACGAATGGCTCAAACTATATCAACATGCCAGCGCTAATAACAGGTGGGACCCAACCATTATGCTCGCCAATGTCATCTTTTATCTTGGCGGCACGCCCCGCGTGTGGTACCAGACGCATGACGAAGAAATCAGCAGTTGGGACTCTTTCAAAGAAAAGCTACGGGAACTGTTCGGCGACCCCATTGGCCGCAAGGTTGCCGCGAGAAAGGCTCTTGCGTCTCGCGTTCAGACATCTACAGAGCCGTACGTTTCCTACATCTTCGACGTCTTGGCTCTATGCCGCAAAGCTGACGATGCTATGTCTGAATCAGATAAAGTGTCACATGTCCTAAAAGGCATCGCCGACGACGCTTTCAATTTGCTTGTTTTCGGCAATGTCTCGACAATCGACGACATCATTAAAGAATGCCGTCGCCTTGAACATGCCAAGAGCCGTCGTACCACACACCACATCACGCGGCTACCCAACACCGCTGCTACGTCGACATGTGAGGGTCGATCGCGTCAGGCCACCACCTGTGACGACGTCACCCGTATTGTTCGCCGCGAGCTCGAGGCCACCTGTTCGCCAGCTTTCTCCACGACGCCTCCCGATCCGCCAGCAACCACGATTGCCATGATTCAGGCCGTAGTCCGACAAGAATTTGAGAACATGGGTCTGAACTCCGTGTGTTCAACATCTCAACCCAGCGTTCCCCAGTTCTCCACCGGCCCTCCTCGTTCACGACAGTCCTTTTCCGCCACATCTCGCCGCAACCCGTCCGATTGGCGTACCCCTGATGACAGACCAATCTGCTTTCACTGCTGTCGCATCGGCCACGTCGCTCGTCACTGCCGCAACCGATGGCCTCCGCCTCCTCGGACATACGCCGCCACTTACTCCCGCACCTTTGGACCTTCTGTTCCCTATACCACCCGCCGTGAACCCACTGCCGCTGATGCTCCTCTTTCGAACCTTCGCTACAGCCGCTCGCCCTCACCTCGACGCCGTCAGTCCCGTTCGCCCCAACCGCGCCGCTTCTCTTCGCCGCCTATCACCTCCCGGGCCCAGCCGGAAAACTAGGCACTGCAGCTTCTGGAGGTGAAGCTGCGTTGTCGACCCTGCCCTCAAATCCTCTGCTCACGTTAAACACGAAGCAAAACCTTCTTGACGTTGACGTTGATGGATATCCTGTCACGGCACTCATCGACACAGGGGCACATCTTTCTATTATGAGTGCTGCCTTCCGACGACGACTGAACAAGCTCCTCACCCCAGCGTCGGCACGCGTCGTTCGCGTTGCGGATGGTGGTACTGTGCCTATCATCGGCATGTGTACGGCACGTGTTAGCATCGCCGGCCGCCACACTCCTGTCCTCTTCACCGTGATTGCTCATTGCCCCCACGACCTCATTCTCGGCCTCGATTTTCTCTCCGCGCATTCTGCTCTTATTGACTGCTCTGCCAGTACCCTTCGCCTTGAGTTACCGATTCTCGCAGAACCTTCTGACGCACCCCAGTGCCGCCTACGCCCCACTGGCTTTATTTGCCTGCCGCCAAAATCAATAGCCTATATTGAACTCTTGTCTTCCCCACCAGTCCCTGATGGCGAGTACCTCGTCACTCCTCTGCGCGACATTCCACTACAGTATGACGTTACCGTGCGTCACAGTATACTTACTGTTACTGCGAACCGCACTTTCATGCCTATCTTTAACTTTGGATTGGCGAAGCAAATTCTACCACAAGGTATTTGCCTTGCCAACGTTGATTGTCTCGGCGACCATCTCGTGGCAAATTTATCAACCGATCCTTCTTACGAGCTTAGCAGGCCTCTCGTGCCAGCCTCGGCCGCCGATACCAAGATACAGAAAATGGTTGCGACGGACCTGTCTTCTGCGCAGGCTGAAGACCTTTATCGAGTATTATCGGCCTACAGAGATATTTTCGACTTCGACGATCGCCCTTTAGGCCAGACGCTCGCGGTCAAGCATCGGATTCTTACTGGCGATGCTACTCCTATTCACCGACGACCATACCGAGTTTCTGCGTCGGAACGCCAAGTTATTCAAAGCGAAGTGAACAAAATGCTAGACAAAAACATCATTGAACCTTCTTCGAGTCCCTGGGCGTCACCTGTAGTGTTGGTTAAGAAGAAGGATGGCACGTGGCGCTTCTGTGTAGACTACCGTCATCTGAACAACATTACTAAGAAAGACGTCTACCCGCTCCCACGTATAGACGACGCCCTTGACTGCCTCCACGGTTCCAGCTATTTCTCTTCTATTGATCTTCGTTCTGGATACTGGCAGATTGCTGTTGACGATATGGACAGAGAAAAAACCGCGTTCATCACACCTGATGGCCTATACCAATTTAAAGTAATGCCGTTTGGATTATGCAACGCCCCTGCCACCTTTGAGCGTATGATGGACTCCTTGCTCCGAGGTTTCAAATGGTCCACATGTCTCTGCTACCTCGACGACGTCATCGTCTTCTCACCCACGTTCGACACTCACCTTGAGCGTCTCACAGCTATACTTGATGTATTTCGAAAGGCGAAGCAGCAACTTAACTCGTCCAAATGTCGTTTCGGCCGCCGCCAAATTACTGTTCTGGGCCACCTTGTTGACGCTTCCGGAGTACAGCCTGATCCTGACAAAACTCTCGCTGTCCGAGACTATCCGGTTCCGAAGACAGCCGCCGACGTTCGAAGTTTTGTAGGGCTATGCTCGTACTTTCGTCGTTTTATTCAAGATTTTGCGGCAATTGCTAGACCCCTCACTAATCTTTTGTAGAAAGACGTACAGTTCTCGTGGGGTACTGCAGAAGCCGCCGCCTTCTCTCGTCTCGTTACTCTTCTCTCCTCACCACCCATCCTCGCCCACTTCGACCCTGATGGCCCTACAGAATTGCGTACAGATGCCAGCGGTCATGGCGTAGGTGCCGTCTTAGCCCAGCGTCAGCGTGGCCAGGATCGCGTTATTGCTTATGCGAGCCGCCTCCTCACACCACCGGAGCGCAACTATTCTATTACGGAACGAGAACGCCTTGCTGTAGTCTGGGCGGTAGCGAAGTTCCGTCCTTACCTTTACGGTCGCCCTTTTTCCGTAGTCACGGACCATCATGCTCTCTGCTGGCTCTCATCGCTAAGAGATCCTACAGGCCGGCTTGGTCGATGGGCTTTGAGGCTACAAGAATTGTCATATTCCGTGGTGTACAAGTCTGGCCGCCTGCACCAAGACGCTGACAGCTTGTCGCGTTACCCTGTTGACGACCCTGACTCCTCCAATATTACCAGTGCTGCTTGCATATTCTCTGTGTCGCAGCTGCTTCATTTCGCCGACGAGCAACGTCGTGACGCCTACATCAGAGCACTCATCGACCGTTTTGAACGCACTCCGGCCGACGCCACACTACGCCTCTTCGTCCTCCGCGACCGTCGTAACCTCTGTACCGTCGTAACCTTCATCCGGACGGCTCTGAGTTCCTACTTGTCGTGCCTAAACACCTCCGCTCAACCGTTTTAGAAGAGCTTCACGACGCACCAATGGCAGGACACCTTGGCGTATCTCGAACCTATGACCGTGTACGTCGCCGTTTTTTCTGGCCGGGCCTTGCCCGTTCCGTGCGACGTTACGTCGCCGCCTGTGAACTTTGCCAACGACGCAAGAAGCCTTCCCAGCTCCCCGCTGGTTACCTGCAGCCGCTCGACATCCCTGCCGAGCCCTTCCATCGTGTCGGCTTAGACCTTCTCGGCCCATTTCCGGAATCTACATCAGGAAACAAGTGGGTTGCAGTCGCGGCGGACTACGCGACCCGCTATGCCGTAACCCGCGCTCTTCCGACCAGTTGCGCAACTGATGTTGCGGACTTCCTCCTGCATGATATCATTTTGATTCATGGTGCTCCGCGTCAATTGCTAACAGACCGTGGCCGTACGTTCTTAGCCAAAGTCATTGACGACATCATGCGTGCCCGCACAATACAGCTTAAGTTTACCACCTCCTACCACCCTCAAACGAACGGCCTCACTGAACGTTTGAACCGCACCCTTACAGACATGCTATCCAAATACGTTTCAGACGACCACCGTGACTGGGACCAGGCTCTACCTTACATCACTTTTGCGTATAACTCTTCCCGTCTCGACACTGCTGGCTTTTCTCCTTTTTACCTATTGTATGGCCGTGAACCGACGCTACCACTGGACACTGTCCTTCCGTCCACCACAGCATCAACTAGCGCTTATGCCCGTGATGCCATCGCCCATGCTGACCATGCTCGCCAACTTGCGCGCGCTCGTCTACAAGTCTCTCAAGACAAACAAACGCAGCGCTACGACCTCCGTCACCGTGATGTCACTTTTGTCCCCGGCACCCTCGTGTTGCTTTGGTCACCATCGCGTAAAATTGGCCTTTGTGAAAAACTGCTTTCCTGCTACACGGGCCCATATCGCGTGCTTCGCCAAGTGACAGATGTCACCTACGAAATCGTCCTCGCCACGCCCACTACGTCCTCTCCTGTGACAACCAGTGACATTGTCCACGTCGCCCGACTCAAGCCCTACAACTCTCCACGTGCCTTGCATATTTAACTGCACCGTGACGGCGCTTTTGCCGCCGGGGGGTAGTATAACGATATGATCGGTATATACCCGAGAGACGAGCCGCCGTGATAACGACGACGAAGTGGGTCTGTGCCCTTGGCGCGAGTGAATGTCGGCCTGGCGCTCTGGCTCCATTCTAGTGTAAATAGTCTGTAAATAGCCTCTTTTGTCTGTGTCTTTCTACACGTAACAATATTGCACGCGTTTGCATATTTACACACACCAAAAAAATCAAACAGTAATTAAATAAAGAACCACAGCAAACATTATTGCGGAGAGTATGTTAATTTAGAACTGATTATTCAATTTTTATGTTATTTTTGAAAATATTTATAGCTGTACTGAAATTCAATTTTTCTTCGACCTTATTTAAGACATCAGCTACCTGATATTCCATTTTCTGTCGTCCGTATTCAGTTCGTATTTGGGAGTGCGTCGTTTTTGGAATCTTAGACAATAGCTAGGAATTATTTCATCTTTTGTGTAGAGTTTCCTTACCGTCAGACCTGCTCATCCAATAGCTTTCATCACAGCCCGCAGCCGGTCTACATGCTGCTCAAACGTGACAGAAAAAAACACGACGGCGTCGAGATAAACGAGACAGGTTTGCCATTTCAGACCGGTGAGCACAGTGTCCCTCATCAGCTGCAATGTGGCAGGTGCGGAAGAAAGACCCAACGGAAGTACTTTGAACTCGAATAGTCCATCTGGCGTCACAAATGCCGTCTTTTTGGATATCGTTCGTCCACTTCTATCTGCCAGTACTCACTTTTGAGGTCAAGGGAGGAAAAGAATTTGGCCTCTCGTAGTCTATCTAGAGTGCCATCGATGCTTGGAAGTGGGTAAACATCCCGCTTTGCGACGGCATTCGGCTTTCGGTAATCAATGCAGAAGCGCAAGGTCTGGTCCTTTTTCTTGACAAGTACCGCAGGCGACGCCCACGGAGTTGCCAACGGCTGAATTACGTCGTCTTCAAGCATTTCCTTAACTTGGCTTCCGATGGCTTGTCTCTCTTTGGGTGACACTCGGTAGGAATGCTGGAAAATAGGCCTTACTGATTCGTCGCTAATTATCTTATGTTTGCCGATAGATGTACGTCCGACTTTGGATGACATTGAAAAACATTCGGCGAATTCACTTACGAGGTTGTCTATTTACTCCTTCTGTCTGCGTGATAGACTTGGTTCGATGTCGATGGATGCAAGGACAGAATCCACATCTTGAAAATTCAGTGGCGCAATGTCGGGAATGCTCAGGCCCAGAGCTTGGACGAAGGTATTAAGGCTGGCATTAACAGTCCCCTTCGCGACATGTTGCACAATATTTCCAAAATTAGTGAGAAAAACGTCGGCACATCTGTCACGCAGCTGAACAATTAAGGCCTCTTGCCATGAAGAACCCTTTCTCGAGTAGGAGAATGGTGTTGCTGTCTGCAATCCCTTCGTAGTTACTGAACACGTCACTCCTCACTGCGACAGCTACGCTGGATCTCGCAGGAAGCATCACGTGATCATCATCAATGCAAAGGGCATCAAATTTTTCTTCGGTGTAGAATATTGCGACAGCGTGCTTTGTTGAAAAGGAAACACATGATTCCTGCGAGTTGATTACAGCGTAATTAACCTGCAAGAAGTCCATGCCAATAATCAAGCCTCTTAGCAATCGGAAGGCACGATAAAGCTAGCGATGTACGTGAAGCCTCGTATTCCTATTCCAGCCGTGCACTTGCCCGTCGGGTCGATGAGGTGTCCTGCGGTGCGAACTTGTGGCCCTTTCCAAGGAGTCAGCACATTCTGCAGTTTGCTGGCAAGCTCACTACTTATTACCGAGTGACCTGCACCTGTATACACTAACTCATTGACTCTCACAAACACACGTAAAAAAGTAGCAACGTCGCTTTTACGGCACTGGTTTCCGAGTCATTCAACGCTGTTCGGAGTCATCAATGGAGGTTCTGTTTTCGCATCGGCGGCGGCCTTACCTCCCGAGGTCGGTGACTCCACTTTTCCCGACACGGGCTCTGTGAACTGCGTCTTGGGGAGCTTGATGATGGACGGGGGCTCGGTGACCGATACTTCGATGACGCTGCTCGTGTAGGTTGGTGTTGTTGATAAGCGTATGAGAAGCTTTGATGAGTAGACAGTACTCTTCGATTTCAGATGAACGCTCACCATTTTGAGGGCAAGGTGCGTTCACCGGAAAACCACGAAGTCCTGCCTGGCGATAGTGACACATTCTGTAGAGGTTGGCAGGCTCACCACAGTGGTAGCGAAGAGGTATTCGGTCAGGAGTGCACCATACATCAGCCTTCTTAAATCTTCTCTAGGGTGGCGGCAGCGTATTTCGAGACACGGGTCATGGAGGCAGTGGCCGCGGCGTCAGCACGCCCGGGAGTTTGCCGCAGCACATCGGCATATGAGACGCTCGGCTGGCACAGAAGTGGCGCTTGAGGCTGTGCACTGAGCTGTGGTTCCCAGACCGCCTGTTCGACCTCTTCGCGAACCACGTCTGCAGCGAAGAGAGCGCTGGAGCGTTCTGGTCAAGCCGTAGCCTCTGAAGCTCTTCTCGCACTACAGATCGCACGAGCTCCCGTATGACCTCCAAGCTGTTTCCGAAGACGGCTGGAACTGCGTCTACAGCGGTGATGTTCACTTCCCGATTGTACATCCTTGATCGCTGTTGCAACGTGCTTTCCATTGTTGTCGCCTCAGAGCGAAACTCAGCGACGGTGCGTGGCGGGCTCCGAACCAACCCTGTGAACAGTTCCGGTTTAAGCCCCGCATTAGATGGCGGAGCTTCTTGTCCTCGCTGATGTTCGGATCAGCTAGGTGGAATAGACGGGACGTGTCTTCTACGTACATGGCCACGCTTTCATTGTTCTGCTGGTTTCTTGTTTGGAGGGCAGCTTCGGCCCTCTTCCTGCGGTCTGTAGTCGGGTAAGTTTACAAGCAACTCCCGTTGGAAAGCATCGCACGACACAAATGTCGCTTCGTGGCTTTCAAACCACGTTCGTGCGCTGTCCTGTAACGTGAAGTAAGTAAACGTTTCACAGTTTGTACCTTCCGTTCCATCCGTTGAACTCCGCGACGCGCTCATAGCTTTCCAGCCAGTCGTCGGCGTGTTCAAATGTGTCGCCGTGGAAAGGCTCCAGCGTCATCGATGGCTTCACTACGATTTGAGTTGGCGTGACTTGAGTTGTCATCTTAGTGGCATTTCCGTTAGCAGCTGTTGACGCTCCGATAGAATCCGGCAAAGGGAAAAACCACGACGTAGGTGCGTCGAGGGCTGCGTTGGTGAACAGGACTCCGTTCGATGGGTCCGAGTCGCCGGGGGTCGGAATTACTTTCTCTGACTCGAGAACGGCTCGAAATCATACCCCACACCTTCACCAGAATTGTAACGCAGTGTTGAATGAAGGTACCTTAATTAATGTACGATGGGCGGACTTGTGCACGACAAACAACAAAGCGAGAGTCTCACTCCAATGTGCACAGTCTTGGCGCAAGAGTTCCACACTTTTTCCCTCGTGCCCCGCGCACATGATACGTTGCCCCGATCGCACGTGCCTTGCGAGCCTGCGTTGCCCGCTTCACTGCCGCTATACTTCACACGTAGCCGTAAACAACGCAGGAGGCGGCTGGCGCGCGTGATTTGAAGGCACATTGTTTCAATATAGATATTTGCTAAGATATTCAAGTATGCTTCCTGTACTAATTGATCTCACTATACCTCCAAGACTACTGTATCTATGCTGATCAAATCAAATGCTTTTTCATAATCTATGAAAGCCACGGAGAAAAGTTGATTGAATTCCGCTGATTTCTGCATTGACTTATTGATGGCATGAATCTGAACCATTGTAGAATAGCCCTTCCTGAAGCCAGCCTGTTCTCTTCGTTGATTGAAGTCGAGTCTTGCCCTGATTCTATTGGAAATTACCTCGGTGAATATTTTATATAATACTGAAAACAAGTTAACGGGCCTATAATTCTTCAATAAATAACGACTTCCGTCTTATGGGTAACTATAATGTTGGCGTTCTTCCAACCCTCGGGTATAGTTAAAGCCGTGAGGGGTGCCGCATGAAGGGCTGCGAGCTTCTCAAGCATAGTATCTTCTACATCTTTGATTAAATCGACTGTTATTCCACCTTCTGTAGCCGCCTTTCCTCGGGACGTGTTTTGCAGAGCCCTTCTAAACTAATCGCTGGTTACACAAGGAGCCTCTATATATAGAGTATATATAAGTGATGGCGATCAGTATATATACTGATCGCCACTACTTTCAACCGAGGTTGCCCAGCTGCCCTGAGATCGGTGCAGGTCCGTACAGAAGTCCTCTCTTGCATTTATTACACCATCAGAACTGTTGATATTACCCGGCTTATCTTTTACTGCATACATAAATTTTGCTCTTTCCTATGCGAAGTTTCCTTCTCACTGATTTCATACTGGCCGTAATTTTTACTGCTCCCTAAATCTTTCTGACGTTAATTATAACATCGAACATCGCTTTCCTTGTTAAACAAAATTAAAACATGCGAAAACACGGCTGCACTGCGCCTCGGCAGCGCACTCACATTGCTCCCTTGGTGATGGTCATGTTGGCCCCGTCGATGACGGGCGGCGAGTTCCTGCTGTAGCTCAGTCTCAGGTCGCGTACCGCCACGGCCGCCAGATTGCTGCTGCACGACCGCGGGCGATGAATCGAGGAGACCGCAATTAGACCAGCTAACCGTATCGCCCACCGCACTGCAGCAAAATGCTACAGAAAAGGTGGACTAGGTTCTCCGAACTTAATAATTCGAAAACTTATGAATCAGAAATACTCGTATCTCGTGGTTGGCGGTCAAGTGCTTGCTGCGGAGACATTCTTTTTACTAGCGTTAAAGCGTTAAAGCGACGGAGACACGAAAACAAACACACACAACGGTGCGGCCGTCATGCATTTGTTCTCGCTTGCCGTCGTGCTTAGCCGTTTTAGTGGTACAGTGCATGAGTGAAGCCGAAGCACATACCGGTTATGACAGTCACTCTATCGTTCGCGGTCGGGCTAATCCTGCACTAGTGCAGAGCCGGCCTCATAGCGAGTGTCGCTGTTACAGGCGCGCTGTTTTGTAACGCAAAACGAAAACTATAGGGAGGCTGCTGCACAAGAGACTCGGTTTTCCTCGTCGTGTCCTTGTACTCCCGAGCAGCTCTGCTAACCTACTAGGATCAGTTGCCGTCCTGTCAGTTCCATTATGACGTGGTTAGGTGCTTCAAATGATGCCCGTAAGCTAAGCCAACGTCTGAATGACAGGGCGCGGCGGTAGCATGAAGAACGTAGCAGCTAGACCACACAACGCGCGTTTTCATCGAGCGGCTATGACCACACCGCACATTGAAAGCGCGCCACCAAGTCCAATTTCGTATTACACTCAACATGCCCCGATTTTCACCGAATTTGAACTTGGTGTCTTGTGCAGGCCCGTGCTTCAGGACTCCGAGAAACATTGCGGATAACGGCAGTATGACACCCTGGAACACTGGAATAAGTAACTTTCGAAAAGGCTGTACGCCGATACATTTATCGTTCGTCACTCACAAGATGTTTAAGGAACGTGTCTCGCATATTTCACTGAGGAGACCGAGAAAATCAATTACACGTCTCGTGTGAAGCATGAAAATTGAAAACAAGTGTTCAGCAATTATTTTCAAAGCACATCATTAGTTTGCAGACTTCTAACTTTCAGCACACGTCTTACATAGAATGGCAGCATTCCCGCTAAATATGAAATTGCTGCCCTTTTTGGTCCTCTGAGGGGAGCGGGCAAACTTTGTAAGAGTTTCATATAACACTGTTAAGTTCATATAATGCCCTAAACAGGCCGTACACAGAGATTTAGCAATATTCATTTACCCCCAATTAACGCAAACACTTCAAAATTTGACTGCATATCGGCCCCAAATTTACCTAAAAATATAAACTTCGCGAGTGATCAAGTTATAAAAAAATCTGGAAAACGGTCATATAACCATAATTGACAGCTCGTTGTAAGGGTATCCAGCTGTGCGAATCAACAATAAAATATTGGAATTTTATTTATCAGACCTAATTATTAGACTAGAGGGAACGCCACAAGGCTTCGTCATTTCGCCGATGCTATTCAATCTGGCGGTGAGCTCGCTACCCAAACAAATGAAGCAAATAGAAGGGATTGGTCAGGCAATATACGCTGACGACCTCACCATCTGGACTACGGGAAGGTCGACAGGTAAACAGCAAGACGCTGTGCGAGAAGCGGTTGGCACAACGGAAAAGTACCTGGAAGCATGTAGACTGACGTGCGCACCTGGAAAGTCGGAGCTCTTGATGCTAAGAAAGCGCAGAAGAGGCCGACAACCGCAGCAGATACCAGACTCGGTAGTAACGGTGGGAGGTATCATGATTCCGCAGGTTACGACGCCCCGCATCCTCGGATTCCTGATTCAAACGGACGGGGTCGGGGGAGTTGGAAAAAATTCAGAGAACAGTGCAACAAATAACCCACCTTTTCAAAAGTGTGACAAACAAAAGTCACGGACTCAAGGAAGAAGACTGCACGAGAATGATACAAGCGCTGCTCACAAGCATCGTCACGTGCGGGACCCCATACGTTGACATGAAGTCAACGAGACAAAAAAATTACCGACGATTACGTTACTTCCTAATGCGAAATTTGAGCGCAGCAAATAAGCTGTTTCACCTTTTCGATAGATTGAGGCAAAGAAATCGAGCAACACATGTATGTGCTATCACAGAATTTTTTTTTTTATTTTTCACACGTATTCCTTTAACAAAGACTCCACTAACAGTTCTTGACAGTCATGAAGGAAGCTTTGTGGTCGGAGAAATAGACTGATATATGTTCGACTTGGTACACCAATGCCTGATTCTCAAAGACGAGATCTACGACATTCCTCATTTGCTTCAGCCTCGCTTACTGCTGGTTGCTCTCGACGGCGGCGATGAGCCTCCGCTTCGGCGGCGCGAACTGCAGGGTCTTCTCGGCGGCGGCGATGAGCTTCTGCTTCAGGATACTGCTTTTGCTCTCGACGGCGGCGATGAGCCTCCGCTTCGGCGGCGCGAACGGCAGGGTCTTCTCGGCGGCGGCGCTTAGCCTCTGCTTCGGCGACGCGTACTCCTGGATCATCTCGACGGCGGCGACGGTAAGCTTCTGCTTTGGCGGCACGCACCTCTGGATTCTGACGGCGACGGCGCTGGGCCTCTGCTCTGGCAGCTCGTTTAGCAGCAGCAGCAGCAGCAGCAGACGGAGGACTTCCATCGGTCGTCTCGCTCATGGCTCAGAAAGAACTGGCAGATAATTTCGCAGTGGCGAACGGCAGCGGCAATTTCGGCTCGGGCGGTGCACATATACAGATCCGCCGCCACCGATCTGGCTCTCTGATTGCCACCGCACAGGGGTTGCATTGGAGGAGGAGCGAAGAAAGGAATTAAGTTCGAGCCGGCGCTTTGACAACCGGAGACTCGCAGGAAGAGGGGGGAGGGGGGCGGCGTGTACACCCAGCGGCAAACGATGGGGGCAGAAGCGCGCGCAGCAAGCGGACAACACGATAAAGGGAGGAGGGAAGAGATAGCAGCGACTGACTGATGCCGCTGACGCCGATAGTGAGTCAACCCCAGCTGCGGAGTTGGTTTCAGGGACAACGCCGCCGATGCCGACACAAACAATATGATACCCTCGCTTCCGCAGCGCTAAGAACCAGGTCTAGCCGTGGGAAGGTGGTCACGTATTCGTCGACGTGCCGGGGCCTACGTGAAATAACCGGCGCGTCGGCAACTGAAGAGCACCCTATCCGCCACACAAGAACAGGGGGGGGGGGGACCCTTTCCTCCTCTTTCTGCATGGCGGCGACGGTGTTCTATGCAGTCACGTTATCTTGACTCTCTAGCGGCGTCAGCGGCATCCAGCGGTATCAGTGGGTCGCTGCTAGCGCTGGGGGGATGAAAGGGGGGCGGAGCTGGTTACGAGGCCGACGACAACGCCGACGACGACGCGAAACCCAGGAACGGACGCCAAAGAGCTGCGCTCTAAAACGCCCTCATCAGAAAATCCTACAATATTGCGTGCGTTGGCCCTGTACCCTACACGTCCACAGTGAAACTTCCCAAAATGGGAGTACACAACACGTAGCAAGAGCTCGTCGAAGCGCACAACGTCAACCAACTGGAGAGACGAAAGCCGACAAAGACGGGAAGAGCCCCGCTCCAAGATCTGGGCTACCGAGTCGAGGACGAGAGGCACCTACCTCAGCGTATCCCACACGAGACAAGCTACACATAAGTACCATGCCCAAAAGCATGAATCACGAGTACGACAAGGAGACAGGCTAGAATACAGGCGCTCAAGCACATACTCGAACGCAGCACCAACAGCAAAGAAGAAAATGTGGGATACACGGACGCAGCTGCGTACAGAACAAACGACCGATTTGCAATCAGCGTGGTCGACGAGAAGTGCGAACAACTTACAGCCACATACATACGTGGCAAGGACGCGAGCACAGCGGAAGAGCTGGGCATAGCCCTGGCCATCGCAACGTGCAAGAAGACCCTGGTTACCGTGGTGACGGACTCGCAAGAAGCATGCAGAAGGTATATGAAAGGAAGGATCGAAAAGACAGCACTTCGGGTCTTGAACAACACCGAGATAGAAGCAGCACAAATCTTCCGCACGATGTCTCTCGCGGGGAACCCGGCGGCGCACGCCGCGGCGCGAGATCATGCACGCCGAGCCATCTCTGACACGTAGCGGACACGGACCAACAACTGTGACGAGGATGATGAACGGATATCCAAGACTTAAGTACTTGGATATCTTGGCGCACTACAGGAAGCAGAGGCGTCGCTACCCACCCGCGCATAAGACGATGAGTAGGGAACAAGCGGTAGCCTGGAGAAGACTCCAGGCTGGAACCTACCCGCATGGAACACTGCTGCACGCCATGTATCCGGGCACCTACGGGCGAGACTGCAAGTTCTGCCCGCCGGACACGCCCAACACCTTGCGCCATATGGTGCTGGAGTGCAGGAATAACCGAAAAGTACCAACGTCATCATCACCACCAGGCGATAACGTGCAGGAAAAAGCAGATTCAGAGGAAGAATCAGAAGACCACTGGGAGGCTCTGCTGGTGACGCAAGACCCTGACACCTAGCTACGATTGGTGAACAGGGCTCGGGTGGCTGCAGCGAGCCATGGCTACCTGGACTGAGGAGGTCACCCACCTTTGGGCTCAAGAAGCCAGCAATAAAGTTTATTTATTTTTCTCTCTCTGGTGAGAATATGCATGCATACGACCTTATCAGAGGAAAAAGCGAAACGAACTGGAAGCGAAGAACTACTTAATTAGCTGGCAAATTCTAGTGTAAGCTAGAAAACGGACACGTCGATTATTGATGTTCAACTTTAACCACCGATTTAAAATCGACAGAGGCAACATTCGCATTCTGCGTGCATTGACTCCAGGTATAAAAAAATGAAAGAAGAATATCTCGGCGCCACTTATTTTACATCAGCTTATCAATGTTTTCAAAGGATTGGTCGACATTTACTCTAAATGAGAGTGCGACAACGGCCGGTACCGCTTCGGCGATTTTACATAGAATATGACCCAAAAAAAAAATGAGCTGCATGTCTCTATTGGATTTAGAAAGATGGAAATGGCACGTACAATTACTCCCAAATCAATTGCTACGCCGGAGAGAGCAGTTTCCTACATCACGCAAAGCGATCCAGGCGCAGTTACGAGCGACATGAACACGGCAGTAAGTGAGCCGCGGATGTCGCTCTTTCGTTGCTGTGGAAGTACTCTTTTTTGCCCTCCTTCGTGGTAGAAGAGTTGACAAACGTGATCAAGTATGTATGCACGATTGAACGATCCCTCACAAATTTTCTGTGAAGTTTGTGACGGGCATCGGCCATTTTCTTAAACCAATTAACCACTTTCGTTATGGCATCAAGAGACGCGCGCGTGCTAGGCTCATCACGTCGTGGCCCTAATCATGAAAAGCGTGCCTGATGTGTCTCTCCGGATGCACTGCACCAGCAGCTGTGGCAGTAAAATAAAATGGCCCCAGCCTAATGAAGAGAGCGCAAAAAATAACTTCGTTCTTTTACCCTGATCACTTAGAAGAAAACGATGCCAAGTCGTTTATGCGCTGAGAAGCTTCTTTCTGTTCATGCATTTTGCAGGCTGTAGACAAAACCAGCCGGAAAACCCTCCAGTGAGTGAAGCGCGCTTTTCCGCGAAGCCACCTCCTCGGTCTCCTGCGTTTGGTGAAGTGCACTCGCAGCAGAGCGGCGCGCTCCAGCGCTGTAGCAGACGGCGCGAAGCACCTCCCCGATGCCCTGTGCGCCTGCGCCAGACGCACTGGCGCTCCGCGGAGTGATGCAACAGCAGAGCGATGTTACTGTATATGCTACCTGCGGTAGCATATACAGTAATTCTACGATGCCACGCTGAGCCACAATGCGACCCAGTGCATATTTAAACAAAGCGCACGTCGCGTTGGAATTGTGCTATAACGTGCAGATAAATGGCAGCATGCTCAGTGAAATGTGTCACATCTGCTACGTTATGGTCGGCAGCAAATTACGCAAGCCTCGACACATACCATGCTACAGAGACTCGCAACTTGCCTCGCTTAGTCGTGTGGAGGATGTCGGTTTGAATTTCTCCCTCCCAATTCGTTGAACCCACTTCTTCCATATTAATCTGTCGCGCTTACCAGGCGGTATTGCGAAGAGCATTTCGCCTTCGCTGAATCTACTTCGACATCCGAAGGCGCAACAGCTTATTGTAATGGAAAACGCCGCGAAGCGACGTAGCACTTGCAATAAAGCTTATAGTAGGGAGTTCACAAACAAGAAACAAAACGCACAGGGAACGGTAACGCCACGACTGCCAGTCGGTTGCAGAAGTAACAGAAGAAACTGCATCTTGAAATCAGCCGCTTACGCGGCAGCAGCTCCTTCCTGCTGCTGCCGGCAGGCGGTGACACATGTCTGTGGCCAGGCATAGAGTTTGATGCCAGGGCCTGCTTTTCAGACGCCATTTTCCCCATGGGCGAAAACAGTTTCTCATTCTTGTCCTAAAAAAAAAAAGAGCAACTAATCGTGCCAAGTGTTATACTAAACGAAGCCGACGACAAACTTCTATCGTTCTGCAAAATTTGAGCAAGAACAGTGCAGCGGTGAGCGCAATATATGTTTTGAACACGCGCAGCCAAATATTCAGGACCCTGTACTCTTATTCTAAACACAGATGACAACACAGATGACGATTATTGTTGTGTGGCAAGATACGACTCAAAGCGTGTAAACTTTTCTTACATCTCACTCTTAGAAAAATTTACGCCCTTTGGGGCTTACCTTGTCCTGCAACGATAATCGTCATCTGTCTTGCCCGCGTTTCCTTTAACGCTGCGAGCCCGGTACTTCCTAGTCACGAATGGCATGCGCGTTATCAGTGTGACGCAGCATTAATTCTCGACAGGAAAGTAGCGAGCGCAGAGTTTTCAAGAAAGGAAACGCAAGGAGGCCAGATGACGGTTATTGTTGTGGGACAAATATACGCACACCCCAAAGGGTGCAACCGTTTCAACAGTGAGTGTTAAAAAAAAGGAAATGCGGACAAGACAGATGACGTTTATTGTTGTGTGGCAAGATACATCTCTAAGGGTGTAAAGTTTTCTTACACTCTCAGGCAAAGTTGCACCATTTGGGGTGTATCTCTGCCACACAACGATAGTTGTCATCTCCCTCAATTGCTTGCGTTTCCTTTCTTGAAAACGTTGTGCCCGTTACTTTCCTGTCCGGAATGCTATGTCATGCTGATAACGCGCGTGCCGTTCGTTACTGGGAAGTACCCGGCTCACCGCGTTAAAGAAAGGAAATGCGGACAACACAGATGATTATTATTGTGTGGCAAAATGGTGTAATTTTGCTTACACTAGTTCTACACTCTAAAAACAGTTGCACCCTTTGGGGTGTATATTTGTCCCACAACAATAATCGTCATCTGTCTTGCCTGCGTTTCCTTTCTTTAACGCTGCGAGCCCGGTACTTCCCAGTCACGAACGGCATGCGCGTTATCAGTGTGACGCAGCATTCTCGACAGGAAAGTAGCGAGCGCCGAGTTTTCAAGAAAGGAAACGCAAGCAAGGCAGATCACGATTATTGTTGTGGGACAAATGTACACCCCAAAGGGTGCAAACTGTTTTAGAGTGTAAGAAAAGTTTACACCCTTTCGAGTGTATATTTGCCACACAACGATAATCGTCATCTGCGTTTCATTTTTTGAAAACGCCGCGCCCGCTACTCTCCTGTCGGGAATGCTATGTCATGCTGATAACGCGCATGGAGTTCGTTACTGGAGAGTACCGGGCTCGCCGCGTTAAAGAAAGGAAATGCGGACAAGACAGATGGCGATTATTGCTGTGTGGCAAAAGGGTGTAATTTTGCTTAAGAGTGTATTCTCCTGGTCTATTTCGAGTGCGCGCGCACTGTCGCTTACGACTTTGAGTACCGCCCAGGCACGTACCCAGGATTTTTTTTCGGGGGGGGCCCACCACCTCCATCATCATCATCATCAGCCTGTTTTATGTCCACTGCAGGACGAAGGCCTCTCCCTGCGATCTCCAATTACTCCTGTCCTGCGCCAACCGATTCCAACTAGCGCCCGCGAATTTCCTAATTTCATCACTCCACCTAGTGTTTTGTCGTCCTCGATTGCGTTTCCCTTCTCTTGGTACCCATTCTGTAACCCTAATGGTCCAACGGTTATCTAACCGGCGCATTACATGACCTGCCCAGCTACATTTTTTACTCTTGATGTCAATTAGAATATCTTCTATACCCGTTCGCTCTCTGATCCAAACCGCTCTCTTTCTCTCTCAACGTTATGCCTAGCAATCTTCGTTCGATCGCTCTTTGCGCGGTCCTTAACTTGCTCTCAAGTCTCTGCCCCATATGTCAGCACTGGCAAAATGCACTGATTGCACACCTTACTTTTCAATAATAATGGTAAGCTTCCAGTCAGGAGCTGGCAATGTCTGCCGTATGCGATCCAACCTATTTCTATTCTTCTGTGAATTTCCTTCTCATGATCAGGGTTCCCTGTGATTAATTGACCTAGGTAAACGTACTCCTTCACAGTCTCTAGTGGCCGACTGGCGCTCCTGATCTCTTGTTCCTTTGCCCGGCTATTTATCATTATCTTAATCTTCTGCATATTAATATTCAACCCCACTCTTACACTCTCTTTGTTAAGGTCGCCAATCATTTTTTGTAACTCGTCTGCATTGTTGTTGAATAGAACAATGTCATCGGCAAACCGAAGGCTGCTGAGATATTTGCCGTCGATCTTTACTCCTAACCCTTCCCAGTTTAATAGCTTGAATTCTAAGCACGCAGTGAATAGCTTTGGAGAAATTGTGTCTCCCTGTCTGACCCCTTTCTCTATAGGTATCTCCCTGCTTTTCTTGTGTAGAATTAAGGTAGCTGTAGAACCTCTGTAGATATTCTTACGCGAAGGACGAGTCAGTAAGACGAGAAACTATTTACAGATTACATTTACAACAACGGTTGCAGCGCTGACCGGTTAGATTCACAGCGCGAGCCCAGTTCGTTCTTCCTCCTCTTTTCTGGAGTGATGGCGCCTACGCGCCTCGTTCAAACAAACAAATACCACACGCATGTAGCAATATTTTCCAAGCTTTTTACGTAAGCGTTCTGTACTCCTTGATTACGTAGTGCCTCTACGATTGCTGGTATCTCTACTGAATCAAATGCCTTTTCGTAATCTATATAAGCCACATAGAGAGGCTTATTGTACTCTGCAGATTTCGCGATGACCTGATTGATGAGATGGATGTGATCCATTGTAAAGTATCTCTTCCTGAAGCCAGCCTGTTCCCTTGGTTGACAAAATCCAATGTTGCCCTTATTCTATTGGAGATTATTTTGGTAAATATTTTATATAATACTGGGAGCAAGCTAATGGTCCTATAATTTTTCAATTCTTTAACGTCTCCTTTTTTTGTAGATTAATAGAATGTCTGCATTCTTCCAGTTTTCTGGGACCCTTGCAGTCGATAGACACTTCGTATAAAGAGCCGCCAGTTTTCCAAGCATTATGTCTCCTCCATCTTTGATTAAATCGACTGTTATTCCACCTTCTCCTCCCGCTCTTCATCGTTTCATGTCTTGCAGGGCCCTTCTGACCTCATCGCTAGTTATAGGAGAGTTTCTGTATCCTGTTCATTACTGTGTCTAAGTGAGGTATCGTGACTCCTCTGGGTACTGTATACAGGTCAGCTTAGAATTTTTCCGCTGCTTTTACTATATCTTCGAGATTGCTGATGATATTATCCTTCTTATCTTTTAGTGCATATATCGTGGTTTGTCCTATGCCAGGTTTCTTTTTTTACTGATTTCAGGCTGCGTTCATTTTTTACGGCTTCTTCAGTCTTTCTCATGTTATAGTTTCGAATATCAGTTATTTTCGCCTTGTTGATCAGTTTTGACAGTTCCGCGAATTGCGTAACGCTGTGCGGCCGCCAGTCCCATGCAACCGCGTAGAGCGCAGGACTCTGCGATTCTAGACGTACTGCGCCCACCGCGAAAGGTTAGAAAAACACCCACAAAAGCACAGCAGAGAAGCGGCTACGTGAGGCGGTTCGACCGATAACTGTAGAAACGTCATTCAAAAGAAGCAATTGTTCTCCACTTCCGGTGGCGTTTTCTCTATTTCCTTTTTAAATAAAAAGATGTTGATTCATAAATATTCTCATAAACAACGGTTAACCTTTTTATTATTCGCTTTTGCTCGCAGTTTGGTTGTTGCCTTGGCTCTCTCCCTTAGCAGACCGCTTAATTTCTCAACTCCTTGCGATTTTTGTTTCCAGTTGCCAATTTTGCACGAAAAGTGCTATACAATTAGGGAAAACAGACGAGGTAACGGGCGACAGTCATCTTGCTTATGGGTTTAAGGGTTATTGCAGGGTTTCATGATGGACGCTCCTTCACATTATTTTATTTCCCACCTTATCTAACCCATATCACGTGTATATGGTTTCGGGCAGCGCTTCCGGCGCATCTGCCAGCGTCGCGGCGAGCCGTAACTCAAGGAAATAATGAAGCCAAGGGATAAGTTAAACGCAACTGGCGTTTTCTCCGGCCGCAACTCGTTCCATGAGAGTACAGCCCAGCTGAGTAACAGCCGCATCCCTCTCCTGGTCCCAGGATCAGCCTAAACAAAGAAGGTTGAACTAACAAAAGCAACAGCTATGCGCGTGACGGTTGAATAGATGGTGACAACTGAACGCATCTCGAGTTAATCGCGCGGGTGCGGAATCTATGAGAAAACCGTCCTTCACCTTACAAGAGATGCCGATAACTACCGCCATCTAAAAGGAGTGAAAAAGGCAGCATAATGCTGACCGATGAACAGCTGCCAAGACTCAACATTGATCTGGCGGCGCTTTAGGAATGTGTGAGGAGTGGTGGCGTGGGGGGGGGGGGGGGAGGTATGCCACTTGATTTCGGGGGGGGCCCGGGCCCCCCCGGGGCCCCCCCTTGGGTACGTGCCTGGTACCGCCATTCAATTACTCACGCACAGTCGCGCTAAGATGAACAAGACAGAAGTCACGTGCAGGATCACATTGTCCCTGTGTGTGTTCCCTGCACCCGTAAAAGTCCGGTGCATGTACACTCTAAAAACAGTTTGCACCCTTTGGGGTGTATATTTGTCCCACAACAATAATCGTCATCTGCCTTGCTTGCGTTTCCTTTCTTGAAAACTCGGCGCTCGCTACTTTCCTGTCGAGAATGATACGTCACACTGATAACGCGCGTGCCGTTCGTGACTAGGAAGTACCGGGCTCGCAGCGTTAAAGAAAGGAAACGCGGGCAAGACAGATGACGATTATTGTTGTGGGACAAATATACACCCCAAAGGGTGCAACTGTTTTTAGAGTGTACACTATATAGGACGACAGCAGGGTGAGCACTCCATCCCGTTTTGTACGACTATACAGAGCAGTGGGCACGCTGCCGCGTTCAGATACTCAAGTGTTAAATTAGCACTTACGGTCCCATGTCAGCGACTGTGATCTTGCGACTCCCGGCTCAAGAGAAGAAGCTTCTTCCCTCACGGAACGAAGAGCTCGCACGCTTGAGACTCGCTCGGGTGCCGAGCCTGGGCAGAAAACCAGAGCCTGCTAGGTACGTTGCAGAGGCGAATGCGAACTGGGCCGGCGGTGAGAGCGCGAGCTTGCGCGGGCCAGCACGCGATGGAGCATTTGCTCTCATTGTTTCTTTTGATGCGCGATAACACAGGTTGCGCAGACAGCTTACCACGGTTGTTGCACAAGAAGATGTACCGATGCAGCGAAAACTGTATCGTAGCTGCTGGCACCGCTAACGGCCTCCCTGTAGAAAACACAGGGCATGGTACCAGTGATGTGCTCTGCACTCAGAACCGAAACTAAAGCTACAGTATACCGAAACTGTCTTCGGCTTCATTCCCGGCCGCCGATGTGGCTAGCCAAGTTGGCCAAGCGATGTGACTGGCGCGTTTCCGGGGAGCACGGAGCCAGTCACCAACAGCCGCAGCAGCAGCAGCTCGAGAGTTTTGGCGCCGAACCGAAGTGTAGCTGTGTAGCGGCCTTGATGGGGCGTGAGAAGACAAGCGATTGACACGACCGTCGTGTAACTCTTTCCAGGCAGGCTACATGTGAACTCGCGTGAACATGAAGCTCGTAGAACAAACTGTCAAGAGCTTCCGCGTTGCCAAAGTGTTCAGAGAAAACACAGACCGCATTAACAGCATTGACTTTTCGCCCAATGGAGAGACGCTCATCTCCAGTTCGGACGATGACTCCATCGTGATATACGATTGTGAAAAAGGAACGTAAGTTGATGGGCCCACTGCACAAAGCTCGGCCAGCCTCCCCGGTGCTGATGCTGCGACATGCCTCGCGAATTCGGTCTGGTGATGTGCGTCGCGGAGTCGTGTAAACAACGTCGAGGTCCCGCTGGTAGGCCTAAGCCGCGTAGGCCTAGTGCGAGTGCGGTGTCAAGACCGGCAGCCGTGCAGTCCCTGTAGCTCGAAGGAGCGGCACGATATCCCCCGGTGTTTCTAACGCCCGCGGCATCGTCGCGCGACCGTGTGAATTCAGTGCTGCGTTTTTCGAGTCGGTGCTCTAGTTGCAAACATGGGCCGCCGACATTGGCAATGGGCGGCTCGTCCGCCTCATCTCAGATCGCGTCCGCTAACGCTTTCGTTGGTTGTGGTGTTTGCTGGCACATTCCGTCAAACGCGTAAACAAAAATGTTCCGCCGGCTGTCGCGGCATGTCGGCGCGTGCGTTGGTGCTGCAAGGTGTGGTGCGTGTGTGCCGCGACCGGACGGATTACGTAACGAACAGGTGCTGCCTCCACTTGAAGTTCTCGCGTTGTGTTCCTTCATTCCACGCGGCGGTGCGGGCGCACTTCCGATAACCTTCGTTTGCGTAGTGCTGATTGATACCGTGTTTCCCGCGACGACACACGTGCTCACGCGTGGCCTGTGAGTTCCGTACCGGCCTGTCGAACAAACTCGGCAGATGTGACTCGCCGTTTATATAGGTCCTGTCTAGCCGCGCATTGGCGCCTCTAAGGGATCACAGTCGTAGTGAACGTAGCCTAAAATTTCGAACCCAGTTTCCGTTATTAGTCTCTTTGTCGCTTCTATTTTAACGGGTGAGGCATACGCTGTGATCGGGTTACTCTATTAATAGTCTGTTGCGTGCAGTGTGGCCTGTTCACGAATGGGCAGTGAGTATTGAAATGGAAGCTGCGCAGTTAGTATTTCTGCAAAACAAAGTGTTACAGTGCACGCTCTAACAGTTGCACACGTAGCTGGCAGGTCGTGTTATAATTTTTTGCAGTTTCTATCGCTGCGAATTTGAATTATGGGGAAACATCGTATTTTTTTCACTGTCGCCAGGTAGTGACATCCCAGATGATTTTGGTCAGCATGCTTGATGTGTGCGTTTGATTTCAGCAATGACCGCTCCTCTGAGCATGCTTTACTCTTGTGATACGTTTGTGTTCCACTGCATTATCTCTGACAAGGTTCCACTAGCTGGGTGGAGGCATAGCCACAAATTTTACAGTATCTAGGCCATAGCATGCCCATGTGTCATATGTGTAGTCAGCAATTCAGAACAGTCAAGGCAGGATGCATGTACTATCATGAGCAATACGAGGGGAAACACAGGAGTGCATGTCGGATGGCCTCGAACCCTGTTGTGGGCGATACGTGGCAGCTGCCATCAGAAACAAAGTGGAAAGGGGGACGCTGTTCTAATAACTGTTGGTGCTCCCACCATGCGACTCTTTATACCAAGTGCGGAACTTTGCATCGCCAGCATGCATTGACAAAACTGTTTGATATTGTGGTTACCGATAACTTTGTGCACCGAAGCGTGGCCAATAGCAGCACTGTTTTCATGCATAAACATTCGAGAGCTACTACCCGATGAATACTGTCCATCTGTCTGGAATGCATGACATGATGCGCTCCACAAGATATACCTAAGGTCCTATGAGGGCATATTGGAAAATACCTTGCGCTAAACGCAAGAACGGCCGTCTAAGAGCAGCACTCTAACAAAAAAAACATGATTGAAAAAGAAGTGATTCACTGTAAGTCACTGCACACGTAACTGCCTTATCGGCTATTGGCGGCCAGTGAAATGCTGTAAGCTGCTGTTTTCGACAAGTGCAAGTGCGGTGAAAGTGCCAACAGTTAGCGGAAGTGCACCTCCGTTTTCGGCAGCGCCATCCGTGTATCGCTCTAACTTGGTTTCGAGGCTGTTTGCCACGTGTTTGTGTGTTCCCGCTCATATTGCTCACAATAGTACATTACTGTTGGTGGATTTTTGCAGTCATTTGAAAGCTTTAGCCTCACGTGTAGAGATATGGCCACACTTGGGTGCAGGACACAGCCAGCTGTGTACTGCACCCGTAATGCTTGCTAGATGCTGTTGGTTTCTATATATGTATATTGGCCAAGAGTGCCAAGAGCATACGTGTGGGCACATGTGCCATGACCTCATCGAGACACAGGCATATTGCTATGTTGCTTGCTAGTGCCTACACAGACCCAGCATCTGCGATGGTTTGCCTTGTGCATGCATCAGGCAAGCACGTCCCTTATGTGTCATGAGTGATGCAGAACTGAACGTGTCAACTGTATCACGGAGGAAACTAGTATATGTCTTTTCGAGCTATGCAGCACAACTTTACATCCATGGAGTAGCTCTGATTACAGTGTTGGTGCCTGGGCATACAAATCTGTCAGTCATAAGATGGGTGTTGACACTTAAAGGGGCCATGACACCAAATTTTCGACCATAAGTTATGCATTGCATGTTGAACAGTACGCGTCTCACACCGAGGTGTCGAAATTTTAGGGCATTGGGTGCAGTAGAAAATTCTTATTTGTGTTTTTGACTGGAGCAATTGAGTCGTAAAGCAGTCTCGCAACACTGAGTAGTGATGGAATGAATTAGCACCCCCCAAAAACGGCTCCCTCAGGTAACGGAAGCCGGTCTCGAAGGCCATGGTTTTGTGTACTGCAAACGCCAGAAAAATACGTCGCGGATGCCATGTGTGATTTTGTTTTGCATGTGCGTTGCGTTTCAGTGCATCTCTGTGGTTTTCTAAGGCTTTTTGTCAAGCAAGTGAAGGAATTGCGGACACAATTCAGTGATGACACCATTGAGTGCTAGAGCAGGTGGAGAAAGACGTTCGATGTGGTCTCGAATTGTTTCAAAGCAGAGAACATGGAGGTGGCCCCTCAGTTCCTGACAACACGGCCTTGCCGAAATGGTGGTTGCTGTCGGTGGGCGGAATTGAGAGGCAGCAATTTCAAATTGAAGTTTAGAGTCAAAATGTGTGCTGAAAGCCTTTCTTTTTTTGTGTGTGTATAACCGTATTGGACCCTCCACTCTCAGTTACAAATATAAACCGAGAACTGTGGCCCCTTTAAACACACTTATTTCAGCAATTATTTATAAAGTTACTTTTGGCTTGGCGTAAAGGCGAATTTTAGCCAAGCGGTAAGTTCTGTTTACAAAACCGAAATAAGTGCAAGTGTCAACGAACATCTTGAAGACTAATAGAGGCCATGTTGTCAAAGTACAACTTGATATAACGGAGGTAAATAAGGATGCAGATGTCTTAAAAATTTCAATGTTTCTGAAGCCTTCATACTTATTTATCGAGAACCCTCAGCCCAGGTACAAAATGGCATTATCATTAAGGAAGCCCAACCGGTAAAGTGAAAGTGTTGAGCCAGTGCAATAATTCGTGAGCGTCGCATCGTGCAGGCCGGCACGTAAATAAGGCCGCATGCATCCACGTGTGTGCTCTTGTCTCTCCTGGCCGACAGATCTCTAATTTGGCGGCTGCTGCTGCCAGGTGTCGTGCATGCAGTAAGAGGGCAGGGCGCAAAGGAGGCAGCACAACTGTTTGTAAATTTAGGCTGTAGACTACAGTCATCGTGAACCAACCAGCTCAGATAAAATTGCCGACTATCATGCAGCCAGGAGCTCGCCACTCCGCTGCTCCAGATAAGTGTTGCAGTAGCTGTCCGCATCACTGCTTACAGAATATGTGGACTCCAATGGCAGTGCTGGTCTGGACTCGTGGCGCTGTTCAATCGAAAGAATTCCTATTGCTAACATAAAAGCCTCGGCAGTGACTGTATTTACTAGCATATTTCCAACTTCTTTTCTGCTTTGATCAGAACACTTGCTCAATGCATAAACCGTCTTTGGCACATTGTAGCTGAACACAGCATCGTGACGTGTTGTTACTGCCACAACTGCACCTTCCAACATGTGCTGTCTGTGCAGGAAAGAACAGGTGCACCACCTGTCCATGCCGCTACAAACTGCTATTAATAGAGGATGTTATAATGTGTGTATCTGTGACAACTCCCCGTGTTAAAAAATAAGGGATTAGTGATAAATTTTGTCCCTAAGTGTCACGACAGCAGCAGACATATGAATTTATGGAATGATTGGCACGATGATTATTTCCTCATTAAATGACTTCAAGGGGCACGCTGAAACCAGAGAATAGAAGCAAGATTTGAAGGCATGACTTCTTGCTAGAAACTCTATGGCTTGCGCTAGTTTTGAGTTAAGTACCGAAAACCTGCAGTGAAGTTCACGGCTGCTTCAGTTAATATTCTGCACTGCAGCAAAATGCAGTACGAAAACTTTTAACTTAAACTGCTGCTCACTTAATTTCGAGTTTTCTTAAAACTGGTACTAGGTCAAAATATTATCAAAACGCTATGCTACGAGTACTGGTTGACTTGTCAATTCTATGATTACAAGATATCCTATGAAGGTCATTCTGAAGTTAAAAAAACAGCATGACTTTGCTAATTAATAAGCGTAATGGCAACTACTACACAAATTCATATGTGTGGCACTGCTGTGGACCTTGGGTCAGCAATGAGTATCGTCTCAAATTTTTTTCTTAAAGAATCTGTGACAGTTGCATTAATGTGCGGTAGTTGTTCCATGGTGAAGTGCCTAAGGTACCGCGATCGCTGGTTCGAGGGGTGGGAAAATTTTGTGCCAGTACTTCACTTGCCGTCTCCCAACCATTTACTATTTGTACCGCTTACCTGAAAGAGGAGCTCAGCTTGCCCATGCCAACACGTGTGCTTATGAGCCACTAGAAAATAAGTTGAAATCGATTGTTTCTTCAGTATACACAAAAAGTTTGCAAACACTGATCAAACCTATGGCCTCAAACAAGTTTTGGTTCAAAATTGGAAACGCAATCAAGGGAATTGTAAGCAGCAAATTAAAAGAAGTTCATATATGAACCGAAATCACATTTACGAAAGGATGCTAAGATGAAAGCTATGCAGCATTTGTAGGAGAAAGTTGCTATTGTAACGCAAGGTTCGTGAAACACATTGGCGTACAAACCAAAGTACATTTTCGTATTGAAATGAACAGTGGAAACAACAAGGGACACCATAAGTAGACAAGACAAGCACTAGTGTACCGTGTAGATTGTGCTGTTTATTTCCATGTAAAAATGCCCAAAATGGGCTGACACCTTTACCTTTCTTACTTGTGCAGTCTGCCGTGTTGTCTGGTCCCAATGTGGCAATGTTAACCGACTACTTGTTCTACTGCAACAATGCAGGCACAAGCGGACACTGAACAGCAAAAAGTATGGCGTCGACCTCATTCATTACACCCATGCGACAAACACCGCCATCCATAGTTCCACAAAGGTGGACGGTGAGTCCCATTCTACAGCTTGAGTGCATTTTCATTGTGCCAGTGATCTTTGTGGCAAGGCCAAGCAGAGAGATTGCAAATACTTTGGAGACACTGTCGGGGCCTATAGTGCTAGGACTGCCTTCAGAGTGGATGGAAATGACAAAGCCTGGTGTTCAGTCAGCTCCTTCTATCGGTTATGCATGCCGTCTATATGCTATACTGTGCATTATGGATTATCAGCTATGCCAACATTAAATGCTTATGTTGTCTCAGTGGCCATCTTAACAGTCACATTAAAAGAACAGGCCATATTGCCCTCGAAACATTCGGACTCCCTTGCAGTAATGTCTGGAGATGTTCTTTTCCTCAGAGGTCGGCTGCCACAACATGTGGGATCACGTAAAAAAGGCCTAGATTCTGATAACATAGGTGTAGACCAGCCTCCGTGCAAAGTTTTGACTCGAAGTGTTAGTGGATGTGTTGGAAAAGCTTGCAAAATAGACGTTTCCAATATTGAAACTAAAGACACAAAAGCAGCCGTCGTTGCTCACAGGAAATGATGCAAAACTGCTGAGGTCGGGCAGTGCCTGGGGTGCATTTAAAAAAATTACCGACGATTACGTTACTTCCTAATGCGAAATTTGAGCGCAGCAAATAAGCTGTTTCACCTTTTCGATAGATTGAGGCAAAGAAATCGAGCAACACATGTATGCGCTATCACAGAATTTTTTTTTTTTTTTCACACGTATTCCTTTAACAAAGACTCCACTAACAGTTCTTGACAGTCATGAAGGAAGCTTTGTGGTCGGAGAAATAGACTGATATATGTTCGACTTGGTACACCAGCGGCAATTTCGGCTCGGGCGGTGCACATATACAGATCCGCCGCCACCGATCTGGCTCTCTGATTGCCACCGCACAGGGGTTGCATTGGAGGAGGAGCGAAGAAAGGAATTAAGTTCGAGCCGGCGCTTTGACAACCGGAGACTCGCAGGAAGAGGGGGGAGGGGGGCGGCGTGTACACCCAGCGGCAAACGATGGGGGCAGAAGCGCGCGCAGCAAGTGGACAACACGATAAAGGGAGGAGGGAAGAGATAGCAGCGACTGACTGATGCCGCTGACGCCGATAGTGAGTCAACCCCAGCTGCGGAGTTGGTTTCAGGGACAACGCCGCCGATGCCGACACAAACAATATGATACCCTCGCTTCCGCAGCGCTAAGAACCAGGTCTAGCCGTGGGAAGGTGGTCACGTATTCGTCGACGTGCCGGGGCCTACGTGAAATAACCGGCGCGTCGGCAACTGAAGAGCACCCTATCCGCCACACAAGAACAGGGGGGGGGGGGACCCTTTCCTCCTCTTTCTGCATGGCGGCGACGGTGTTCTATGCAGTCACGTTATCTTGACTCTCTAGCGGCGTCAGCGGCATCCAGCGGTATCAGTGGGTCGCTGCTAGCGCTGGGGGGATGAAAGGGGGGCGGAGCTGGTTACGAGGCCGACGACAACGCCGACGACGACGCGAAACCCAGGAACGGACGCCAAAGAGCTGCGCTCTAAAATATCTCGGGGCATGTTTCAGGATTTGTGTTCTATCAACCAACCACCAGGTGTTGTGTCATCTGCTTGGGTGCTACTTGAAGGCTGTTACGAAGAAAAAAATGATGCAATTATGAGCCCTTCAGTTGCGCCAAGATTGCTTCAATAGTATACACTACTCTTCATTTATAACGAATATATCCAAAGTGAAATTTTGTTGTTGTGAGTCTTGGAAAAGTTTCACCCAGTTATATTTTCGTCGAAAATATTCAGCATTGGACCCCAGCTTGCTTACTCTTGACTGCTGAATGAGAGGTGCTACTAACTGGATCAGTGACTGTGCTTTGCTAATGCTCCTTGACGATTCTTGAGCTCTGGTTCCATTACAAGGTGCTTTCAGCAACTACTCGTAAGTGGAGCTGTGTTTCTCCAGGTGACATTGTTTCCCTGCTATGACGTATTGTAGCCCAGGTGGCTTTGGATCAGGGAACCAGTTGGTTAATCTATGAATAAAAAGAAGTGGAGCCCTCTCGCTGTGTAGTTCAGCACTATAAAACTCTACACTGCATGCACGAGGTAAATTTTTTACTAACTTTTGCTTACCTCTGTGTGTGTTGTAATGCTTTAAGGGTCATTGCTGTACTTGTGAAAACGAATCCCAAATGGTCACAGCCGTATATGCACGGCAGGAAGCGAACCTTTTCAAAATTCGCGCCTTGCACAGAACCGCCGTGGAATCGTCTGTGATGTCTAAAAAACAATCTTTAATGTGATGCAGTCCTTCGGCTTCTACCAAAACAGATGTTCTGTTTCTTGCTATGATGGCTGCCACTAGCGTTAGTTTGGAAGTATTCCTGGTTTGCCTAGTATAGTGCCACATGCGTGCACCTGCGCTTGTAGTACTCTTTTTTTAATCGGCATTCTCACATGTGGCATTTCAAGTTATATACGTCATGAAAACTGATTTTCATCTTGTTTTTTTTTTTATCACTCGAAGCGCTAGCACGACTTGCCTACCCGCGTGGCTCACCCACAGGGCTTACCCACAGGCGCACGATTATTCTGTTTGCAAGTCCCGCAAAGAGAGATAAAATCTTGTCTAGTGATCTAACAATTGATTACTGCAAGAATTTCACTCTCTTCATTTTCTCATGGGTGATCACGTGGCATACACCGCTGCCACTATGGCCGGGCTTCCCTGTTGCCATATTCTTTAATGCCCAGTTTATTTTCCGTTCTGCTGTTTGGTCGTCGGCTTGGACGTGGCTCGGGGGCCGCTGTCTTTGCTAGGATCGCACCCTCCTTGAAACACATGATAAATGTGGAAAGTGAAATGGAATGGTCCAAAGTACAGCCCCTAGCGTGTCAACTCAATTTAAAGCATAAAAATAAGCTGTGCAACTTTTATTACATATACAGAAAATTATTTGTGCTATCTTATTTATGTATTCTACAGTAAATTGTGTATAAAGCTGCAGACATTAAAAAAAAATATTCTAACTTTATTGCATAATAAAGCTCGTTGTCTGTCTGTCTGTCTCACTTTATTGCAACCTAAAATAAAATTTGCTTGTTTTTCCTCAAACTAAGTTGCACTGAATAATTTAAAGCTGCAGTAAAGAAATCTCACCCTGGGGGGGACGCTTTTTTTCTTAAAGAAAAAATTGACCCTCAAAAGGTTAACTGTGGTCATAGCAGCTGATCGCAGTCTCCACCGATTGTGGCTGTGCGCATTATATATAATTTGCTCACCTTTTCCCCTGCGTGTCAAGTAGCGTAATGAGTGGAGCTCATGCGGCTGCTGCTTCACAAATGAACGGAGTGCATTTGGGCCACTGACCCGTTGGTTTCTGTCACTTTTCGTGCAGACACAATCAGGTACCTGTCCCTGCATGACAACAAGTACATTCGCTACTTCCCAGGCCACACCAAAAAGTGAGTTGCCTCCTTTACTTTTAAAGCGAGTCTACCTGTTGCAGCTTCTTTTTGCTCTGGGTGCATACACGATATGGGTCATAAATAAACAAGTAGTGGTGCTCGAATATAGAAAATTTTCTGATTTCTAAAGCAACATGAAATATTAAGTTTGCACAGAGTCAGATTGTTGAAAAGAAATCAGGCTCTTATAGATTAGCACATGCATGTACCGTATTTACTTGAATCTAACGTGCACCTTTTTTCCTATAAAAACGGTTCCAAAAATCGCATGCGCGTTAGAATCGAGTATGACCCTAAATTCATGTTACCATATTGCCATCGGCATTAGAAAAATGGCACCTCGTACATGCTTCTAGCCTAGCTGCCATAGCTTCCTCCATGTGCATATCTCCATGTTGTACGTGTAACCAGGTGCTGGTGTACCGCCTGTCTTCCCGTTTTCTGCGTTTATTCAGTCAGCATGGAAGCGCCGATTGCGAAGACACGCCAAGTCCACCATGATGCCACATTTAAAAGGAAAGTTGTCATGTGTGCAGAGATGGATGAAAATTGGGCCGCATCGCGGGCGTTCGGAGTTCCCAAAACTTGCGTGCACGACTGGCGCAAACAGAAGGACAATATTTTTGCCAGCAAAGCAGCAAGGAAGGGTTTCAGCAGATTGAAGCAGGGCCGCTTCGCCGAAATAGAAGAGCTGCTCGCGGAATACGTGCAAGAGCAGTGAGCGGCACAGCGGCCTGTGACGACCGATCTGCTCAAAGTACGGGCGATACAGTTAGCCCTACAGAAAGGGCTAATGCGGAGTGACTTCAGAGCGAGCAGGTGCTGGCTATCAAATTTTATGAAAAGAAAAGGCTTTTCTCTTTGAAGGCGGACAGGGATATGCCGAAAATTGCCTAAAAAATATGAAGAGAAATTGCAGTTTTCAGCGGTAGGTTTTGAAGTTGCGGCTACCACTTCGGACAGATTGGAAATGTCAATCAGACGCCCCTCTACTTTGACATGCCTGCCACCACAACCGTTGAAAAGAAGGGGGCGAAGCAAGTTCATGTTTTGTCTTCTGGCCACGAAAAAACTATTTGCCGCAATGCTTTGTTGCACTGTGGATAGCCACAAGCTGCCCCCATATCTTATCTTCAGACGGAAGGCGCTCCAGAAAGGAATCGTTTCCAAGTGGCGTGATTGTGCATGCAAATGAAAAAGGCTGGATGACCACGGACTTGGTCGCTGGCTGGATTGATAATGTTTGGCGAAGAGACCCGGTGGCAGTTTGGGTCTGCGTGGGATGCTTGTGCTTGACGCATTCAGGTGCCACCTTGACCAGCTGGCTGCATGCAACACTGACCTTGTCGTGATACCCGGTGCCATGACATCACAGCCCCAGCCACTCTGTTTGTTTGAACAAGATAATGAAAGATAGAATTTGGGCGCTCTACACTGAATGGCTTGTCAGTGGCTGTCACGAATTCACGCCCGCCAATAAAATGAAGCGTGCCTCGCTGCAGGACTTTGCTGGATGGGTGAAAGATGCATGGTGCATGATCCTGTCTGCCATGGTCAACAAGGCCTTTAAAGAGTGAAGGATTTCGAATGCCATGGATGAAATGCTTTGGTCTATTGATAGCGATAAAGAGTTGTCTGATAGCGACGACGAGTGATATCTATTTCCCCACGAGACTCATACCGGCGCAGTGAAAATCTTGGCAGTAAGGTACGCTGCTTCCATTTGTGTTTTTATTCATCGCAACTTTAGTGTACCGGGAAAAAAATCTGTCTTTTTTTTTTTTTTCAAATGAGAGAAAATAGTATTTCTATATGAAAGCACGAGGTGTGCGGTATTGTACTCTTTTTTTTTTCTTTTTTTTTGTCATGGAAAACAAGTGCGCGTTACAATTGAGGCTTTCATTTTTAAAATTTTTTTGTTCACGGGAAACAGGTGTGCATTACAATCGAGGGCGCGTTAGAATCGAGTAAATACGGTAACACCGTTCGCAGTTACACGTTCGGACAACTGAGCAGCTTATATAAATAATGGGCATCATCTGCTTTCAATTGTCTGGAGCGCCATGGCAATGACTGTAAGGAAACAAGGGAACAGCATGTGAACAGATGCCCATGCATTGTTATGTTTTCCAAAGCAGACAAAGTGATACGGCAGGGGCTTGTATTGTTTTAAAGGGATACAAACATGGCGAAATTGACCAAAATATATATAGCAAAAAGTTCGTGTTAAATTTAGTTTCTTATACCAACTCACGTCTCGTACATTTATCTTAGTGTACGATATTGGTGGAAATGCTGTTAAGTGCTGATGTTTTACCATGTCAGGCTCTTGTATACACTAGTGACCTGTCGCCAATGCTTTGCAGCTGTTGGCACGCACTGAAATACCTGAGCAGTAAACGATAGGCTGTGTAAAAGTGAGCTACTATTTATTGTGGGGATGCGTGACTCTCACGTGTCCCCTGATATCTTGTTTTCCCGCATAGCTCCCGTCTCCTGCAGTGCGGCTTCGCCGTGTGGCCTGGCGCCCGCGGCGGTTGGAGTGGTTGAAGCGCAGTGCGAGAGATGGCGCGAGTGTTGCGCTGCTAACGCCGCCTCACGGCAGGGTTACTTGGGGGCGCAGGGGAGAACACACTTCCTCTTTGGTTCGGGACGGCAAGCAGCGAGCGTGGACGTGCCGTGCGTGCGCCGATCCATGCTTCTGCGAGACCGTCTCGCGTGGCCGCCTTCGAACACGCCACCGTTCGCATGACCGTACGCGCGAACGACCAGGCGTTGGGATCCAGCATGGGGCGAACATATTCGCTCGCTATCCGATCGCGGTGAGTCGGACTTCCTAAATTTGTCGCGCGCCCATCGGCATGTTTTGGGGATAGCAACTCGGCTAGCAGGCATTGATCTATGAAAGGTGCAATAAATGCCCTTGTGATTGTTTGCACCACTGTGTTGTCGTTCCTTTGTCCCAAGAGTACGGGAGGAGAACTCCCACATTATTTACGGAAATTTATTGAGCAGAAGTTATCAGCCCTACGCATTCACTTGGCAACTGATGGCCCCGCGTGATAACTGCAGCTATACTGTACCATATCCTGTACCAGTAAGTGCTTTGAAGTGAATAGCTGTCTTTGGCTCTATTCAGCAGTTTTCTTGGTAGGTCAGTGGCACAACTGTAGGCTGGACTTGGGGCTGGGTGGGCGAGGAAGTGTGGCAATGGAAAGGGCACGTGTGCTCAGACAATTGAGTTGCGAAGAGTGGCGAGGGGTAAAACTGGAGGGCGAGCTCTTGCGGTGGGCGCTAAAGTGAGGGGTGGCTCATAAGTCACCACAAGGCGAGGAAAAGGGCATGTGCTTTCAGGCAATGGGCTTGGGAGGAGGGGGGCACTGTCGCCTGCTCACTTGTTCCTTCATGGCATTTGCTTACAGCAGTCGATCATGTCAATGGTTTGTGCGTCATTTTTCTATTGTGTATTGAGACAGGCATGTACCCAGGGAGGGGGGGAGGCAGGGACCCCCCCCCCTCTAATCTAATGGCTCATTCACTCCGGCGGCTTGAGAAAGTCGCGCGACCATTTGCCACTCGCAACCAACTAGCGACCGAAGGCGACTGGTGTTCACACCGGCAAGCCCAGCTGAACGTGACCCGCAAGTCGCAATCCCGGAGATTATCGTTCTCAGCGAGAACTCTCTGAATCTATGGTGGCGTGCACTTTGTATTTGCCGCGACGCGGGAGGAGGCCGGATGTAGACACATGAAAGATCACTTCCATTGCGTCGCTGATTGGTTTATCAGTCTTGCGACCACGGTTGTGTGACTGAAAAATCGAGCAGCAAGCGACTGGCCCAAAATGGTCGCTTTTCTAGAAAAGCGACCATTTGCTCGGTCGCGCGACCACTGTCAGTCGCCGGTGTGAATGAGCTTTAAGCTGCATGACCCCCCCCCACCCCACCCTCACCCATGCCACCACTCCTCACACACATCCCTAAAGCCCCGCCAAATCAATCTTGAGACTTGACAGCAATTCAGTGGTCAACATTTTGCTGCCTTTTTCACTCTTTTGAATGCCGGTAGTTATCGGCATCTCCTGGGGTGTGAAGGCCACTTTTCTCATCGATTCGATGCCCGCGCAATTAACTCGAGATCCATTCAGCTGTCACCATCTATTGAAACAGTCGGTCACGTGCATCGCTGTTGCTTCGCTAGTTCAACCTTCTTTGTTTAGACTGATCCAGGGACCAGGAGAGGAATTCGGTTTGTAGTCAGCTTGTCTGTATGCTCGTGGAACTAGTTGCAGCTGGAGGCAACGCCAGTTGCGCTTAACTTTTCCTTTTGCTTCATTATTTCCTTGAGTGATGGCTTGCCACGATGCGGGCAAATCCTCGGAACCATATACCCGTGATATAGGTTAGATAAGGTGGAAAATAAGATCATGCGAAACAGCGTCCATCATGAAACCCTGCAATAACTTAAACCTATAAGCAATATGAATGTCACCCGTTACCCTGTCTGGTTTTTCCCTAATTGTACAGCACTTTTCATGCAAAATTGGCAACTGGAAACGAGTCGCAAGGTGTTGAGAAATTAAGTGATCTACTAAGGGAGAGAGCTGAGGCAACAGCTAAACAGGAAGGAAAAACGAAAATTAACAAATTTAACCATTGTTTATGAAAATGTTCATGGATCAACATCTTTTTATTTAAAAAGGCAGTTGAGAAAACACCGCCGGAAGTGGAGAAGGATTCCGTGTATATTGAATGACGCTTCTACCGTTATCAGTCTAACCGCTTGACGTAGCCATTTCTCTGCTATGCTTATGTGGGTGTTTCTCTAATGTTCCGTGGTGGGCGCAGTACGTCTAGAACCGCAGCGTCCTGCACTCTACACGATTGTATGGGACTGGTGGCCACGCATCGTTGCGCAACTTCTAAATAACATTACGAGTCGGTTTTGGCACTTAACCTGGTGGAGCAGTAAATGAGGGATCGAAAAGAACTGATTGTTCCTAATATATATTTTTCTACATTTCTTCCAGAGCTAATTAAAAAAAAGAATGCTACTAGAAAACCTTATTTTACACTTTCACTTGTTTATTTGTTCTTGGCAGTGTTCTTCCTGTGCTTCTTTCCTGCAAGAGTCCATTTGATGTGGTTCCTTGTTTGTCAAGCTAAGGAGAGGTGTCTCACAGGCGTATACCTGTGAAATATGCCTTATTTCATTTCTCTTTTGCTGGTTTACGTGTCTTGATGGTGAACGGCGGGCATTATTCACATTTGTACTAGTAAGGTACCTCCCCCCCCACTCGTTTGCACGGAAAGGTTACCTTGGTTTGCCCCCCTCCTGAAAAAAAAATACCTTAGGTGCGTGCCTGATTTGAGAGAAACAAATATTCGACCACTTCAAAGAGTGAATGCTTGAGTCAAGTACGAGTTGAATATTGCGCAAACTACAGTCAAAGACCAATGTTTTGGACAGCTGATATTTCGGACGTGCCCAACAGTTCGGATACCTTCGCTGCACCGCCATGTACCCCATACAGCCAATGTATGAGGACGTCTGATTTCGGACACTGAAACCCTTTGCTGTCTGACTTTCCAGACTTTTTCGCTGTGACCACAGGGCCGAAACTGCATCAATCAAAATCGCCACTGCCAACATTTTGGTTATCTCGCAACCTTGAACCAGTGCTCTCGCACGTTGATCTGCTGCCAGCTGTAGCTGTTTGGTGCCATGCTTTTTCATTGAAAGGATTTGCTGTTGTCAGAAATGATGCTGAGTCCACCTTTGTCATCCTTGCCGATGGAAAAGGAAGCTGCCATCATCAAGCAAGTTGAGAGTGGTCAGTCACACCAACGGGAGCAAGGATTTTCACCTCAAAAGTGAGGGGAAAATCTTGGAAGCGGCAAAAGTTATGCTAATTTCAGGTCTGCTGTTGGCATGCTTGCAGATGTGTGGAAGGCAGTGACAGGACACATTTTGCAACTGTTTTTGCCATGCGGACTTTACACTTGGTACTGAGGTGGTGATTTCATCCGAAGACGACAACAGCCTGCTGGATCAGTCCCCTCCCGTGGACTTTGTGACCGACAGCCTATGCGTTGCTGGTGTTGTGATTCTCGCTGAGATAACAATTGAATGATTTGCCTATGCTGACATTGCATGACCTAAAATTGTCTGTCAAATTAGCGATATGGATTGGGACGACTCCGAAACTGAAAATCAAGAGCCAGTGCCATCGCTGCTGACGAGTCCTGAATTAACGTGAGTGGTGATTACCGTGCCATCAGTATAGTGATGACATGACCGTAGCGGAAATTCATAGACTTTATCGCGTGCATGCAGGACGGGTACAAAAGCAAATTGATTCATTTTTCAAGCCACTAGGGCAGTAAGAGGAGCATTCTGACTGGCGTTGAAGACCCCAGTTATGATGGCATCGGCTACTTTGATGCCACCCGCTGACGACATATCGATGGCTCTTTTCAGAGCCATCTCGGCGACGCATTGGCACAGTTGCGATGGTCTCCCACTTTGTCCTTGACCTTTGCCATCCGAGAAATAGCTGTCAAGTGGTGCATTTTTCTGCATACATGCATTAGTCTTTGTTTCTCGGATGTTTTTATGGTTCCTAGAGAGTCCAAAAAATCGGATGTTCACTGTCATATTCATGTTCGAAATTACGAATATTCACACACCTCTATAAACTAGCTACCTTACATGACCCTTGTTGATGGTACCTGGGTAGCTGCATGGTGGTTGTTTTCAACTAGTGCGTTTGTTGTGCAATCCGTGGAGGATCAGTTTTTGTGCAGCTTTTGCAAAATGCACAAACAGCACACATTGGCGCAGTAGAAAGCTATTCTTATTCCCTTCGTCCATCTTGTAATTTGATGTTTGCATAATTAGACCTTTACTCTCCACAAAGTGTTGATTAATGAGATTCTACTGTATCTGTTAGGTGGTTTGATGAAATGGGTTAATTAGCAGACTGATATTGAAGTAAGCTCAAATAGCAGGGGTGTTGAAATACCCTTAGAAATAGCCACAAGAACATGGAGAATGTCACATGTCCATTTATCTCCAAATTAAATTTGTTCCAGATGAATGTTGTTCTGTGTGCTTTTCAAGTATTTGGGTGTGCTTTATTAGTTAAATCTCGTTACTACGAACTTAATTAACTTTTCAGATCAAAATTTTCAGAAATCTGCAACTGACTTCTTATGGTTTCAGTGTAAAAGTATCTCAGTAGTACAAGCTTCAGAATAACGATCATTATTCAGTTTCCGCGTCACGTTAGCAACGCCTCAGTGCTTAGAACTTATGTTCCAAAATCTGGGTATTCTTAGATTTCCATGCATCTTTCACGGCAGCCAAAACAGTAGGCTAGCAGATGACTAGGCACAGAAAACTGGTGCTGCAACACACGGGTTCAGAAAACCTGAGACAGTGCTTAATAAAAAAAAAAAAAGCGAGAGAAAATTTTTTATCTATTCCGGAGGCCATGACGCATCGTGTTTTGCGAGCGCATGCTCCACCCTGGCAAGCGTCGCCTAGAAACGGAGGCGCATCTCTTCCTTCTTTTTACACACAGCTCTTTCTTTGGTGCTTCTTTCTGCGGCCCTACTAGCTATGCGCACAGAGAAATGTAACCTTTGTACTCACGGGGATGCCACACGGCACTTTGCACTTTCCAGATGGTGTCGCATACGTGCGCTTGCACATTGGAATAGTTCAGGTGCCCACCTCGACTGAAACAGTTGCGGTGACCATGGCAAGAAATGTGAAAACAAACGAAACATTGCACTTTGGAAGCCACGTGGCACTTCCTTTTTGTCGGTAGTTTTCGCAGCGTCTGCTTCGCGTGCATAGTATCTGTTACTATACCGTGCTTAGGTTGTGCGTGGCGGCTGAATCTATGGACACTATGAACAGAGCAGGCCGAGAGCCAACAGCAGCATTTTCGTGGATAGCTCGAACGGTGAACTTATGAACTGGTGGGTTGATGAGTGGAATGGTTCATTTTGGGGCTTTCACTATAATGACCTTTCAGAATAACGAACGATTTTCAGTGGTCCCACATGATTCGTTATATCAAGATTTGACTGTAATCCTTTAAGTGTTGTAAGATGATCACAATTTTTTTTTTTCCGGTAAGTGCCAATGATGAGTGTCTCATCCGCATGTTTGGGCACTCTTTCTAAATGCTAGTAGCAGGTTGGGCTGGTCGCATTCATTTTGACGTTCTGTAGGCCACTAGGGGACCTATAGACTACGCTTGTTTACGTTTGTCTGGTAGGAATTTTAAACAGTGGCAGGTGCCAGTCATGTACTGCCACGCTCATCAGGAAGTTGTGGCTTTCAGTTCATTGAGTCATCAAGCTCAAAAGATGGCTTGCTTCTACATGAAAGCATTGACAGTTATGGCAGTGGTTTCTGTGCTATAGACACATCCAGTGACTGATGTCACCAAGTACGACGATAGTTTTGACACGGCGTATGGTGCGGCGGTGAACAAAGTTACATGGACGGAACCTTCTGCCAGTGCCTCTTCATTCTAAATTTCTGTATTTTCAGAAACAAGTGGTGAATTTACTATCCCCATGTCACATATGCAGTAAAACCTCATTAATTCAAAGTCCTTCGGACTGCAAAAAATCTTTTAATTAACCTGGCTTTTGAATGATCAAAAATGGTTGAAAAGTGAAATAAACCCTTGAAATGTTGCCGCATCAGCACTACACCTTTATTTCACCTGCAAAACTTTCACTTGAAGTAGTCATTGATGCACGACTGTTTGCCGCAGTACTTTTCCGCACCATGGGACATCACCTCCATTTTCATTGGAAAGCCCACCGTGGCAAATCTCGCCTTCCAAGTCTGCATAAGACGTTTGCGTATCTTTTTCGGCCCTCAAATAGTTCCTGAAGTTTTAATCTGTCGCTCCTGCTCTCGTCTTCGCTGAAGTTGTTCGTGCATGCACACAGTCTCACTCCATCATCCAGGGTTCCACTAGCATCTGGCGTGTCATCAAAAACATTGTTCAGATCATTTTTGGAACTATCTTCTTGCTTAAAAAACTCGGCTTTTCTGGAAGCAATGCCTGATCATATTGCCCTGCACCTTGTTTTTCAGTATTGTGGAAAGGGCTGTCAAAGGACCTTGTGTTTATTGCGGCTGCTTTTTGCAGCTTGTCCACTTTTCGGCCTCGTTGATTAGGCCTACCTTTTGACACAGTTAGTTTTATACATGGCCGTCTTGGTCGTGGGACTCCTACGCAAATAGCACCATTTTGATACGAACACAAATTCCCTCGCCAAAATGTGCCAAACAGAAAAATTGAGAATTTTAGTTTGTCTGGTGTTCGGGTAAACGCAGATGGACGCAGGGGGTTGGAGTGGAGGCATAAATGTGAGCAGCCTGCATGGTTCAGCCACCTGGTGGCACAGAGCTCAAAGAGACAAAAACAGCTAATATTGCCTTAACCAAGTGTATTCTACTTCGCTGCTGGTGCAAATTTTTGGCACTGGTGCAATCCTGTTGCTCTGAATGCATTTTTTTATTTTTTGTCGACACTCGTACAGGGTTAACCAGCCTTGCCCTGCCAAATCATTGCCGTCTTGTTGTGCCAGCCAACGGTCCACAAACAGGGTGCCCCAAATCCACTGGGGTTTCTCTGAGGCTGTAGGGCATCCCATTCAGCCTCTCATTTATCATATCTAAGCGAAGATGTGTACGGTGTGACAGGAGGGAGGCATCAATTTTGGCAGTGCAGAAAACCGGGCTCGACTTTAGCAGCACAGTCTGCTTGGCCAGACTGATGCATCAATAGCTTGACTGAAGCATCACCATACCTGCCAACCCTCCCGATTCACCCGAGAGACTCCTGATTTTTGACTGAACTTTCCGATTGTACGATCACTGTCTTATATCTCCAGAAAAGTGGTCTCTGTTCACGCAAGAATGGTTTTTGCGAAACCGGCACTGCGAAATCTAAAGCCACATTGTAATCGTCAGCATCACCAACAACGGCCGCACTAGCACCATCGGTATCATCGACTAAGCAGCTGACTACGGTGCCTAGTAAGCTGACCAAAGTCAGAGCCAATGTAGCTCTTGCATTTCATGCAGGCCTTCCTCCATGGTACTTCTTGTTGCTGCTGCTTGCAAGGCGTTGCTGCTTGTGTGTATGACTAGTGTTGGCTAGGCCGTGTGTACGCAGTGCACCGCGTAAAGTTACAATCCTCGTGTGCTTGATGCCATGGCGCTGTCAAAGCCCAAGAACAGGTATTTGCAGAAGTTTTTGCGAACTTATACTTCGGAATTTCCGTGCTTATGGACATCAAGAAAAGGAGAACCTTATGCATTTTGTACAACGTCAGGATGCGATGTCAGCACACGGTGGCAAAGACTTCTTGAAACTGCACGTTTCCACGATGCACCACTGAGCAGCAAGACAACATAGTGAACTTTTTCCGGAACAACTGCGACGACAGTGTCATAAGTGTGGAGTGCCTGTTTACGGGATTCCTCGTTGAACACAACTTACCCCTTAGTGTCAGCGACCACGTTGGGCCTCTTCTACGGAAAATGTTTCCGAAATGTGACGAGGTGAAGCGTTATGGATGTCGACGCAACTCTGACATGCAACTTGGAAGAATGGAAAGGTGTCCAACCTGAGATTTCACAGGCATCGCTCTCGAGTCTTCGTTTTTTATTCAGAGTTTCCCTCAGCTGCTGCCCCGAGATTCCAATGAATCTGCTGAAGATGCGTTAGATGCTCTCGAAGCTGAGTTTGCCACACTACAGGCGTACAGTCTTCAAGAGCACATTCTGAATGAAGAAAGGTGGGAAGTGCAGTGGTCTATGGTTGGAAAAATGAAAAACATTGATGGAAAACATGTTTCACCGAGTTGCTGAGGCGATGCTCGATTTACTCGTGATACCGCATAGCAAGGCAGAGTGTGAGAGGATTTTAGCACGGCGCAAAAAACTAGGACTGAATTCCGCTCATCAATGTGAAACACTACCCTCCAACACCTGCTGCCAGTGAAGGGCCGTCAGCCTGGACCATGTTTTGAGCAAAGCTACTCGGACAAATTTTTGAAGTGAGCAAAGCCTGCTACTGCAAGGTCCCTGCAAAAGGACTCAATGAATGCTGCCTGAAAGGTTGAACACCCCCCGGTCCCAATGAAAGTTGAAACAGTCAATGCAACCCCACCCCCGTTGGCGCGATTAAAAAGTATCCCGATTTTTGATCTCGCCAGGTTGGCAGGTATGCATCACTAACTTGTGTTATCATGTGAATAGCATCTGTGATTGCAAGGATTCCATTCTAACCCACAACATTGTGTTTGAACCTGCACTTGTTTTGAGTCGGTGAGGAACACTAAAGAGCAACATGAAATCAATTTAAGCTTTTATTATAGTTAAGCTTAATAGGTTGATTATTCAAAGACAGAATGCAGGTCAAAGTTCTATTCTTCAAATTGTGCATTGAAGCACCAGCGCCGGTGTGACGTCGCAGATTTCAAAGTTGTCGCACCCTGAAACTTGCCATGTTCATTCTGGCTTTTTTTTCATCTCACCCAATAAATAATTAACTAGGCCCTAGCAGACGCCCTTGAGGTCACTGTGAACTGGTGCGGTAAATTCAAGGTGGCGTCGCCACCTGTTTACCCTTTTCTTCCAGCCTCCTCTCGCGGTAAGAGTGGCCGTGTTGGTATAGTAGAAAGGTAATGCAGGGGAAATCGTTTTTCTCTTTATTGTCCCTTTAATGATGAAATTACTCATATCATGCTTGAGCAGGTGGGACACTGTAGTACTAGTATCGCTGTACTGTGTCACAGACAGATTCAAGAATTGTGCGCTGTTGGACAAGCTGGTCCACATCTGCTTCGTAATAGTGGAAATGCTGGTCATTTGCTGCTGTCATTGACCGTTGATACTGGTGCCCAGGGTGGTGACTCTTTGCACGTCACCTGTGGACGACCTGTTCCTGTCAGGTTCCCTAGACAAGTCACTCCGGCTATGGGACCTGCGCTCACCAAACTGCCAGGTAAGCTGCCTGTCTGAAATGGCAGACGTATTAACAGTGTCGCTTAGACGCTTCGGTGTTGATGAACGAGAGGAATAAGGAGAGAACGAGGGGCTCAGTGAGGTTGTTAGTTGCAACCATATGAACCAAGCTGACGTCAAAGTCTCAGAATTAATTGCATGCAGTTGATCCACATACAGTCGCCAACCGTTTTCTCGGACCTCACGGGGACTGCGGAAATGTCCGAATAAACAGGTGTCTGAAAAAACAGATTCAGAAAAAAAAAATCCTTTATTTCCACGTCCTTATTTGGGCGCGGCAGCAGGCGCGAAGAAATCGTGAATGCGCCGTTGCCCGCTGTTCCGTTTACGCGCAATCAGATCAGCCTCAGTCTCAGAGAGGGTCGTGCGGTCACTGTAGGCGGCTGAAAGCACAGTCACTGCTTGTCTTCTACAAGCTCCGTGTGCGACGGCAGCGGCGCACATGGTGCGTCATCCTCTGACTCAGAGTCATCATCCGGTGGGGCAGCACAAACCTGACGAATGATCTCGTCGTCGTCAAGTTCTGCGCACGTCAGTACAGCACTGTCAGCATCTGTAAAACTATCAAATGAGACAGTGTCCGGAATCGCAATGCCACCACTGCGCAAGTCTTGAAGAACATTTTCGGCTTCAGTAGGGAGCACATCTGAAGGCGACAGATCTGGGGCCTCCATGGCACTCACTTATCGGTTATAACAAATCCAGCGTGCTGAAAGCAGTTCTGTAGAATGGCAGGGGCCACCGCCTTCTAGGCATCTGCAAGCATGTTTATAGCCGACAGAAGGCTAACAGCGTACTGCTTGCCGGTGTCGATGCAGACGACCATGCGGTTCAAAGGCGTGCTCTGTAGAGGACCTTCAAATTTTTATAATGCCCTGGTCCATGGGCTGGAGGACACTCGTGGTGTTGGGCGGCAGGAATTCCAAGCGGGTGCACTCGAGATCATGGATGTGACCGTGTGCACCACAGTTATCCACAAAAAGCAGTACCTTCCGGTTTTGCGACTTGAACTTCCTGTCAAGTTTGCGGACATAGTCGCTGAAGAGCTGCTGCGTGATCCATGCTTTTTTGTTGGCCTCATAATAGACGGGCAGCGACTTCACTCCTTTGAAGCACCTCGGGCTTTTTGATTTGCCAATCACAAGCTTCTCTGTCCCCGACATGTTGCTGCCTACCATGATGGTGATGCGCTGTTTGCTATGCTTCCCGCCGTGGCAGGGATTGCCAGACACAGAAAGGGTCTTATGAGGCAGCATCTTATAGAATAGCCCGATTCATCCACGCCCGAGTGTTAGCCACATACCGTATTTACTCGCATAATGATCGCACTCGCGTTATGATCGCACCCCTGAATTTTGTCGTCGAAATCCGATATTTTTTATTTCTCGTGTAATGATCGCACGCCGAACTTGCTGCAGCGATATGTCGTGTGCCAAGTCTAGCTAATATTGATCGCGCTTACCACCTGTCGAATGTTACGCGAACGACTCTTCAAGACAAACCAAGCGGTCTGCACGCCCCAAACACTCTTAAGTAGATGCCTCATTTCATTACTTTCATCACTTTCCGCACTTCCATGACTAAAAAAAAGCTGCAACCAAACTTGCCTTTCTTATGTGTAGGCTTTATAATGGTTGTGGTCAACAACAAAAAAGGCGCCTTTCGATTCTTCTCATCTGCACTCGTGGGCGCGCAACAAATCGCGAGCCGCAACCATGGTAGCCACGTTTACACTGATACGTTAAAAGTGCACCCTATTCATACGCCGACGCTTGTAACACAGCTACCCTTAGCGGAAACGTGCTGTATTAGGATAGTAGTGAAGACAGATGCCGCAGTTTCCGCAGCATGCCTGCCATGTGTTTCTGTGTCACTGGCAGCTAAGCGCGCCCATCTGTTTCTGTCCCCTCAAAGTGGACATGGCTACGTTATTGCCCCAAGCTTGCCGATATTAACGATATTATTCATTACTGATACGGAAGAAACTGTTTCAACGCACGTAATGTACTCGCGAGAAGAAAATAAAATCGCGTTTGGCGCATTCGGCTTGCTCCGCCGGCCGCCATTTTTCTTTTGGTGTCCCGCAGCAAACGTAGGACGAAAAGAAAATATGTTTTTTTTTTTCGTTTCGCGGGAAATTTAACCCGCGTGATGATCATACCCCTGATTTCGCGTCTATTTTTCTGACAAAAAAGTGCGATCATTATGCGAGTAAATACGGTACTTCATGGGAAGGCTGCGATTTCCTTTGAAGCAGCACGGTTTGGCACTTTTTGCCATGACCGAAAGCGGCTGCTTGTCCGAACCGTCCATATTAGCGCACAGGAGCACAGTTATTCTCTTCTTACTCTGCTTGCCTCTGTGGCAGTGGAGCCCCTTAAAATCCAGGGTCCTGGTGGGCAGCATATCGTAGAAGAGCCCGTTCTCATTGGCATTATAAATATCTGATGGTGCATAGTCTTTCAGGATGCCTGCAAGGCTGGCTGACGTCCATGCAGTGGCGCCGTCCCTATCCGCCGAAGTGGCTTCGCCGCACAAAACTTTGCCGAGGATCCTGTGGCGTGACTTGAATCTGTTCAGCCGACCTACACTGGCTTAAAGGTCATCTACAGTCGCCGACTGATTTTTCGGACTCCGAAAATTTGCACATGCTCGATTATTCGGTCAGCTTTGCAGCGTTGCCATTTTTCCCATAGACCGCAACGTATAACAACTGCTGAAAGTTTGGACACCTCGCAACCTCTTGTCGGATTTTTTGGACACTCCTTGAGCCAACTCGATCGAGAGCGCCGTGCACCGACTCTGACCGGTGCATGGTTCGACTTGCTGAACCCCGTTTTTGTTTTGAACGGAGCCTCCTTACTGCCCCACGAAGTGGCGCTACTGCAAATCCCCGCTCATCATCGTTTCTGCCTGGTTCAATAGAGCGGCTCTACAGCAGTTCCGGTTTCAGCTTAGTAAGCCATGTCAAGACAATCCAGCAGCTGATTTGTTTCTTCGCGCACAGCGCTGCGAGTAGGCCACGTTCTTCGTTTGTGCGACTGGTGTCGGCATGGTGGTGTTTGCTTTGTGTGCTGTGTCAAGGTTCCGGTGATCCAACGCGGCATACGGAGACATCGCGTCAAGTGTCTAATGGCGCCGTCAGTGCCCGCGCAGACTGTGCTGGGGAATGCTGACAAGTGGGCGCGTGAGGTGAGGCCTAAGGTTTGTCGCCTTGGGATGTGCTCCCTACTGACGCGGAAAATGTTCTGCTGAGACCTGCGCAGTGGTTGCATTGCGATTCCGGACACTGTCTGATTTGACAGTTTCACTGGTGCTAATACTGCTGTACTGACATGCGCAGAACTCGACGATGGTGAGATCATTCGTCAGGTTCCTGCTGCACCGCCGGACGATGACTCCGAGTCGGAAGATGACTCACCATGTGCTACGCTGCTGTCGCATGCGGAGTGTGTACAAGTAGTGATTGTGCTTTCAGCCGCCTATAGTGACCGTACGACTCTCTCCGAGGTTCAGGCTTATCTGATTGCATGGAAATGGAACAGCATGCAATGGCACATTCACGATTTCAGCCCGAATATGTGTGTGGAAATAAAGGATTTTTTTTTTTTCTTAATCTGCTTTTTCAGACACCTGTTTATTTGGACATTTCCACAGTCCCCGTGAGGTCTGAATAAATGATCGGCGACTGTGTTCCTAGCATGCAGGCATAATCCAGTGCTTTTTGCCACACAATATCACCACCAAGGGCGATTTTCTTGGCCCGCATCTCCACGAACCAGGCGTAAACTGTCTCGTCCAAGGCCTCGTGCACTGGCTGAATCACCTTCTTGTGCTTTGTTGACGTCCCTGAAGTTAGCGCTTTGTCTATAGCATCCTTGCTCTTCAATATTGTCAAAAGAGAGCTTGCCAAAATCGCCAAATTCTTGTGCGAAGACCAATTTTTTTTTTCAGCTCTCAGCCTGGGCGATAACTCTAGCCTTCTCTTCTAGCAACAAAAACTTGCGTTTCTTTGTCAGCTGCGGCATGCTCTGACTGACGGCATGCAATAGCTTCGAGACCATGACACAATGGCGGGCAGTCCTTCGTTGTCAAGCATGCCTCGCCCCAACGCCTCGTTGCACTCAACCGGGATTTGACCTTGCAACCACTACTTCGTATAGTATAGTTGAACCCACTTATAACGATACCGGTTTTAACAATATATTGGTGATAACAATGAGAAGCTGCTGCACCGTCAACTTTTCCATGTTTTGCATGGTGAAATAACCCGTTTATTACAATGCCCCGATGCCACATTATCGTTTATAACGATGAAGTCTGGCTGCTCGGTGTCCGAACCGAAAGGTAGTGAAATGCGAAATTCTCGAAAAGAAAAAAAAAATAAATGAAAAAATTTGAGTCAGTGGTCCACTGCTCGAAAGCTGCCGTGCGTGCATTTTCCAGCCTTCTCCACGTGCCTCTCTCCCGTCGCCCCTCCGAACACGAATGGGCTGTGCCCATCTCTACGCCGCGCCACCCTCCGAAACACGTATGGATCGCGCCAACTGTGCTGCTTGCATCTTGCTCGCTGGCTCCTCATTCAGCGCAGTTCTGCAAACAGCGTAATTGCCCGTGTTGGTCTTTTGCGTCGAAATCGTTCCTGGGCACGTGGTTTCTCAGCCTCTTTTGACTCGCTGCCGGAACGGAAGATGACTGACCCGCCCGCTGAGAATTGGCAATGCACAACGTTGCCGGTCAAAAGAAAGTGCATGGCTATAGATTTGGAAACTAAGTGCTTCTAACCGATGAGGCGATCGTCGCGAACGTGCTTGCATTGGATTGCGACAGCGACGACGACAGCGATGACGCAGTAGGGCAGGCTGGCTCAATGTTGTCCTCACAGGAGGCCCGATAGATGATTCAATCCCTCCTGGGCTTTGTTCTCGCGAGGAACCTTCCGCTGCACTACATGAAGCAGCTGGATACCTTGGAGAAGGATGTCGGCAACGCTGATGGACTTTGGGTTTTCTCGTGCAATGCAGGGCGACGTATGTGGCAAGACGCTTTTGGCGATCTCGCCTCAGCATTTCTTCTGGATTTCTCAAGCTGACAGGCTGCCGCGGCAACCTCCTTGCTTTTTTTAAAAGGCCCCTTTTGGGCCCGCCAAAGCGCTGCCTCGACAGTTCTCGCATATCGCTTGCCACCCGTGACCCCTTTTTGCAGCCATAGTAATGTCATTCTTTAACGCCGACAGCCGCAGCTTGTTGCACGTGATCAGAGCACCCAAGAAGCAGTTACTAAACAAGTGAGCACAATTGGCAGCCGGATGGAGGAAGGTGGTGAGGAGGGGCACTGGCCTCCCCGCCATTATAGTTCGCTGTGATCAGCTCTGCCAACCCCCATATTGATTTTTTCATGCAACCCGGTTTTAACAATTATCAGTTATAACGATGGAATTTTCATGGCATTTGAATATTGTTACAAGTGGGTTCGACTGTAATTGCTGTTATACAGCCGAGCCATTTTCACGACACTTTGTTGGAAGTGAATAATTAGAAATGCTATAAACATGTAATTATTGCGTGTATGTTATTTGTTCGTGCACCATTTTTCTAACCAATATGACCCAAAATGTTTCTTTGGAGGACGGATACTTCTCCATAAGAGCATGTTGTATCGCCATCGCCAATGCAGTATGACAGCTTTCTGTTTTGTTGATGTTGCATCATGGCCTGAGCAGCTCCAGTTCGTGTTTTTTCTTTTTTATGCTATCGAGGTCGATGGTTTGTCAAGGCATCAAAAAACACTTTTAGGGGTTTCGATAAACTACAGTTCAAATAATTTTGCTCACGTCTGCTCTGTAAGAACTTTGTTGAAGTGAAAATCTTCCGTAAAGTTCGTTTTGGAGGGAATTTCGACGCATTATGTTCTGTGGGACATAGACAGGGAATAAAAAAAATTGTTGTAGTGAACATTTAGTTGAAGTGGACTTCGCTGTGGCGGGATTCGACTGTGCACAGTGTATGAACATAAAGCAGTGTCATAGAGCCATAAAAGATGAGTGCCAGGTGGGTGCCAGATGAGTGCCATTATTAGCTTTAGCTGTATTGTTTGTGCATCTAATTTTGCATATTACAGTGCTTGCATACAATCTGTTCTGGTCGTTGACCAACACTACTGTTTACACTACTGCCTCAAAAAGTGTGGTGAGTCTTTTGAGGCCCGACATATAAAGTCTTTTCCTCCTCTTTCAGGCAGAGTGGGTCACTAGGTGGCCAGTGTCCCTTTTCCTAATGGTGCTCCTTCTGGCCTTTGTTAAAATTACCGGCAGGGGGTGATGCACCTGACTGGTCGTCCCGTGGGCAACTTTGACCCCGAGGGCCTCATCTTTGCGGTGGGCCTCAACTCTGAGCTGGTGAAGCTCTATGACCTCCGCACTTTCGACAAGGGCCCCTTCAACACGTTCAAGCTTCCGCAGGACCGGGACTGCGACTGGACGGGGCTCAAGTTCAGTCCCGACGGCAAGAGCATCCTCATCTCGACCAACGGGGCCCTCATCCACCTCATCGATGCCTTCCAGGGGACACCCCAGCAGACCTTCACGGTGGGTGCCAAGCTTCTCGAACCTTGGTCCAGTATTTTAAACGTACTTATGACCAGTGTTGACAGAATTTGGAGCCAAAGTTGACCAAATGATGCTCCCTTCGTTTACATGCAGCTGCCACTCCATGCTCAGTAGCCATCTTTATCTTGCATGAAAAAAAAAGCACCATTCCTCCTTCAATTTGCTGCTACTGCTACTCAGTTTTGACCATCGATTGCTGTAAAATAAATCAGTAAAGAAAAAGCACGATACAGTAGGTGCTCATGACACAAGGCCTGTGATAAACTAGCAAAAGAAGTCCGCTGTATCCGAAACCCATTCTATTCAAAGTTAGGGTTGTGGTATGTTGTGAAAGGGTGAAACTTTGCTTGTACTGCACTCTAACCCGTAAGTGAATGCAAAAATGATAAGAACATCAGAATTAACTATATATGAACGGGTTCACAAGGTAATCGTACAGCCGCGTGGTGTGGCGTCTTTCTGTCCACTGTTTTTCTGGTTGCTGGTTACTGTCAAGTGTCAGCTTTCCCGTACTAGAGCATATTGTCGCAATGTCAAAAACGGGATATAGAGTGCTATTCAGGAGGCACAGCGGCAGGTCGCCTTTTTAATACCGAGTGCAACTGCGACTTCTCCACTGTGCCTTGACAAAAACACTCATGTATACTCGCGTTGTCCTCTTTCTCGTCGGAGTACTGGCACGGCATTTATGGTCTTTACGAATTTAAGGTCCTTCTTTTCGGTTTGTGCTCAGCGCCTGCCACTTTGCAGCATCTAACGGACACCGTACTGTCAGGCCTGAAGTGGGAAACATTCATAGTGTTCTCAGCTACATTTGAGGAGCACCTAAACCGGTTGCTCATTGTTCTCCAAGCCATACGCTCGGCTAGCCTGAAGTTAAAGCTCGAGAAATGTCATTTTGGTATCGGTGAACTGTGCTTCCTCGACCACGGCGTCAATCACGAGGGTGTACGACCTGATCCAGACAAAATAGATGCTGTGGCAAAGTTCCCCACACCATCCGACAAGAAGGCAGTGATGTGCTTCTTGTGGCTGTACACCTATTGCCCACGCTTTATTGCGAATTTTTCATGTATTGCTGCGCCGTTAACAAGCCTGACACCAGAAGATGTTCCCTTTCTGTGGGGAGAAAATGAGTAAGTAGCATTCAGCAAACTACGTTAACGCCTGCAAACGCCTCCTGTTCTTGTGCACTTCGACCAAGATGCCCCTACAGCAGTTGTTTTTTCATTACTTTTGCTCATGTATATATTTCTGGAGATTTCGCAAATAAAGATAAGTTTAAGTGAGCACCCATGTTGTGTTCTTCCTTCAGTCTTCGTCTTTTGTGCTGTGCGAACATGTCGATCTCTCTCTTCCGGAGGAAAACTACTCAATTACCGAGAACGAATGCTTCGTTGTGGTGTGGGCGATTATAAAATTTCGCCCGTGTTTGTACGGCCTTTCATTCAAGGTTCTCGGCAATCATCATTCTCTTTGGTGGCTGACTAACTTGAAAGACCCATCTGGCCGTCTGGCGCGCTCGAGTCTTAGGCTTGAGGAGTTCGACATGACCATCATTTACAAATCGGGAAAGAGGCACATCGACGCCGACTGCCTCTCGCAGTCACCGTTCGAGTCCCCAGGTAAGGATGATGTGGACGCTGCATTTTTGGGTGTTGTCGACGCAGTCACCATTTCACAGGAGCAGTGCCACGACCCAGAGCTGCTGCCACTCATTAATTTCTTGGAAGGCCGAAGTAAAGGCGTCTGTGACTATATGCCAGGGGACTGCCGTCGTTCGGTCTCTGTAACGATGTTCTATATAAGAACTTTTCTGCCAGTGGCAGCACGTACCTGCTTGTTGTACTGGCATCACTTCGAAAAGAACTACACAAAGCATGCCACAGTGAAACCACCGCAGGTCATCTAGGCTACACGAGAACATTGTCCCGACTGCAACGGAAGTACTACTGGCCGAAGCTACCCGCTGCTGTAAAGCATCACGTGCAAACATGTGCGGACTGCCAAAGATGCAAAGCGCTTCCAGGCAAGCCCGCAGGTCTCTTACATCCGGTCGAAATACGAGGCCAGCCATTCGCCCAAGTTGGAATGGATTTCCCGGTCCTATTTCCAACTTCTACAGCTGGCAACAGATGGATCATTGTTGGCACCGATTACCTGACGTGCTACGCAGAGACGAAGGCTACACAGCGGGGCACAGCAGCCGAAGCAGCTAATTGTTTTACTGAAAACGTCGTCCTTAGGCATGTAGCCCCAAAAGTAGTCATCACAGACAGGGGAACTTCCTTCGCTGCCGAACTTCTTGATTCGCTTCTCAAACTCAGGGGTACAAGCCAAGGAAAACAACTGCATATCATACCCAGACGAATGGACTAACCGAGCTTACTAATAAGACCGTCGCAGACATGCTATGCATGTATGTCGACGTAGAACATAAGAACTGGGATCAGATTTTGCCCTACGTAACATTCGCCTACAATACCGCTCGACAAGAAACTACTGGAATGACACCATTCAGCTTGGTCCACGGTCGCAAAGCGACGAGAACGCTGGATGCCATGCTGCTGCACGAGTTTGATGACCTACCTACCGACACTGACGAATTTACTCAGCACGCCAAAGAAGCCTGACAGCTTGCCTGCGTACGCATCTGCATTCAGCAACACCAAGATGCAAAACAGTACGACCTTCGTCACAGGTCTGTTTTCTACACTCCCGGTGACAAAGTATAGGTCTGGATGCCCATACACCATCGTGGACTCTCCGAAAAACTCCTAAGATGGTACTTTGGGCGATACAGTGTGATTCGCTACCTGAGCGACATGAATTACGAGGTCGTTCCGGACAGTGAGAATAGCTCAAGTAACCGCAAGCACTTACCCGAAGTAGTGCATGTGGTACGGATAAAGCCGTACCTGTCGAACCAACTTTTTCTTTTTTTGTGTGTGTGTGTGTGACTCTGTTCTGTTGTACTCTGTCCCATTGTCCCGTTGTCTCGCTTAAATTGTGCATCGGGACGATGCTTTCTTCGGAGGGACGCAAATGCCGCGCCAGTACTCCAATGAAGAAGAGGACAATGCGAGTATGCATGAGTGTTTTTGTCAAGGTGCAGTGAAAAAGAAGTCGCAGTTGCGCTCGGTATTAAAAAGGCGACCTGCCGCTGTGCCTCCTGAATAGCGCTCTACGACCCCTGTTTTTGACGTTGCGACAATATGTTCACCCACACAACGGTGAGGATTTGGCCGGCCAACGCTGTCATGCCGACCGCCCAGCCAGAGTGCGTGGCTGCCGCAGATGACACAAACGACAACTACAGCTTGTTCTTCACACAAAACCATGGCCAGTAGTACAAACTGGTGTCTTAATTTGATCTGTCGCGACAACGAACGACCACTGTTAAATGTGTAGCACGAATGAGAGCCAAGGTACGAGGCAAATTAAACTCGTGCAGCAGTGCATGTAACTCCGTGCATGTTGTGAGGCGCAACACGCGCTTTGCAGTCTGGACGCCGCAAGTAGCAGCATATCCTTTTTTTGCGTGAATTGATGTGCTGGGAAATGAAGCGTCCTCAAAGCAGCGCATTTTGCAATCGTCAGACGTGGATATTGAAGAGGCGTACGCTGCGACTTTGCTTTGAGGCTTGTTAGGCCTAGCAGCATCCTTGGCGCTTGCTCGGCAATGAGCCGACAGTGGTGGATGGTGGTGGTGGTCCGCTTGTGTGGTTGACACAAAAACTCTCCGCTGAAGCGGCATTGCGCAGCGCACCGTTGCAAGAAGCTGGTGCATTTAGCACACAGGGCACCGCTGTCGCACGCAGTGCTCTGCAGTGATGCCGTGTTGACCAAACCTACAACCCATTCCTCATGAGCAATCCCACTGTGCGCGAAATGCGGAGCACCGGTGATCGGCAAACGACACAATTTCTTTCTTTCTTTCTTTCTTTCTTTCTTCCTTTCTTTTTCGCTTTTCAGTAACAAACGTTCTGCCCTGCTACATACATACTGGGGCATGTGCCAGGGGCATACTAGCGTGTTACAACTCGTAACAGGTAAATACTTCATTATATTCCCGAATAAATCGAGTTCTCCATATTTCTCAAGACAAACTTTTTTCTTTGTTTGTGGCCACAGTATCTCAAGAACTAGGACAGCTACAAGTGTAATTCTTTTGCTATTCTTTTGCTTTTGCTATTCTATGCTATCTACTTCCGCCGGCATTGACAACATTAATTCTAAGATGTTAAAAAACACCATCACTGCCTCAAGCAAGATCTTATGCCATATTTTTCAACAATCCCTAGCATCTGGAAAGTTACCCACTGATTGGTTAATAGGAAGAATAATACCAATTCACAAATCTGGAGATGTTCATACACCTGACAACTATCGGCCCATATCTTTAACCTGCATATGTTGCAAAATGCTCGAGCACATAATCACTTCCCACGTGTACAGCCACCTAGAAGCTCACAATTTCTTTTTTTCTAATCAGCATGGTTTTAGGAAGGGATTTTCTTGTAACACGCAATTGTTTGAACTAACGACTGACTTGCACTTTAACATGGACTGCAACCTTCAAACTGACTGTATATTTCTTGACTTTTCTAAAGCTTTTGACCGCGTGCCCCACTGTCGCCTAATTTCTAAATTATCTGCCCTACGACTTGACTCTTTAACATTATCCTGGATTCGTAATTTTCTTTCTTTTCGAAAACAGTTTACTTTTGTTAACAACTTCTCTTCCCCGTCTTCTTCTGTTAGCTCTGGTGTGCCACAAGGCAGCGTCCTGGGCCCCTTACTCTTCTTAATCTACATTAACGACTTACCCACCCAGATTACTTCCTGCATGCGCCTTTTTGCCGATGACTGCATAATCTACCGTCCTATTCACACGACTGACGATCACTTGAAACTTCAAGCAGATCTTAACCTTATCGCTAACTGGTGTAACAAATGGCTCATGACACTAAACTTTACAAAGTGCGAGGTGATGTGCTTCAGCCGAAAATGTGTAAATTCTAAATATTCGTATCACCTTAATAACACTCTGCTTACCCACACTTCATCATATAAGTACCTTGGTGTATTTCTTACAGATAATCTTTCATGGGCCCCACACATCACTACTACATGCGCGAAAGCATCACGTTCTCTTGGCTATCTATGACGCAACTTGCGAAATTCCCCGCCAAACATTCGAAAACTCGCTTTCCAAACATTCATTTTGCCACAGTTAGAATTCGCCTCCCCAATTTGGTCTCCTCATCAAAATTATCTAATAAATATGACGGAAATGATACAAAACAGAGCAGCCCGGTTCATATCCCGTAACTACAGCATAAACTCAAGCATTACACAAATTAAACTAGACCTACTGTTGCCGCCTTTAGATATCCGCCGCAACATCGCTCTTCTCTGCTTATTCCACAAATATATTTACACTAATAAACGAACCCGGTTACAACTACAAACACCCCACTCTTTTTCACGCAGATTACATAATCAGTTCAGTTTCATGCGCATATACGGTAAAACAAATGCATTTAATTCATCTGCACTACCACGTGCCATTCGTCTCTGGAATGACCTCCCCAATAATATAGCCTCCATATCTAATCCCGACACGTTCCGCTCTCAGTTACTCATGCTTTTCCCATTTAATACCGTTCACGAGTAACCAATCTAGTGTATGTTATCGTGCATTTTTGCCATGTTGTATATCATTTTCATAAACGGTATTACTTTGCTCTGTTAACAATAACAAGTGTTCGTGTGCCTTCAGATATTGCTTTGTATTCCTAGTGCCTTCAATATTGTGTAACACAGTAATCTTTTATAGCACTGATCCTGTTGGAAATTTGCACTTTATACCTTTACTCTTTAATATGCCCCCCTTACTTTATGCCCTGCCATAGGGCCTGTAAGGTTCTTTTGAATAAATGAATAAATAAATGCATAAAGCTTGAAGTGCTGCAAGCAGACTACTGCGGGGCTTTCTAGTCAATTCTGTATATAGATATGCAAGTAGCGTTTACTGTATAGCACTGAGCAACATTTCTTTGTTCTCATTTTTCTCGAAACATCCTTTTTGGTCACTTTGCTTGTTTGCTGCATCAGTATTTTTAGACCTAGGACAGCTAGAGCTATTATATTTTTCTTGCTGCACAATGCTAAATGTGTTGAGTGCAACGCCGAGAGCACATTTCTGATTTTCAGCTCCAAAATTTTTTTATTTACATTTACATTTTTTCTTATTCATACTGTGAACACAACTTCAATAGGCTGTAAAATGACAAGTAATCTTTCAATTTTGAATCTGTTTCCAGTGTTGCCATCCTTATGCACTGTAGTACGCAACTATATGTTCTTTGCCACATTCCATTTAGCGGGTAAGTTTTAATTGTTTCAACAAACAATAGAAGGTAATTATCTTGGCAACTACTATGTATATGCAAAATCTAATTTGATATTTTAAATAAACAAAAACTGAATAAGCATATGCACTTATTTCATCAAGAAATAACAAAGTTATCTCGATAACCCATGTCTCCCCTTATAGGCAAAATTAGGCACGAAGCTGTGCAGCTGTGATGGTGGATGATGGATGACCGAGATAAGGATAGGCGAGCAGCACGGAGCAGATGGCTTCAGCGCTCGACGTAACTCGATGCTTGGAGAGGCACGTAATCAGTTCTGTGTTGTCGCTTGGAAGGAACAGCTAGATAAACGATAAGAGAATACATGTAATTACATAAACAGTGACAGCAGAAATCAGCGAAAGTATACTCATGCAAAATAACAATTACCGTATAGACTCATGTAAGCAGTTGTGAAAAAAAAGAGTGCAACCTTTATACGGTAGATAAGCAATAATAGACTACAGCTTAGACCGCTTAAATGTGACCCTTTGTAGTGCAAAACTGGCTACAGTGCGGCCTTTTTTGACTCCAGTTTGCCCTGCCATAGAACTCCGTGTATATGCATACCGGTTACAATGTGGCTTCCATGAGAAAATGTCAATTAAATGCGTTGCGGTGGCTCTGCCGCACGTGGAAAGTGGGGAAACCACCTTGATAACAAAAGTGAGGGCAGAATACAGTGAAACCTCATTAAACCGTAGTTGGCCGGAGCTCGGAAAAAGTATGTGCTAAACGGTTGTACTGTTTAACCGAAATAGCACGAGATCGCCCACTTACCTGTTGAAAACGGAACACGAAACTCAGAGAGAGTGCGATGAAAGGGGAAAAATGCATGCAGTATTTATTCATTTGGCGCGACAAAAGTGTTATTTTCGTTTGATGCCGCGGCGGCCTAGCACGACGACAGCGGCCTCAAACTTCCTGGAGCTGCGTGCCAGCTTTTCAGCCAGCCCCCTCTTCTCGGCGAACACTTGCATGGCAGATTTCTTGTTGGCGTTACGTATTCTCCGTGCACGCGTGTGGTAGTGCTGCGGAAGTCCCTGGACGCCCTTTTCATTGCCGGGTGCTGTTTTCGTCACGACGACTACATTCATAAAGCTGACGTAACGCGCAGCTTCTGCAACTGTCAAGCCTGAATCGCCCGTGCTGTTGCTTCCCGTGTAGTCCTCATCACTGTCGCTAGTCGACACTTCGGCAACAGAGGCGCGTCTCTTCCATCTTTGGCGCTTCTTTCTGCGGCCACACTAGCTACGCGCAGAAAAATGTAACCTCCGTACTCATGGGGATGCTGCACATTTGCATTTTGCACTTTCCATACGGTGTCATTTATGCACGCTTGTCCTTTGAAATAGCTCAGGCGTCCATCTCGAGTGAGACAGTTGCAGTGTCTACGGCAAGGATTGTAAAAACAAACAAGAAATATTCTGCTTTGGAGGCGACACGGAGCTTCCTTTTTGTCAGTAGTTTTCTCAGCGTCTGATTTGCACGCATCACTCATGCTATACAGTGCTTTGGTAGTGTGTGGCGGCGGAATCTATGAAAAACAGCGTGAGCGTGCACCGAGAGCCAGCATTTTCATGAAGAGCTCAAACACTGACAACTTATGCACTGATGTGTTGGTGGGATTAACGGTTAATTTTGGGGCTTTCGCTATAATGGCCCTTCAGAATAACGATTTTCAGCACTCCTGTGTGATTCGTTACATCGAGATTTGGCTGTGGAATGATATACTGTAGCCACAGAATTCTTTATTCGCGTGAGTGCCCAACAGATAGTGCACCAATGCCTTGTTGGAACAGCCTAGAAGACCGTGGGGTGCGACTAGCATGAGCTTTAAGCGCATGAGCTTATCTGCACGCATTATTATTAATGTGCAAGGATGCAGCACTTGTGACATATTAAGGGGGAAAGTGAGAATCAGAGCTAACTTTCTTGTTCTTTGACCTAGAGCAACGTAATTTGGCAGCCACACTCAGAAGTGTCTGAAATAAAGAAATATGCAATTTCATTACAATACTTCGACTAGTTTTCAAGTTACAATATGTTACATGTGTTCCCCTTGTGGAAAACCTGGCACTGTACCAAAACATGCCATGGAGCTGCCTGTAGCTTTAATCTATGCTCAAAAGAGCACTACAGGGCACAACAGTTCCAAAAATTTAAGTGCTTTATTTTTTACACAGAACATCATGTTCACTTGTTCTAATTGTACCAGAACTTGTCATTCACAAATTAGCATGCAGAATAAAAACTAAGCCCTCAGCAAGATATTGAACACTGTCATACCTTCAAGCACACTTCAGGGAATATATAAAAGCAAACAGGATCAACATTGGTCCAGGCATTCCCATGCTACCCTTTCCACAGACAATGCAGAATGCCGAAAACATGCTTTTGAGAAAACATCACTCAAAGTTTTTGGAGCAGTTCACATCTCTCAAAATGCACCAGGATTGTAGTTTTTGCTGTCTTTGCTTACAGGTGACTTTTTGGGTCTCTGCCCTTTGATTCGCACAGTTCAAGGTGCCGACGCGCGAAGTGCCGATACGCGAAATGCCTAGTGGTGGGCTCGAGGAGTCGACACTTGATGTCTTTAGTCATGCAGTTTGAGGTACCGACGCGCGAAATTAGTAGCCGCGGGCTGGAGGAGTCGACACTCGGATGTGCTTAGTTGCGCAGTCCGAGGTGCCAAAGCACGAAGTACCTAGCCATGCAGTCCGAAGTGCCGATGCGCGAAATGCCTAGTCGCGGGCTCGAGGAGTCGACACTTGATGTGCTTAGTCTCGCAGTTCGAGGTACTGACACATAAAATTAGTAGCCGCGAGCTGGAGGAGTCGACACTTGGATGTGCTTGGTTGAGCAGTCCGAGGTGCCAAAGCACGAAGTACCTAGCCGCGCAGTCCGAAGTGCCGATGCGCAAAATGCCTAGTCGTGGGCTGGAGGAGTCGACATTTGATGTGCTTAATCACGCAGTTCGAGGTACCGACGCCCGAAATTAGTAACCGCGGGCTGGAGGAGTCGACACTTGATGTGCTTAGTCGTGCAGTCCGAGGTGCCAATGCACGAAATGCCTAGACGCGGGCTCGAAGAGTCGACGCTCGATGTATGTATGTAGTCGCACAGTCGGAGGCGCCAATGCACCAAATGCTTAGGCGAGGGTCCGAGATGTCCGCGCACAATGTGCTTGATCGCTGAGTTGGAGACTCCCATGCGCGAAATGCTTAGCGGCGGGTCAGAGGATTGCGGGCGCAATGTGCTTGCTCATGAATTCTGAAACATCGGTGCTGAAAGGCTTAGCCGCATGTCCGGATTTCTCGCGAAAATCTTGGTCACGATATCCGCGTCGCTGATGCTCGGTATGCTTAGCCGCGAGTCTGAGACGTCCACAAATGCAGGAATCATCCACGCTACTGCGATGTCCGTGTAGCGCCCGTTTTTACACGTTGAGATTACAGCCAGTGGAGACTTCCAGACTCGCGAAGTGCAAAGAGCCGAGTAGACGACGCGAGCGCCGGACCAATGGCAAACCGTGCTGGAGTCTTAGTGGCGGGCGCGGCCAATCGCAGACTCTGGCATGAACTTGAATCATCTGCTTTTTATGTGCTTGTTTCTGTATGGAAGAGGTAGCTGAAGCGGCAGATTTGAAGACAGAAATACGCTTTCCAACGAAACCAAGATGGTGGCGCTCGATTGCGCCATTCCGGAGATATTGTGGCTTGAAAAATGCTGTTCCTTCTTGATTTCCACGAAATTTTTCGCCACCTTGGCTGATAAAGTAAATATATTAGAGCACTTCTACGTGGTTTGCAGTGATGATATTTCGGAATCAGATAGAAAAAGAGTAATAGAAATTGAAAATGCGATTTTAAAAAATTCGATTTTTCGGCCATTTTTCGCTATGCGAAAGCCGCGATCACCTTAACGAAGAATGGGGCATCTGTGCTTATTCAACTTGTTTATTGAATGAAACACTTTAACAGATAAAACATTTAGCAGATGAAATGAACAGTGAAGCTATGGACAGCTTGGTGGGGGGGGGGGGGGGGAGGTGGGGTGAGCTCTTTATTGAAATACAGAATTAACCGTGAATTAGAATTAAATTTGCGCTTATCTTCATCTTCTATATTAACAATAATATAGAACAGCAGGTATAAGAAAAAGCACTTGCATCTCATCATAATACGTGTTTATTGCAATGTTTTAGAAGGTACTAACTTATACAGAGCTTCCTCCTTGCACCACAGCAGTAAGTTACTGCTCCAAAGCATTGTTCCTCTAGAAGCATATATTTTTGCTCCACACTGCAATTTTTCCTGCACCGAAAGCTGTTCCCAAAGGCCAAGTGTCACTTCAGGATCGCTGGAATTGGGTAAATGCCATAATCAGACATTCTGAGCTGTGATTGAAGCTTGAAAACCTTCCTCCGAATTAAATCTTTCTTCCGAATTATTGGCCTGCAAAATGTGTGTTATCAGCAGGAGAGTTAACACTTTACTAGTTCAGCAAACACTTTCTCACGGTGTCTGCCACTTACTACTTGCAGGGCCACACGAACAACAAGGGCATCCCCCTGGAGGCATCCTTCAGTCCAGACTCGCAATTTGTGTTCAGCGGCTCGACGGATGGCCGGGTGCACGTGTGGAGCACGGCGGAAGGAGGCACGCGCACTGCGGTGCTCAGCTGCGACCACACGGGGCCTGTCCACTGCGTCCAATTCAACCCCAAGTACATGATGCTGGTCTCTGCCTGCACGAACATGGTGAGCACCCCCACGGTGGGGCCACAGACCTCCTTTCCGGGGCTCGCAGAGTTCTCGGGCGGCTGGTCGACAATCCATCTTTTCTGAGACTTGGGGTGTTAGAGGTGGAGAGAAAGCTGAACCACACGGTTGCATCAGTTTACTGGAGAAAAAAAAGAAAATCAGAAGAGCCCCTCCATCCCCCATGTCTATTACTCTGTGTGGCCCTCAATCTACAATGATATTAATAAAAGAAAACTTCACATCCTTTGGGCTGCATCTTGTCCCGAAGTAGTAATCATCATTTGTCTTGCTTGCGTTTCTTTTCTTGAACAAAACTGTGCACTCACTACTTTCCTGTCAAGAAAGCTATGTCATGCTGCTAAAGCACATGCCATTCCTAACTTGGAAGTACAGAGCATACAGTGTTAAGGAAAGGCACTCGAGATAGATGACGATTATTGCTTGGGGACATGGTACGGCCCAAAGGGTGCAATTTTTTTGAGTGCTGATTTAAGGGGGGACATGGCAATGGAAGTGGTCAAATTGTCAAAATTATCGATTTTCTGATTTACTATTTTTTTTCGTGATCCACGGACCTTTATTTATCATGTGGTGAAGTATCATAACAAAATATGCAGCAGAAATCGAGAAAACAGCACTTTCCTAGAGTGATGTCATCAAAAATTACGATAAAATTGGGCTTCGGAAGGCCCCGTTGCACCGTGGATCGCCCGGCTATGCGTTGACGCAGCGCCGCCATCTTGGTATCATCGTAAAGAGGAGAGATCAGAGCTAAAGATAGCTGGAGCGACGTTTTCTCCACCGAAAAACAAATTAGCAAATGCAAACTTAAAAAAAAAAAGGCAAATGCAGCATTGCGTTTGGGCGCAGTAGTCACATGGGGCACGGGGCGCGCTCCTGTTGGCTGTTGTAGATTTGAATTGCGGACGAACCTCTCTCGCACGCGTTTGCGTAGCAGCGAGCTGCACGTTCCGGTCAACATGATTGACGATCGTGGCAGTTTACGCAACTTTTCTGTGATGAGCCCTAAAAGAATCAAGTTCCGAATGGCTCACATGTACGGAAGACCACGAAAGGCGTTGAAAAGAGGGAGAAAACTATTCATAGAAGTGGATGCTGCCGAGCTTCTTGACGAGGCACAATTGGCGCCTGTGAGTGACCGGGAAAGCGCTCCTGCGTGCGGTGCTGAAGACGTGTCTGCGAGCGATGGTGAAAGTGCATTCACGAGCGGTGGTGACAGCGCATCCACAAGCGATCGTGAAGGCTTGTCCATGAACGATGGTGACGGTGCATCCACATGTGATCGTGACGGCAATGCGACATTGGCGGAGCAGAAGCTTTTGCATCAAATATTCAACTGCTGATTTCAGCTCCAGCTCACTAATAAAGAGGTTGCACAACAAGAGACATGAGCGGACATTTTGAATGCACTGTCATCTACCTCTACACGACGGATGAATGCACAATCAACAAGGCAACTAAGGTGTACAAAACTGCTGCAAGAATGCAAAAGACTACTTCACAATGTAAGGAAAATGTGTCCTCACAGGCAAAGGACTACCTCCCGGGCGGGTTTTAGGTGTTAAAAGTAAAGATTTAAATGTTTACCACAAACGAAACTTTGAGCTCCATTTTGTCAGCTTTCATTTTTTGTGCAGTTGCTTTCAGTCATCCCAGTGCCATTTCACAGCGAATGAAGACAAAATGATTGTCTTTTGCACTTAGATCCTGAGACATTGATGAGTGCAATAGAGCTGTCCACATTTAACATGCACCGAATAAAAAAATTTGTGTTTTTTTGCAAAAGTCGTTAGTAAGACAATACGCATAGGAAGTTAAAAAATATCTTAATGCTCATTTTGGCATTTAAAAATAAACCGATTGCTTTATTGCACAGAATGGGCCTTTGTGAACATGCAAATGTGAAAATCTTGGTGAACTCATGTGTAATTAATTAATTAATTTGGGGATGACCATTAGAATCTGTCAGTTGTTGTAACTCAAGAACTATAATAGATAGCACAAAACTAATTTCTGTTGTGACATCAGCATAACAAATCACACCTGCGTGCCAAATTTCACCTATTTATTCCCATAAATAAAAAAGTTCTGATTGCCAAGTCCTGGCGGGATGTGGGTTCTAAAATGTTTTTCTTTCTTAAGTTCAATCTGAGCTAAACCTCACTGTCTCAATCAGTTTTTCATCCTGATTTCAAATCTGTAATTAGTTTTTTTTTTTAGCTAATCTGGTTCAGAAAGTATTAAAGTCTGAAAATAAACTTAATGGGTACTTCTTACGTGGCTTTTTGGCACTTTCGCATTGCTAAACACAAGAAGTAAGTACATGATGCTAATGCCAAAGACTTGAAGTCAAGTTATGTTTATTTGCTTGAAAGCATTCTAAAGGTAAGAAAGCAGACCAACATTTACTGTGAATATTTCTTCTTATTTTCACTCATTATTTTTATTGTAATTTGAGAAATGGTGCTAGAGTAACAGAAATAGCATCACCGCCTAGACCTCTGAGCCAGCTTACCAAAAACAGCTTGTGCTTCAGCATTGTCGGCATCAGATTCCTTTTAGTTGGTGGCCACTTCCTTGCAGAAGCCTGCATGACGGAAGCATCTTTGAATTGTGGTAGCTTCAACTTCATCCCACGAGTGGGCTAAGCTGTGAATGGCAGAAAGGAGGCCTATGGTGTACTCTTCGTCCTTGTCTATACACAGTAGCATTCCTTCTCGGGCATTCTCCAACTTTGCTCTTGCCAAATATTGTAATGGTTGGTGGTCTATCTGTATTGTGAACTAGTCAATTCTTTTGACAATGGCACGCCGACAATATTGCCGCACCCTGTCGCTTCTAATGTTGGGGTTGTGTTGAGGAATCCCAAATCTTCGACAGCCACACAGCTAGCTGCAAAAGTTGTTTTGCGTGTCGGTTCACAATCTTTGTATGCTTTCAGCATATTCACGTAGAACAACTATTTCTTATGTCCGAGGTCCAAGAGATAATCAATGTCATTTTGTCTTGCGACAACACGAAAAGGGCCTTTCCAATGTAGCAGCAATCTGTTGTGGCTTGTTGGTAGAAGAATGAGTGCCTTATCTCCCACCTTTAGCTGTCGGCGTGAAGCGCATAAGTTATAGTGCTTCTTTTAATACTTTGGTGCCTCCTGGAGTTTCTTATGAGCAAGCATTGTTGTTGCCTCCAGCTTTTCTCTCAACTCTAGAATATATTTGTAAGTGGTCTTCACTTTGCTGTTGAGGTTATCATCCGTCCACAGTTCCTTCATCACGGTGAGAGGGCCACGTACATGACGCCCGTAGAGTAACTCAGAGGGTGAGAAGCCCAGGCTGTCCTCTGGCACCTCATGATAAGCAAAAAGCAGAGGAGCCAAATCATTCTCCCAGGATTTAGGCTTTTCCTGGCACATCTTCCTTAACATCTGCTTGAGGGTGTCATTGAAACATTCGACCAACCCATTACTCATTGGGTGGTATGGAGTCGTTCGCATTTGTCTGATTGACAATAAGTCATTGACGTCTCTCATTAAACCTGACGTGAATGACGAACCTCAATCACAGATTATTTCATGTGGGAAACCGACCCGTGAGAAAATCTGCAATAAGCCCTGCACAACGGATGCTAAATCAATTTTGGCCCAAGAAGTACCGCGTCTGGATGCCTCGTCGCAAAGTCTACCACTATCGGGATATTTCGCTTACCAGTAAGGGATGGGGGTGACAACGGGCCGATTATGTCGACGGCAACCCTTCCAGAGGGCATATCAATAATAGGCATTTTGCCCAACCCCACTTTTCCTGCCTTGCCTTGTGGCCCGGTTCGCTGGCATACGTCACATGAACTCACAAATCTGTTGACATCTGCTTGGATTCCAGGCCAATATAACGCTTCTAGAATCCTGTCAGTAGTTTGTTTAGTGCCTTGGTGTCCAGCTTGTGCGCTTTCATGTGCAGTCTTTATTATCTGTTGATGTAATGCTGAGGAAACTACCTACTACTTGTTCGAATTCCCTACCCCTCGACAGCTTATATTGCCTATATAAAACTTCCTTTGAGAGGTGAAATTTCCATTTGCTTCCTCTCCGGCTGAATTCTCGGCCTGTCATCCGAAAGCAGGTTTGCAGACTGGCATCCTTCCCTTGTGCCTTTTTAAGGTCTTCCTTGGTCACGCCCCTCTTCTCTAGGCTAGTCCTTGGCATATTCGTACCTTTCTCGCTTTTAGAAAAGGCGAGAACGTCCTTCTCCTGCCGGTCAAATGGTTCTGAAGGCTGCATTTGATATAAACCCCGTGGTACCTGTACTTCAGGAAACTTCCACGTAGAGAATTCGGATCACCCGGTTCACGAGCTCCTATAGTATTTCCCAGAATTACATCACAAGTAGGTGATTCCATACACCTCACCAGTGTACCTCCCATAAAATAAGGTGATGACAACGTGACGCGGGCCTTGGGAAGAATGTGGATCTTTTTGTCAATCAGTATCACGGACCGTTGCTCGCTGGTGAAAGCTTCCTGGGGAACCAGGCTACGGCATACCACGACGGTATTGCTGCCTGTGTTCCGCAGAACTGTAACTCCGTATCCATTTAACACTCCCCCTGTCACAGGCATATTACTGGGATGATTATCTTCCTTGTATCTGCCATGCATTGTGCTGACCAGGTCTTTGTGAGGAGTCCGTGCATCACTTTAGTCTCCTGGCATCCCTCTGGCCGGCATATGTTCGGCATCGGCTATTTCAGGCCTAGGTTTGGTATTGCGTGGGGTGTTGCCTCCTGAACAAGACGTTCGAACCTGCCTCGACCCTTTCTCTGGGCACTGTTTGGCCTCATGACCGTGTCGACGGCAATTGGGGCAAAATGTTTTTGTTTTCGCCCTACGGTTTGGAGCCGTATGTCCTGCCTTACCACATAAGAAGCACATCGAAGTTGTATCCCCACCATTCCGGCGAATTTTCTGACTCGGAGTGTGCTTCATTTCTGAATCTTCTTTAAAGTGATACAAGTTTCTTTGTTGCTGGGCATTCGTAAATGTATCAGCTGCTTTTGTAGCAGCACACGAGGTACGGCAATCCCGCTCGCGGATAAACGTCACAAGTTTTTTATTGCAGTTAGCTAGGAACTGTTCCATCATGACCAACTCGGCCAGGCCCTGGAACGTTTGAGGGGCCTTGATAGTTTATCCACCTATCGTAGTAACCTCTAATCCTAGCTGCATGTTGCGTCGCAGACTCTCCGTTCTGAGGCTTGGAGGTGAAGAACTTTCGCGATAAGCTTCTGCCGTGAAGCGAAAACGTTGCAGCCAAGCTATTTTAACTTTGCCATACTCTAAACAGTTCTGTGGAGACAGTCTCCCATGCACCTTCAATGCTTCCCCCTTGAGGCACCTGCTCAGTGCAATGGTCCACTGCGATTTGTCCCAGCCTTGGCTGGTGGCGACGCACTCAAATCTTTGGAGGTAAACGTCCAGATCGTCTCGGGCGTCCTCAAACTGCGGGAGAAACTTGTGCATATTTATCATTTGTGAATGAACCGCTTGTGCAGTTTCAGGGGATTCTCTCACCTGTGGTCTGTCCCCTCGGGCTGCGTCCATTTCGGCGAGCTTAATGCGTAGCTGACGGCTGTGTTCAGACGTCGCCTCGCTCGGCAGCAAGCCGTTCATGCTCCTCAGTGACCTCGCGCTCCACTGCCCTCGCATCGTGATGACGCTTTTCTGCGTCCATTACCCACTCTCAGTTCCGCCCCCAATAAGCCTAAGCATTCCCCAAGTTCCATTAATGACCGAGTGTCCATCGTCTGGATTAAGTGCTTGTCCGACGGAGAATAGCTTCCTCCTGTCGTGGATGCCAGTGTGTCACGGTGTAGATCTTTTCACCGTACTAGGTCCTTTAACGTGGTCCATTCATATCGATTTAGGAATTACGAAGCGTAGGCTCTCTGTAGCACACACACACACAAACAATGCTTTATAAAATTTGACGACACATAACTGCTGACAAAGGTTAATATGGATTATTTAAAGTATGAAGTCTCTAAACAGTCTGCAGACTACAGAATCAAATGATTAAAGTTCACGCATCACCATATTGTTTGGTGTGGTGCGTCGGACGAGGTCACGGTTGTAATAGTGCACACGACAAGTGGGCTGCTGCTTAGGCACCCCAGCTGGAGTCTGGAGGCTAGACGACGTGGCAGGAACGTAAGCCAGGAGGTAAAGTCGCAAGCATAGAAGTTGGGGTTGGTGCTCCATTGGACAGCTTGCAGACAAACGCCAGCTGCAAACGTTGAGCTGTATGCTTAGGAACACCAGACATAGGCAGGAGCCCAGACCCATGGGCCAACGGCCTGCTTCTTCCACCATGGGTCTTCTTTGCTCTGATTCCTGTATCACCAAGGCTCTCTCCCACGTTCCATGCTCGCACCACGAGGCTGTCCGGAGGTTCTCCTTCTTTTTTTATTTTTCACCTTTTTCTGGTGCAATTGCAACGATCATGCACACACCTTCGTTGTCGTCTGCGCCTTTCCAACGCAGCATGTGCACTCATGACAACTCCGTAACTTCCTGCTACATTTATGATCCGCGGTAAAGGCATTTTCACAGAATGTACGTTTTCAGCAGAAAACAATAAGTGTTTCTTCCAGGGTAAAACAAATATTTGAAGGCAAAGATGAAGTTAAGAATGACTGTGCTATAAGGTACATGTATCAGTTTGTTGAATGTACGAAGAATGTGGTATATAGGATCCCCATGACATGCAGGCATATGTACATCGGCCAAACCGGCAGATGCGTTGACGCAAGTGAACACTTGTCTAGTTTAAAAGGACGCTCTAGCACACGTTTGGCCTTGAATTGTAACGAGTGGGCATGCACACCCTGCTTTAACAACACAGCCATTCTATTCAAGCATTGTAATAAAACGTCAAGGGAAATTGTGGAAGTATTTTACATTTCTAAGCAAGCAGAAGCTTGTGCGAGTCACCCGCACATTGCTGTGTTAAAGAGATGTTGCTACTTTCCTCATATCTATAAATTCCAGACAATTCACAGAATCGCTATATGCACCCTAGATGCAATCCTGAGATGTTTTACGCAGATCTGCATGGTACCCAAGTTTGATGTTTCCGAAAAAATAAAACCAGTTGTTAGAAAGTGCTTGTCCTTGTGTACCTATCTTTGTCCCAGCTTGTATAGCACATAGTTTCACGATGAAACTATGCCACGTAAGCTGGCTCGCAGTGATGTTTCACATGTGATAGGACTAGTCACGGGGCACTGGGATACAAATTTTGCCGGTGTTGACTACGCGATGAACCAATGAGAACACTGATATGCCTCTAAGAGCCATGCCAATACCTTCCTGTTCAGTGGTGAAGCCGTTCCTGGACGCGGACTCGGACATGCCTTGTGTAAGATTGCATGGAGAAAAAAAGAAAAGAGGTTTTCACGCTGAACAAAATTGGAATATTGCAGCCGGAAAACCCACATAACCTTTCAGGTGTTGCTAAAGTAACAACAAACCCTTGAAGCACAGAAATCCTCACATGGGCATGATGTGCGCATGTGGTCAGTGGGATTGCAGAAACAATGGGGTCTTGACAATCGAATTTTGTGGTGATACCAATAGTTTTAAGTCAGTAAGCTTCCCGCCATGACGTTACTACTGGCAGTTACAACTGAAGGGACTGATATGCACCTGTGTACCGCCTTAATGCTACTGCTGTGTGAACACGACTGAGGTGCACACTTGCGAAAAGAGGGGGAAGGCGCCCTTACAGAACCAGTCTTCTTTTAAATATCTAGGCCTGAATTTAAGTGTGGGACATTTACATGAGAATATGCCGTATTTATTCAAATCTAGGCCAATAGTTTTTCCCAAATAATCGTATACATAACTCTAGGGTCAGCTTAGCTTTGAGGACTTTATAAAACGCACCTGTTTGTAACTGAAAATGATAAATATTGTCTATAGCAGCACCATCTAGAAAAGTCAGTATCGCAGCCGCTACTAGCTGGGCCAGTAGCCAACTGAAGTACACAAGCGATGTGATTGCTTTGACCTGTGTCGTATCAAAGCTGGTTCTATGGTATCCGTGTGCAGCGTGGTGTTATTGTAATGGCACACTATAGTGCTGCTTTCAAACGAAAACTTGTGCTAGCTGCAGAGGCATAGTAAGCCAGGCAGGACTTCAGCATCGATGAGAGAAACGTCCGTCGGTGGAAGTGGCAACGGGAGACACTTTTGCGTGTGCCACACGCGACGAGGAGATGACAGTGATAAGGAAGATAAGTGCGCAATAACAGAGAGGAGCTGTTCACCAAGAGTGCGCCCCGTTTTGAGGCGTGCGATGCCGCGCTGTCTGCGCATGCATGGGTGCATGTACGCGAGCTTGCGCGTCTGCAAGTGTACGTGTGGTCTGGGCTATAGGGATGAGGCTAACGGTGGTAAAGACGTAGAGTGAGCTCGGCATGTTCATATTATATAAATGCTGTTATCATTTTGTGGATGCTGTGCTCAATTTTTTTGTTCAGCCTACATTCGAAGTACCTTTTTTTATTTTTTTCTGGCATGGACATTCGGGAGTCGACTTAGAATAGGGGCCAGCCTACATGCGAGTAAATACGGTACTACAGTTAGCATTTAATGGGGCAGATTAGTTCTGCAGAGCTCCACAACATGGAAGAAATTCGTAGTGTGACTGCCCCATAGAGGTGTTGGTTCTGGGCTTAATCCCCAGACTAGTAAGAATTTTTGATCTGTGAAGCTTTCTTACAGAAATCTTGTCTGGTTTTCCTTTTTTGCTTTGTGCTACTCACGAGTGGATGACAACTTTTTTTCTTTGAGTCACTTCTGCCACCTTGCTGATTTATGCGGATCTGATTTGTTTGTCATAGTCCTGCATCCCATCGCTAACTGGGGAAGTGGTGAATTTAGGCGTGGGCGATCATCCCGTGTTGCCGAGTTGCTTAGTAAGGGCAGCGGTGTGCACGGAGAATGACATGTTGTGTCCCATAGCAAGAAAGAGCTGTCCAAGTGTGACAGCGATGCACATTAGGTGCACATAAATTTCCGTTGTGCGAAGGTGAACTATGCAGGTGTCATCTGATCTCTGATTCCATGAATCTCTGATTGCCTGGTTTGAGGGCGTTCTACTCTCTATTTAAATATAAAATTAGGTGTGCATTTGATGTGAGTGCTCAAATGTTTTACTTGGAGCCTGTGAGAACTGGTACAGGTTAGATATGCGAGTTAGTATCGGGTAAATATTGCTAAATGAAGCATTAGTGTGTCTGGATATTCCTTCTGCCGCTTCTTTTGATTGAACCTGCTGAATAATTTGGTCAATTTAATTGGTGCCATTAGCCCTTTAAGGAGCTGCGTACATAATTTTGCACGACAAGATTTGTACATTAACAGCAAAAGTGTTGATGAAAGCAATGATATTTAAAATATGTCATCTACATCTCAAAACTCTTCTGACTGGAATTGTGCTGCAAGTTTTAGTGATGTGTGCAAATTGTTATATAAAATGAATGGGAAGATAGATGGCTGGGTGTTCTTGCTCAACGTATGTCATATGTAGTGGGTTCACTTCTTTCATTGTTTTTCATGAGGTGTTGCGCCAGGCATAACTTTCAAGTGGCTGGATAGGTTCGTTTCAAGCCTGCTAGATGAAATAGTTTATATTCTCATGTCTGATGTTTCTGCAGCGAATTTTTGCATGGAGTCAACACTCGGTAAACGTGACAAAACTCACTGAAGAAATGAAAATTCCTAATGTATTGTGCATCTGTATGCTTTACGATTCTAAAAATGTCAGAAATGTGGTAAAAGTAAGATTTTAATCAACAGAAGTAATTGGTGCTTGAAAGGGTTAAGGTCAAATTAAAGAATTCAGCTGTATGCAGAACACATTAAACGTGAAACAGAAATGCAGAAAGCGAATATAAAGCCATGTTGTTTTGTTCATGTTTGCAGGCCTTCTGGCTGCCAAGCATAGACGACAACTTGTGAAACCGAACCACTGCTGGGTGGCAGCACGACTGTTGCAAGGCCAGGAGGCTTACCGAACATTCTGTGGCAAAGGGTCCATCGCCGTGCTTGCCTCCTCGTCATTGTAGCCCGCTTTGCCGCCGTTTCTTAAGTTATTGGAGACTCGTGAGAAGAGAGTGGCCACTCGCTGCCCTGCCCCCCCTCCCCCCCAGCTTTCGTCAAGGATCGCTTGTGTCGCTGCTCGAATTCATCGATCTCAGCATCGTTCTTCGATATCTCCGAACTGCGCTCTTACACTGAACTCCGCTGGTCATCTTGGGGAAGGCCTTTGAGAGAGTTCTTGAGCAAACGCTCAGATTTGGTAAATCTAAATCTGGCAGACGAGAAAGTCTGCGCTTGTTTACAGCAGAAATGACTCTTGTGACATGACATGCTCTGGAACTTGATGACAGCGGAGTGAGGGATGCGACTTGTTTGGATTCAGCTGATTGAAATTAACTGCTTGAAAACCGATTCTCCACTGCGAGCCAAAAAAAAAGCCTGCTCCGAGTTGACCAGGGGTGTTAATGATGCAGCTCCATTTGAGGTGTACTGCTGTTTGACTAAAGTAAATATCCTAGTTCAAATGGTTAATGTGTGGCAGGAAGCTATCCAAAGGCTCAACATAAAGTTTACCTCATTCCTCGTATGATTTCCAGCTCCTGCATGCAACTGTCTGTTGCACTGTTTTTGTTACAGGCGAGCCTTGCACACGCATTATTTTAACCACTGTGCATTTGGTGGTTTTTCTCTCATGCTCATACATGTGACATTTTTGATGGGGGAAGAAGGGCTCTGCCCTTGTCAGTTTGGGGAAGTGTGTGTTTCGAGATGATTGACAGCTGTTTTTGTCACCAGTGCACCTCGGAAAGTGCTACATATGTAAGAGCGCAGAGACTGTGCCGTTTGCCTTTTCTATCGTTTTGTCAAAGGCTGGTTGCTGGCTGTTCCCCCTTGTTCTGTTTTTGTCCCTTGTTTTCAGCTTTTATCCCCCTGTTTCTTGTCACCATATCATTTGCATCAATGAAGGCTTCTTTTGTTGGTCTTGTGTTGTTGCGCTCCTTCCTCGTCGTCTGCCCCGTGGAGCACCTCTAGAGTCATCAGTTGTTTACCGTGGTATGCCTATAAAGACACACCTTTTTCTCATACGTCGTTACTGCGTGTCCATTTGCTACCAGACTGCTATTTGTAGACATATCTTGAGAGGTGCTAGAGATTTACAGGTTACACATTGATTATTACCAAGTCAATCAGTCCTGCATTGATACTTACAAAACCTGAGAGAGAGCGAAATAACTTTATTTAAATATCAGATGAAGATGGTCGCCCCCAATGGGCAGCGTCCTCAGTCCGGAATGCCATGGTCTGGAACTTTCAAATATAAAAAATTGAGACTGGTGGCAACATGACCTTTAAATTGTTGCATCAGTACACCATCACAACACGGATTTTGATTGTCCTCTCAGGGCTAGTTAACTGTTTTGCTGTAAACGAGGATTACATTGCGGGCAAAATTAACTGTAGTAAACTGGACGCAGTCTCTGAAAACTTTACATACATGCACACTACTTAAATAAGCACAAAGCACATTGAAATGGCAAAATCGCACCAACGCCATCAGTGTTGCAGTTTCGGGAACAAAATTTCAGCATTCATTTCCTCCACCAAGCAAATGCAAATAATTTTTTGTTTAAATTGATTTGGCATCCTGGCCCTGCAAAAGTGGATGCCCATCGAAGCTGTTGAAAACCACCACTGCAACAGCTGAGGGGAGTATGCAATGTTTTATTGCTTTAGAGGAATGTTACTAATGGTAATGTTGACAGCACGCTGCTGCCCATAGCAGTGCTGCAACAACCTTGAAATCTGTTGCCAGGCTGGTTATATTGTATGCGAAAGGCTCGGGACTTCACTCCCCACATTGAAAGCTGCCGTCGCTTTATGCAACACTAATCTTTACTGGGAACGTATGCGGAGAGCACTACATGCTTCGCATTGTAATCAGCAGTGTTTTATCATTTGGTTCGGATTATTGTTTAGGGCTTGTTCTTCTGAAACATAAACTGTTCTCTATGTTGTGTGGCCGATTCCAAAAAAATGCCTGCACTGTTCGCTTCATTTTGCCGAGTGCTTGTAGCCTCTGCCTTACGCAGGTATGAGCCATTGCAGACAATTTCTGCTAATGGACGGACATGACAAATGCCGACCACCGAGAGGCTAACAGCTTCGCTCTCAAAAGTGTTGAAGCTAGGGAAGTTGTCAATGGCGAGTCGGTTAAAAATTGCTGCTTGAGAGTGCAAAAGAACTACGCATGCGCAAGACGATGTGCACAGGCACTTGTTTCAACTCTCTATAGTTGGAGGGACACAGAAAATGTCTTTCCAGTGCATGCACAGGAGTTAGATTGACATACCAACAGTATCAAAGCCTGCGCATAAAATTAACTTAATAATATTTGGCTGGCATGCAAGCATAGTGATACAGCATCAATTGTGTTTTTCATTATTTTTAAATTGAAATTGTCTCTACTGTAAGTAGGACATCTCAAGGTAGCAGTTAGTTGGTTCACTTTAATGGTCGTTTACTAATTGCATAAGCTTGGAAAAAGGACAACACACAAGGAGTAACAGGAAGAAAGTACAAGTTCAGACTACCAAATGGTTTATTGGAACCTGGGGTGTTTGAACATACTATACCGTGAAGCCAAGCTTCTTTGTGCAAGGGGTAGTAATTAGTAAATAAGTTCCAAGACAAGCCATGCTGTTCTGCTGGTGCTCCTGCCTGGAATTGCTGTCTCATTGTTGAGGCTTACAATTAATTGGCGGCAGCAACAAGAGGAACTAACTGCAAGCTTGTCACTTTTCTGGACTTTTTAAGCATCCTCCTTTGGTCAGTCAATCGCACTACTCAGCCTGGTCTATGTACCTTCACCATAAATTGAAATGCAAAGAGGACATAACCGGGTGGAATGTCTGTTACATATATGTACCATCGCCATAAATTGAAACGCGAACACGACATAACTGACTGGAATGGCTGTTACTCATATGTCCCACCTCCGTAAATTGAAATGCAAACAGGAAATAATTGACTGGAATGCCTGTTACACAGAATATGTGCAATAATAAAAATAAAATACAGAACGCCGACCAAAATGGGGTTGTCAAAACATGCTTAACGTTTCAACTTCCACACTGAAGCCTTGTTCACTGAGCTGAGAGGCAAAAAACCTTCAGCTTAAATTCGCATCAATAATCGCTGCAGGCATCTTGCGTATGTTGGCGGGAGATTGCCATCGTTTCTATTAAGCATGTGTGCAGTTGTTTGGATAGTCGGGGATTCCACGTACTGTCTCTTTGTCCAGTTCTTGGGTGATGACTAAAGCTTGGCTCCAGTTGAAATCGTGCTGCGTGGCTTCTGCGTGTTCAGGAAGTGCACTGGAAGTGACTTCTTTCTTTTTCACATCGTTCATGTGCTCCTTTTAGGCACTGATCAAAATTGCCACTTTCACCAATATAGACATAATTGCAGCCCGCGCATGGTATCTTATATACAATGCTAAGAAACCTTTCCTTAGTTTTTCCTTGACGTTGACAAGCTCGTTTCGTAACTTGCGGCTGGGAACATGGGCGACTTGCACGTTATATTTATGCAGGACACGTGCCAAAGCTTCGCTGATGCCGGGAGCATACGGGGTGGTGGCGTGGCGTTGGCCGGAGGCATCACGTGGTTCCCCAGGGCGCAAGGCTCTTTTTTGCGAAGAAGCAATAAAGCTTTTTGGGTAGCTGCACGTGCCGGGCTCACGTCGAATGCAGGCCAAATCATAAACCAAATTTTCTGGCTTGCTACAAATCCTTCGGGCTCTCTGTATTAATGAAAAAGCCACGGACCGCTTGTGGCACATAGGGTTTACAGAAGTGAAGTGCAGATACCGCCCCGTGTGCGTGTCCTTCCTGTGGACTTCGAAAGAGAACCGCTGTCTGTCCCGTTCTACCACCAAGTCTAGAAAAGGTAGTCGTCCGGAACCCTTCTCTTCGACAGTGATATTTGTGGCTTCCTCAATGCTATTTAGGCGATCCATGAAGGCAGCCAGGGTGTCTTTCTTTATGATGCAAAAGCAATTGTCAACGTAGCGGAAGAAAACTTTCAGAGGAGGATGAAAGGAAGCCAAAGCCCGGTGTTCCACGGAAACCATAGCCAGATTTGCAGCAGTTGTAGAAATAGATGCGCCCATAGGGGTGCCGTGCACTTGCTTGTGACACTGCGGAAATTGAAGTAGCTATTTTTCAAGCAAAAGTCCAGTAATCTTGCGAAGTCCTGCACTCCCATTGTTGTATGTTCAGAGTTTCTTGTCAGCCAGAAAGGCAGCTTTGCATGCGTCCACTGCAAGGACCACAGGAACGCAGGTGAAAAGAGAAACCACGTCAAAGGACACTATGACTTCATCATCATCCACCGTGAGGTGGCGTACATTGTCAGTGAAGTCCTGCGAGTTGTGAATAAACATGGAGCCACTCCCAACAAGTGGAGCACACACATGGTGAAGGTAGCCAGTCGTTTGGCAGAGGGCGGGAATGTGTGAAATCCACAATGGGCCGCATCGGAGGGCCTGACTTGTGGATTTTTTGGAAGGTCATATAGTGCTGGAGCGGAGCCATTGTGGCAAAGAAGTGAATAGTGGAGTGACTTGTGTTCTGGCGGCATGAACCGAAAAATGTCCATTTGAAGTTTTTGCAGATCCCGTTCCACCTTAAGTGTGGGGTCACGATTGAGGACGGTATAGGGGCAACTGTCTTGAAGTAGGTCCAACATTTTACTGATGTAGTCATTGATGTTCATAATAACTGTGGCGTTAGCCTTGTCGGCTGGCAATATCACAATGTCGCTATTCCTGCAAAGACTTTTGATGGTGTTTTGCTGCTCGGGCAACAAGGCAGAGGGTGGCTTACGCGGGAGTTTGGCGAGAACACTGATCGCACAAGTGCGGTCATCTTCACGCTCGGAGTGATCGATGAGACCAATGGCATGCTCCACGGCACAGATAACTTTTTTGGGGTCGGGTGCAGGGCCCGTGTTATCAGTCCGAGTTCAAGAACACTTGGCTCGGGCTGGCTAGGAGCATATGAAGACAGGTTACACACTGCTGACTTGACCCAATTTGACATGGTGCTCTTTTGGCGCGGCACGAGACGTGCCAATTTGTTTCGGTGTGTAGTTTCACAGCGGCAAGACTGCAGATGAGCCTTCAAGTTAGCGTGCAGCTGAATGCTGGCGAAGACATCCGGGCACTGGTGTTCAAGGCGACGACGAGCAAAGAACAGACGATTCTGGAAGTCTCTGATGGTTGCTTTGCAGTCCAAGATTCTGGCTTGAAGTAACAAGTGCTCAGCTTTTGAAACCGCTCTGTCCGAAAGCCGTGTCGACGGGTCTGAGCAAGTGTAGGGAATTTGGAATGGGGCCTTGAACGAAGACACCTGCACAGTAAGCGAAATGAATTGGCGGATTTTGGTAAGAGTTGGTTGGCCATACGCCTGTCGTAGTTGAATGAAATTAAGAGTTTGATGAAATCTTGTCTGGTCTGGAGGTAACGGCATAATAGGAATAAAATACAGAACACTGACCAAAATGGGGTTGTCAAAAAATTTTTTGTTTGCCACAATGGCTCCACTCCGGCACTATATGGTCTTCCAAAAATCCACAAGTCAGGTACCGTATTTACTCGCGTAATGAACCCACCTTTTTTCCAGATAAGTTGACATAAATTTGGGGGGAGGGTTCATTACGCGGGGAAAAAAAATTTAGATATTTTTTAGGTCGAAATTTCATGTCACAATGAAGATAGGAAAATCGCAATCCCAACCTTACCTTTATAGTAAAAACACGTACGCGATGAATGTGAATTAAAAATTCATTTTTATTTTCATGCTGCTGGCTGCTTATGGTCTGTCTCACTCGGGCTCGCTATCTGAATCCACGCTTCCACTCATATCGCTTGCGACTTTTGAAGACGATGAACGGTGGCAGCTTCCTGCCGTCCGCTGTTACAGCTAACATCACGGTGCACCGCTGCTTCTCGGCGTCCGTCGTCTTAACCTGCACACTTTTCGCACCTTTCATATCGACAGTGCTGTTTCTTGGCATGTCAAAGTTTATAGGCGTCTGGTCCGCGTTCCCGATTTGCGACAGCAGGAACTTTTTGTCCTCACGGATCCGAATGACAAAGCGGTGGAAATCACGCACTTTGTCCCCACAGTCTGCCGGCAGCCGCTGGCATAACGTAGTACGCCTTCTGAGGCACAACACGTTCCGGCGCATGAAACGAGTCGTCCAACCACTGCTCGCCTTAAATTCACTCGCGGCAATGCCGTGACTTCTTGCAGTGGCCCGCGCGTGATTCTGTATCAGCTCGTGGGATACGGCACATCCTTCGTTGCGGAGCCTCTTCACATAGCTCAGAACTTCTTCCTCGACGCGAGGAAACTTGCCCTGCTTCGGCCCGCGAAAGGCCCGGCGATCTTTCTTCGTCGCTCTGAGTTCCTCTTGTTGATTCCTCCAGTAGCGCACACGCACGGGGTCTACACTAAAATGCCGTCCAGCCGCGCGATTGCCATGCTCCAAAGCATGCTCCACGACTTTGAGCTTAAAACCGGCCGTGTAGCTAGCGTAACGCCCCATCGCACAACGCGCAGAAAATGCACAGCACGCACGAAATAATGCAAAGGTCGTAGCGAAGCACTTAAAGGGCCCCTGAAACGGTTCGGACAAATTTTGTAGACGCGTAGGGTACAGCTTAAGTAGAACATTCGCACCACAATTTAAGTGAGGCGTTACGTTTTAATGGAGCTACACGCGATTAGAAGTTACCCTCCTCCCCAGCCATGCTTTTCCTCCTCAACTCGTTCGCCGAGCGAGTGGGGCTAAGGTCCGCCTTCACTGGTCCTGCGTCACGATGCGACGTCACATCGTCAACTTCCGGTTGTTTTGAAGCCCGCCCCCGCCCGCGCGAAACCTCTCCGCTAGCCGCTTGGCTGTCGACCCCAAGCGAGAGCTATCGAAGCAGCGTGCGTTGCGAGCATTCTGTCGTAGCGCCGAACGTGTCTGGTATTCCGTTAGCCACAGGCAAGCTGGTCATATCGGCAAATGACTGGAGGCATAAACTCAAGCTGATGAAGGAACTTTGGCGCAGACGTACGTGAGCGGCCTGATCGGTCTGCACGGTCCAGACACTTGTTGGCGCACGCTTAACCAGCCAAACAAAGCGCTAATATTGCTCTAGCCAAGTGTAAAACATTTTAAACATTTATAAAAACAACGTGTTGATGATTACACTCCTGCGAAAAATACGCACGAGCAGCAAAAAAGAATACGCTTCGTTGCTGCTACTGTGTATGGTTGAGCTCTATGCCACCAGGTGGCTGCACCATGCAGACCATTCACCTTTGCCCTTCTGCTCATCTCGGCTCATCCCGTTACGGCACAGTCAAGCGGCCAGACCCTGTCCCCTTGCGCTTACGTTTGCCTCAATACGGGACTCGCGAAACGCTAGTGCGTTAGTAATCTTCCGGTGTAAAGTGACGGCTACAAACGTGCAAATCCTGACGCCGATCGGATAGCGGCAGTCCGATGCGCAGCAGCCAGTTCGCTCGTACGCTGCCCTGCAGAGGGACACGATGTCACAGCTTGACATATTGCCAGTCGCTACGTTTGCAGTCCACAAGGCAACAAAGTCGAATCATAGTGCTCGCGAAAAGACTGAGACCAACTCTGACCGCGGAGCTCTCGTCAAAATGGAGTACGTTGTAACACAAGCAGACGACACTTGCTGTGTGCCGGAAGTGCTTAAGTGTACTGAAAAATTGTTCTTGTGCATTCTCTTTCTGCTACTTTCTCTTTATAAAAACAAATTAACTAACATTCCAACTATTACGAAGATCATTTGTTTACCATAAAGTTGGAAAAATTATCGATCACGCGCCTTGGTCAGCCAATCGGATAGCTCGCCCCACTGACGTCATATGGGTTATTTCGGTCCACGGAGGAAGGAAACTAAGGAGAGGCCCTACCCCCTCCGCGCGCTAAGAGAAAAGTGTGGAGGAAATGACGTAGAAGGTTCTCATTTTTTTGCTGCTTTTTTATTTTCTTTTGTTGTATGGCCACGCCTTTTGGGCCACGATGGCGGCGTTGTTATGGTTTTGAGCGCTCACACGTGTTGCTCTGGTAGGTTCCGGGCCGTGGCAAAGGCGCTGAGTGGGCGGGTTTGCGTTAGTCACCGTGTCTTGTTGCGCTGTGTTACCTGCACCGTGCTCTGCCAGATGTTGCGCGAGCGCGCGACACCACGCGCAGCGCGGCGTGGTTTCGCGAAAGATGTAAACAAGAGAGGAGGGTGGCCCAAAAGGCGGAGCATCGCCATGAGCAACGCCAAATTCCGGCTTCACTTTTGCTTCACAAAGAGTGACGTCAGGGCCTCTCCTTAGTTTCCTTCCTCCGTGTTTCGGTCATATGGGTAGGGGCGGCTTAAAATTCCGCCGAGCAGTGCGCTGCGATCGGCAGCGATGTGCATTTTTAAAACCTTATAATAAATTACACGCTTTACGCAGAGCACTTAGATGTGTCAATTAATGATCAGAAGGACCTACTCTAACGACTCAGTACGCTTGTAGAAAATCGTCAAAAGCGTTTCAGGGTCCCTTTAAACAGCAACAAAATAGGACTGGCGAAATGGCGACCGACGCTGTCCAAGTGCGTTGTCTTTACATCATCATCATCATCATTGTAAAAAAAAAGAATCTAGAGAAGTTTGACAAATTGGTTCGAGAAATACAAAGAAAATAGCCGAGCGTGGTGGAAACTGCCGTCACCCCATTTCAAAGAGGACGCCCCAGTAAAGCCCTTTGCGCATCCACCAACGAATCATGCAAGGTCAATGAACGATCAACGAAAGCGTGCAGTCGACGCCCGCGTCACCCGCGTTCGCGTCGCCGGTGTTCAGCATCGTTGGCTTCAAATGATGTTTATTTTATCACTGCGCGATCAGACAATTTTATGATCGTCGACAGTCGACAGCGCCGGCCAATTGAGCCGAGATAACGCGAACATGCTGAACACCGACCCTGCGGGCGGGTGCGCGTTATTTACGCGACGTAAAAAAAAAAAAAAATTCAATTTTCGACGACAAAAGTGGGGGGTGGGTTCATTACGCGAGTGGGTTCATTACGCGAGTAAATACGGTACTCTTGATGCGGTCCATTGTGGATTTCACGCGTTCCCCCTCTGCCAACTGTCCGGCTACCCTCAACCAGCTTTCCGTGTGGAAGCTGAAACATTAAAATTTTTACAGCCCCATTTTGGCCAGCGTTCTGTATTTTATTCCTGTTATGCCATTACTTCCCAGCCAGATGAGATTTCGTCAAACTCTTCATTTCAAAATGTGTACCATCACAATAAATTGAAATGCAAACAAAACCGACTGGAGTGCTTGTTACACACAGTATGTACTGTCTCCATAAATTGGAAGTGCAAACAAATAACTGACTGGAATGCCTGTTAGGCATAATCACATATGTACCATCACCATAAATTGAAATGCGAACAGGACATAACTGACTGGTGTGCATGTTACACGCAATCACATACCTATGTACTTTTCCAATAAATTGAAATGCAAACAGGAAAGAACTGACTGGAATGCCTGTTACACATAACATGTACCATCAAAATAAATTGAAGTGAAAACAAAACTTACTGGAATGCATGTTCACATAATATGTACGATTGCCATAAATTGAAATGCAAGCAGAAAATAACTGACTGGAGTTCCTGTTACACGTAATCAAATAATGTACCATTGCCATAAATGCCTGTTACACATGTGTACCATCACCATAAATTGAAATGCGAACAAGTAACTGACTGGAATGCCTGTTATACATAATCGCATACCTATGTACCGTTGCCATAAATTGAAATGCAAACAGAAAATAGCTGACTGGATTGCCTGCATCACCATAAATTGAAATGCAAGCAGGAAATAACCAACTGGAATGCCTGTTACACAGAATAATGTCACGTGGTATTGACGGTAAAGAACACAGTAGCAATACTGTGAAAGACTAACTTTTATTGGGTGAACCTCTGCCCACAAGAACAGGCTACACTTAAACGCACAACGATAGCGGCGAACACAGTCTGCAATCGTCGAAGTCTGATGTACCGGTCAAGCACATCGACTTTTATACACGAGCCATCGAGATTTATCGCTGGTGCCCGCATGTCTTCCAGAAAGTTCTACACCATTTGCATCGCACATACATGCAATAAGATTACACAAAGTTCAGCGACAACACACAGCGGGTAGAACAATCGATAACATTCCAGAAACTTCCGAGACATGCAGGCGTGTCCTGTGCTGAGCGATAACAGTAGTTAGACGGTGAAAAGCGCTCACCCGAAAAAGATTAACAAGTCCACGTGTCGATGCCCCCCTCTCAAGAACAGCGTGCCGATTGTACAAAGAGCGAAACACACACGGACACTTATCAAAGCAACACAGTCCAGAAAAAGAAAGTCCAAAAGTCAGCTAAGTGAAGTTACAAAGTTTATTAGCGCTGGTAGAACAGCTTAAGTCGCACAACATAGACTATTTCGGGTCATGAGCGGCATCGCTGTCATAGCAAAATGCCGTCTGGCACGACCTCGTTGAGTGCGCCAATGCATCGGATGATTTTGCAGGGTCCAAAATAATGGCGTAAAAGCTTCTCGCTAAGCCCTCGTCGGGGTATTGGAGTCCAAACACGGTTGCTGGGCTGGTACTCGACATAGCGTCATTGAAGGTTGTAGTGTCGGCTGTCTATCCTCTGCTGGTTCTCGATCCCAGGCGGGCGAGTGGTCGGGCTTCGTCGTGCTGAAAATGCGTGGCGGCGTCAAGATTCTCTTCATCGGTGATGCATGGCAGCATGGCGTCGAGAGTCGTCGTCGGGTTCCTGCCGTAAACCAGCTTGAACGGTGGGATCTGTGTTCTTGCACTGCCGTGTTGTAAGCGAAAGTTATGTACGGCAGCACGGCTTCCCAAGTCTTGTGCTTGACGTCGACGTACATTGTTAGCATGTCGGGGAGGGTCTTATTCAGGCGCTTTGTAAGACTATTCGTCTGCAGATGGTAGGCAGTTGTTCTCCTGTGGCTTGTCTGGCTGTATTGCAGAATGGCTTGGGTGAGCTCTGCTGTAAAGGCAGTTCCTCTGTCGGTGATGAGGACTTCTGGGACACCATGTCGCAGCAGGATGTTCTCAACGAAGACTTTCGCCACTTCGGCTGTGCTACCTTTCGGCAGTGCTTTAGTTTCAGCGAAGCAGGTGAGGTAGTCCGTTGCCACGACGATCCACTTATTTCTGGTTGTTGACGTCTGAAAGGGCCCCAACAAATCCATTCCGATCTGCTGGAATGGTCGGTAAGGAGGTTTGATTGGCTGTAGTAATCTGGCTGGCCCTGTCGGTGGTGTCTTGCGTCACCAACAGTCTCGTCGTGTCTTGATGTAACGGGCGACGTCGGCAGTCGGGCATGGCCAGTAATACTTTTCCTGTATCCTCGATAGTGTCCGGGAGAATCCGAGGTGCCCAGCGATCGGATCATCATGTAGGGCATGCAGTACTTCTGTACGCAGTGCTGGGGGAACAAGTGGGTAATTGGAGCGGACTGGGGAGAAGCTGTTCTTTACAAGTAGGTTGTTTTGAAGCAAGAAGGAAGACAGTCCTCACTTAAATGCCCTAGGGACAAAGTCGGTGTTCCCTTCCAAATACTAGATGAGGCTTTTTAGCTTCGGGTCTGCACATTGCTATTTAGTGAAGTCTTCCGTGCTTATAATTCCAAGGAAGGCATCATCATCCTTGTCGTCTTGCAATGGCAGGTCAATGGAGCCGTGTGATAGGCAATCGGCATCAGAATGTTTTCATCCAGACTTGTAGAAAACCGTGGCGTCATATTGTTGCAGTTTGAGGCTCTACCGCGCCAGTCGTCCTGAAGGGTCCTTTAAATTAGCTAGCCAACACAACGCTTGATGGTTGCTGACTACTTTGAATGGCCTGCCATATACGTAAGGGCAGAATTCTTCTGTAGCCCAAATCCTGGCGAGGCATTTCTTTGCAGTCGTAAAATAATTGCCTTCTGCTTTTGACAGCGACCGGCTAGCATATCACCCGTTCAAGTCCGTCTTTCCTCTGGACTAGGACGGCACCGAGGCCTAGGCTACTGGCGTCAGTGTGGATTCCGGTATCGGTGTCCTCGTTGAAGTGTGCAAGCACCGGCGGCGACTGCATGCGTCGTTTGAGTTCTTGAAATGTGTCAGCCTGCGGCGTTACCCACTTGAACTCGACATCACATTTAGTTAGATGTGTCAGCGGCTCTGCGATGCTTGAAAAGTCCTTGACAAAGCGCCTATAGTAGGCACACATGCCAAGGAATCTACGCACTGCCTTCTTATCAATGGGCTGCGGGAACTTTGCTATGGCAGCTGTCTTCTGCGAGTCGGGCGGACTCCAGATTTGCTGATTACATGGCCTAGCAACAGAAGCTCATCGTAAGCGAAGCGGCACTTTTCCGGCTTCAGAGTGAGCCCTGATGATTTGATGGCCTCTAATACTGTTGCAAGCCAGCTAAGGTGATCGTCGAAATTTCTGGCGAAGACGACGTCATCCGAGTAAACAAGACACGTCTGCCACTTCAATCCTGCTAACACCGTGTCTATGACGTACTGAAACGTTGCAGGCACCGAGCACAGTCCGAATGGCATGACCTTGAACTCGTAGAGGCTGTCTGGCGTGATGAAGGCAGTCTTTTCGCGATCTCTCGCCGACTTCTATTTGCCAGTAGCCAGACTTGAGGTCCATCAATGAGAAGTATTTAGCATTGCAGAGCCAATCCAATGCGTCGTCTATCCGTGGGAAGGGGGTATACGTCCTTCGTGATCTTGTTCAGTCGACGATAATCGATGCAGGCACGTAGGGTTCCATCCTTTTTCTTCACCAAGGCTACAGACAATGCCCACAAGCTTTTCGAAGGCTGGATGATGTCTTGCAGCATTTCGTCGACTTGTTGCCTAATAGTGTCACATTCTCGGGTCAAAAATCGGTAAGAGCTCTGGAGGGGTGGTTGAGTGCATGCTTCAGTGATTATGCAATGCTTGGCTACTGGTGTTTGTCGAATCCTCAACGTCGTTGAAAAGCAGTCTTTGTATCGTCGGAGTAGGCTTCTGAGCTGTTGCTGCTTGATCATGGGGAGGATTGGAATTACGTCGAATTCTGGTTTGAGAACTATGGTCATCGGGGCAAATGCAACAGAATCCAAGAGGACAAACCTATTGCTGGTTTCCAGAATTTCCTCGATATACGCGATTGTTGTGCCCTTATTGATGTGCTTCAACTCCTGGCTGAAGTTTGTCAGCAATACTTTCATTTTTTCTCCGTGCAGTCGAGCAATCACTCTTGCGACGCAAATTTCATGGTCAAGCAGTAGACGTTGGTCACCCTCGGTGACGCCTTCTATGTCTGCAGGTGTTTTGGTGCCGACAGAAATGACAATGCTGGTGTGGGGCGGGATGCTGACTTGATTTTCAAGTACGCTCAAGGCATGGTGACTACGAGAGCTCTCTGGCGGTATCGCTCGATCTTCTGACAGCGTTATCGATTTCGACTTCAGGTCAATGACTGCGCCGTGTTGGTTCAGGAAGTCCATGCCAAGAATGACGTCTCGTGAACACTGTTGGAGGATAACGAAGATAGCAGGGTAAGTCCGGTCATGAATGGTAATTCTTGCCGTGCAGATTCCAGTCGGCGTAATGAGGTGTCCTCCAGCGGTCCGAATTTGAGGGCCTTCACATGTAGTCTTAACTTTCTTTAACTGGGCGGCGATGTGTCCACTCATGACGGAGTAATCAGCCCCTGTGTCCATTAAGGCAGTGACTGCGTGGCCGTCTAGAAGTACGTCGAGGTTGGTGGTTCTTTGTCTGGCGTTGCAGTTGGGTCTTGGCGTCGGATCACGGCTGCGTCGTGTAGTACTGGAGCTGGAACGTCGCGTCGTCAAGCCGTCTTTCGTCGGTGTAGTCTCGGCTTCCTGACTTCGTCGGGACGGCGGCGTGTCGTCATTAGGTCGTCGAGATGGTTTCTTAGTTGTCTTCGGCGGCGGCGGAGGATCTTCGTCAGTTCGACGAACAGCAACCGCACCTCCATCGGTTGCTGCTTTTAGTTTTCTAGATATGCGCTCGCAGAGCAGCCCCGGGCTGGGCTGGTGTATAGATGGTGCTGCGGCGACAGGTAGCGGCCTGGTGATGGCGAACGGGACGGTCATCGAGAGCTGCACTGAGTAGCAGCGAGGTAGTCGGCGATATCACGAGGACGTTCACCTTGCTGCAGGCAAGGAGCATTGACAGTAAACCCTCGTAGTCCCATTTCGCGGTATGGGCATTGGCGGTAGATATGTCCGGCTTCCCTGCAGTGATAGCAGAGCGGGTGATATCGAGGGCGCGCCAAATGTCCGTCTTCCTCGCGTAGCTGCGCTGCGCGTGCTGACGGTGGCGGATGACGGAATTGCGGCGTTACAGGGCCCTGGCACGGTCGCAGAGGGGACCTTCACGGCGTGCGACGGCGCCGTAGGTCATCGCTTTTGGCTGGGGCTATGGTAATTGAGGTTGCACCTCAGGAACTCTAAGTGATCGCTGAACCTCATCTTTCACGATGTCGGCGATCGAGGCCACTCGAAGCTGCGACCTCTTGCGCAGTTCTTCACGCACAATGGCCCTGATGGTCACCTGAAGGTCGTCGGAACGCAGTCATTGGATGACGCACTGCGGTGTGAGCACCTGGCAGTTTTATTGCCAGGTGCGCATTTTCAGAGTTTTCTTGATCGTCGATGCCTCTGCAGAAAACTCAGCTACGGTCTTCGGCGGGTTGCGAATCAGTCCGGCGAAAAGTTCTTGCTTGACGCCCCGCATCAGGAAGCCGACTTTTTTCTCCTCTGACATTTCCGGGTCGGCGTGCCGGAAAAGACAGGCCATCTCCTCCGTGAAGATCACTATGGTCGCATTGGGAAGCTGTACTCAGATTTCTAGTACTAGCACTTGGGTGCGCTCTTTACGCACTACGCTTGTCAATGTTTGCAGGAAACCGGTTCGGAACAGGTCCCACGTCGTTAAGGTGGCTTCTCGATTCTCGAACCACATCCTGGCCGCATCTTCCAATACGAAATAGACATGTCGCAACTTGTCGCTGTTCCAGCTGTTAAATGTAGCGACCCTCTCATACGTCTCCAGCCAGCTTTCCGGGTCCTCAAATGTGGAACCGCGGAACGTCGGTGGCTCCCTGGGCTATTGCGGCCGCTGCAGCTGCCATTGGGGCTGTCTTCTATGTCGTCTCTAGATGACCTTCTTGGACGATTTTCTTGGTTGTCTCTGATAGAAGTCCGTGTTCCAGGAGCAGCTGCTGTAGCCGGCGGCTTGCTCGATGTTCCGGGAAGACGTTGGTGTGGTCTTTGCGGTTCGGGCTTAGATTACGGCTTGTTGGGGGCGTCCAGTACATGAACGTAAAGCACTTCCACCAGATGTCACGTAGCAGTGACGGTGAAGAAGGCAGCCAAACCGTGATTAATGAAACTAGCGTTTTATTGGGCGAACTTGTGCCCTCAAAAGCAGGCTAAACTCAAAGAACAACAAAAGCGGCAAACACGCTTGGCGATCGTCGAAAATTTGATCAGCGAGTCAAGCGCGTTGGCTTTTATACATCAGTCGTCGAACGTTCCAGAGTAATCGCTGGGACCCGCGTGCCTTCCACAAAGTTCTACATTATTCGTGTTGCGCACACATGCAATCAGATTACACAATGTTCTGTCACAGACAGCGGATGGAACCATCGATAACATTCCAGAAACTTCCAATACATGCAGGCGCGTCCTGCGCTGTGCGATAACATTTGTTAGACGGTGAAATATGGTCACTCGATAAAAATAAACATGTACAGTGTCAATATGTATTGGAGATGTACGTTCCACGTCAGATGACTAGTGATATGTATGCCGAGATATTTGCAAGATGCTACAGAGGCTAATGGTGTGTTATCGATGGTATAGTTGAGAGAAACGGGGCAAGAGGAAGTCCGTTAGACACGCATGCTTTTACATTTATTAATCATTAAAGAGTCGAAGCACTATAAAAATATGGCGGTATGGTCGGATTGCAGGGCTGTATGATCAGAGGCGTTAGTGATGATGCGGTAAACTGCGCATTCATCGGCGAAAAGTTTTGTAGAAGAAGTAACGAACTTGGGAAAGTCATTAATAAAGATTAGAAAGAGTAGTGGATCCAAAACAGACAGCTGAGTTACACCAGACTGCACAAAAGTGATAGAAGAGTAATGTCCATTAGAAGATACATATTGGAAGCAGTTAGAAAGGAAGCAGTCAACCCAGTGCAAGTTATTAGCATCGATATTAATTTTCCGCAACCTAAGGAAGAGCAATTTGTGAGACACAGTCGAAAGCTTTCGCGAAATCAAAGAATATACAATCAATTGTTAATCCTTTGTCTGCAGCACTAAATAAAGCATTAGTAAATACCAAGAGCTGAATGTCACATTACAAAAATTTTCCTAAGACCATGCTGTCAGTTAGTGCAAAATGAGTTTGATTCCAGAAAAGTAATAAGATGCGAGTATATGATATGTTCCATGAGCTTACAGGGTATGCTGGTTAATGATATGGGCCTATAACTAAACGAAGAGTCAGTGGGTCTTGATTTGTGTAGTGGAACCACCTTCCCTCCCTTCCAACCATTAGGCAAGGCGGGTAATTCGAGTGACTGAGCGAAAATATGCGACAGTATTAAAGAAGAATACGTAACCGTGTTTTTAAGAAACTTGGAATTGATATGATCAATTCCTGCACAAGAAGATATCTTTAGCTTTGTAATCAAACTAGCAATACCAACAGCATCAAAAGAAACAGGGTTCATAGGAATGTAATCAGCAAATGGGATGTCAGGATAAGCGTGGGGTGATGAAGCAGCAAAGAGTGACACGAATACATTGTTTAATACTTCGCATCAGTCATTGGGGGCTATCGTAACACCATTTTCATCTCACAATTCAATCGGGGATGACTTCTTGTCACTGACTATATTCCAAAATTTCCGCGGGCTATAATGAAGAATTGAAGGCAGAGTAACTTGATAAAATTCACTCCTAGAAAGTGCGATAGCTTGCTTGTATTCGCAGTCAGCAGTGACATAGGTATGCCAACACTCTGCATTAATGGCTGTCTTGGTGTGCCGAAAAAGTATCTCCTTTTTATTTAGCAGACGTTTAAGACGTGCATTGAACAATGGTGCCTGTGAGTTAGAGGTGATACGTCTAATTGGAATGAATCGATGAATGAGCGAAAGTATTTCCTGCCTAAACAGGCACCAATTTTCTTCAACGGTTATTGAGTGGATGTTACAAAAATAGTCAATGATAAACAATTGTAACGCTTGGTTAATAGAATCAAAGTCAGCATTTTTATAATCGCGAATTAGTTTGGACAATTTAATAGAAGGAACAGAAGCTCATAAGTTAAACTGCATTATGCAATGATCACTTAGACCTGGCAGGTGAGTTACAGTGGAAACAAGGTCGGGCGCTGTCGTGAGGAATAAATCCAAGATATTAGCAGAATGTGTTGTGCACCGAGTTGGTTTAAGAGCAAGCTACGTTAAGTTAAAGTATAAACAAATATTGATGAAAGATGAACTCTCGGACGAACAATTAACTACTGAGGCAAAATCAGTACCCCAATTAATAGTAGGGTAGTTAAAGTCGCCCAGGGTTAATAATGAATATAAGGAAAATCGTACGGTTGTTGTGCTGAGTGCATCATGAAAGTCTGAACAAAACGTGTTACATGAAGTGGGCTAGCGGTAACACACATAAAAAATGAAGTCCCTGTGCCCGGCGCGTATATGCATGCATACTAATTCAGGAGGCGCCGTGGTTGCTCAGTGGCTATGGTGTTGGGCTGCTAAGCATGAGGTTGCGGGATCGAATCCCGGCCACGGCAGCCGCATTTCGATGGGGGCAAAATGCAGAAACACCCGTGGTACTTAGATTTAGGTGCATGTTAAAGAACCCCAGGTGGTCCAAATTTCCAGAGTCCCCCGCTACGGCGTGCCTCATAATTAGAGAGTAGTTTTGGTATGTAAAACCCCATAATTTAACTTAACTAATTCAAGAGGCGACGAAAGCGCTAAGTTGCTGCAGATAGTCTCGTCACGAACAGCTATCAGTACACCGCCGCCAGTACTCGGGTCACGATCATATCGAAAGAATTTGTATAACTATTTTCAATATCTAGGGTTCAGTAATTTTATTCGAAAGCCATGTCTTGGTCAGCACCACAATATCAGCTTCACATGTGTCAATAACTGTGGACAGCTGATCGCGCTTATTGCATTCACTGCGTATTTTGGAATACAGGACGGAAACTAATCTTTCTTTAGTACCATGGAGTGGCTATAACTGTTGTGTATGGGAAGTGCTTGAAGTGGCACTGGATATGTTAGTACTGTTGGCAGTCCGGCTATCGGAAGGATTCATTTCACATACTTGGCTGGCAACATGACAGTATACATAGCACTTCTTGTTAATATTGTTACGTAGGAAGACGCAGATGAAAAGCTACATACAAGTATATTTACAAGAAAATATGCCGCACTTGGCCAAGAGGTAACAGCCCGCGCTAGCCTCTAATCGTTGTCGTCGTCTTCACACTGCTCGCCTCTTCGTCATCGGTAATACTATTCCGTAGCACTACCCCCGGTGGCAAAAGCGCCGTCCTGGAGCGACTAAAGGCCGGACTCGGAAGCAGTGTAGTAGGCCTTGAGCCTACTGACATGCACAACATCACTAGATGCCAGAGGAGAGTATGAGGTTGAACCCACAGGAGCAATTTCGTACGTCACAGGCATCACCTGGCGCAGCACGCGGTAGGGCCCTGTGTATCGCGAAAGGACCTTCTCTGAAAGTCCGACGTGACGAGAGGGCGACCACAGTAGCACGAGCGCACCAGGCGAAAACTGTACGTCACGATGGCGGGCGTTGTACTGACACTGCCGAGTGGTTTGCGAGTCCGTCAGCCGAGCACGGGCAAGCTGGCGTGCATGGTCGGCGAGGGCGATGGCGTCGCGCGCATACTCGCTTGTTGAGATTGCAGCAGGAGGAAGTGCCGTGTCTAGGGGCAAGGTAGGTTCGCGACAGTACAGTAGATAAAATGGAGAAAATCCGGCGGTGTCGTGCCGGGAAGAATTGTACGCAAATGTGACGTAAGGAAGGGCAATGTCCCAGTCGTGGTGGTCCTTGGAAACGTACTTGGACAGCATATCAGTAAGAATACGGTTTAAGCACTCTGTCAGGCCACTGGTTTGAGGATGGTATGAGGTAGCCAGCTTGTATTGCATGGAGCAGAAGCGCGCAATATCGGTGATAACTTTCGAGAGGAAGTTACGACCACGGTCAGTAAGCAGCTGTCGCGGAGCGCCATGAAGCAAGATACTGTCACGCAAGAGAAAGTCCGCAACGTCAGGGGCGCAACTGGTAGGAAGAGCCCGCGTGATAGCGTATCGGGTGGCGTAATCAGTTGCGACGACTACCCATTTGTTTTCAGAGGATGACGTGGGAAAGGGACCGAGGAGGTCTAATTCAACACGAAAGAACAGTTCTACAGGGATGGTGATCGGCTAGAGATGACCGGCTGGTAGCACCTGAGGTGTTTTCCGAAGCTGGCAGGGATCACAGGTAGCAACAGAGCGTCAGATGGAGCGAGCGAGACCAGGCCAATAGAAGCAGCGGCGGACGCGGTCGTACCAGCGGGTAAACCCAAGGTGTCCTGCAATGGGTGTGTCATGCATCTCAAAGAGCGCAGTCTGTCGTAGATGTTTTGGCCCGACAAGAAGATCAGATCCGTCAGAGAGGAAGTTCCTTCGGTACAGAATGCCGCCCTTGAGGACATATCGGCGAACGGATGCGTCTGTAGGTGCAGAGCGCAGACGCTCGATGAGTGCTCGCAGCGATAGGTCTCAGTACTGCTCATCGGCGATGTTAGCGAAGGCAGACACAGAGAAAATGCCGTTGGCGGTACTACTGTCGACGTTGTCTACCGGGTAGCGACGAGACGGGCAGTCAGAGTCCTTGTGTAGTCGGCCAGATTTGTAGGTGACAGAATACGAATATTCTTGGAGGCGTAAGGCCTAGCGACCAAGTCTTTCTGTAGGATCGCTCAGTGAGCATAACCAGCAAAGTGCGGGATGGCCTGTGACAACAGAAAAGGGTCGGCCATATAAGAATGGGCGGAACTTCGCAACCGCCCAAACGAAGGCCAGACGCTCACGCCCAGTGATTGAATAGTTGCGCTCCGAGAGTGAGAGGAGCCTGCTGGCGTAAGTGATAACACGGCCGTTGCCGCGCCGGCGTTGTAACAGTACTGCGCCAATTCCTTGACCGCTGGCATCAGTACGGACTTCGGTAGGCGCAGAAGGATCAAAATGGGCCAGAACGGGAGGCGTTGTGAGAAGGTCGATTAGATGCAAGAATGCAGAGGCCTCGTTATCGCCCCACTGGAAAGGGGCGTCTTTTTTCAAAAGCTCGGTTTTTCACGAAATTTTTCACGAAATGGCGGAAGTACGAACAAAGGCCGATGAAGCTGCGCACATCCTTGACGCACTTCGGAACAGGGAATTGCGTAACAGCATGGATCTTGCCTGGGTCCGGTTGCACTCCGTTCGCGTCAACGAGACGTCCAAGGACGGTAATCTGGCGACGGACGAATTGGCACTTCGATGCGTTGAGTTGCAGACCGGCTCGACGAAAAACGTCCAGGACTGCTGAGAGGCGCTCGAGGTGCGTAGCGAACGTTGGGGAGAATACTATAATGTCGTCCAAGTAGCACGGGCACGTGGACCATTTGAAACCGTGAAGAAGGGAGTCCATCATGCGTTCAAAAGTGGCAGGGGTGTTACATAGACCGAACGGCATCACTTTGAATTGATAAAGACCGTCGGGTGTTACAAAAGCAGTCTTCTCGCGGTCGAGGCCGTCCACGGCAATCTGCCAGTAGCCGGAGCGAAGGTCAATAGCGAGCACCGTAGAGGCAGTCAAAGGCGTCATCAATCCGAGGTAGGGGATACACGTCCTTTTTGGTAACCCTGTTAAGCTGCCGATAATCCACGCAAAAGCGCCATGAGCCATCCTTCTTTTTGACCAGTACAACAGGTGACGCCCATGGATTACATGACGGTTCAATAATGTTCTTGGCAAGCATTTTGCGAACTTCTGCGTGAATAACTTGACGCTCAGCCGGTGACACTCGATACGGGCGGCGATGAATAGGAGCGGCATCGCCGGTATTAATGCGATGTTTAACAGCTGTAGTTTGGGCCAAAGGACGATCGTTAAAGCAAAAAATATTGTGGTAGGAAAACAGAACGCGGTAGAGCTCACGAGCGTGCTCGGACGGCAAGTCGGGCACAATAATTTTTTGTAAGTCGGCGATGGTACAAGTTGCCGACTGCGATGGTAGAGGAGGATCGGATCAATTGTCGTCTACTGCAATAGATGCTACCGAGTGATCCTGAGTGAGCACAGTTGGGCCAGAGACATCCCGCGTGGCAGCACTTGGTGTCGTCAAGCCAAAATTGACCACTGGGAGGCAGACGCAATTCGCCGTAATAGATAAAACTGTATGAGGTACTGTGATCCCGTGTGTATAAGGAGGACGTCTTGCATAGGAGCCGCGATGTAGTGACCGTCGGGGACTGGTGGGGATGACACGAAGTCAACGTAAGTCAGGGACGAAGGTGGCAAGCGAACGAAGTCGACGGAACTGAGGCGAGTGGGGTGTTGTTCAGCGGGATCCAGAACAGGCAGGTCGAGGCGGAGAGTACTGGCGGAGCAATCGATGAGAGCAGAATGTGCGGAGAGGAAGTCTAAGCCGAGGATGATGTCGTGGGGACAGTGGGCGATGACTGTGAATAGCACGATTGTTGAGCGATCGGCGAAGGAGACGCGGGCGGTACACATACCAATTACGGCGGCTGTTCCGCCATTGGCGACTCTGACAACAGGCGTCGTGGCGGGCGTGATAATTTTCTTGAGCCGGTTACGAAGGTCAGCGCTCATTACCGACATATGCGCCCCAGTGTCTATAAGTACAGACACAGGAACACCGTTGACTTGCACATCAAGAAGGTTCAGATGAGTGAGCAACGTAAGTAGAGGATTTGGCGGCATAGGGAGCAATGCACCTATGGTCACCTCGAGGCACTGCATCGTCTAGTTTTCGGCTGGGAGCGGCGTGCGAAGGGAGTCGGCGAATAGGAGCGACGGGGCTGGGGAGAGCGAGATTGTCGTTGTTGGGGCGAAGGCGAACGAGAATAGGGGCGGTTCGATGCAGGAGAATCAGTGGCGGCATTATCGGAGCCTGCGGCATAGGGACGAGACGGGCCACCTGGGGAGCGAGAGTAGGCAGTATAAGTAGACCGGGTTGGGGAACTCCAGCAACAGCGACAGTGCCGAGAAATGTGCCCGATTCGATGGCAGTGAAAACCACTGGGCTTGTCGTCAGCAGTGCGCCATTCAGATGGGTTACGGAAACGTGGTGGGTAAGAAGAAGAGGGACAGGGTGGAATCGAAGAAGCCGGGCGGGTATCAGGGCGATGGGCCGAGCAGATGGTGTGAAGACCCATGTTTTCGAACTCCTGGCGGGCAACTGCCTGGATCAGGGAAACCGTGATTGCAGATGCGTTGGTGGGACTGGAGTCGAAGGCAGCCGGATAGGCGGCCCCGATCTCACGCCGGATGATTCTGGTAACATCAGCAGTGTTGTTGGGACGAGGAGCGTCGGCAGAGGAAGATGTCGCTGGGGTGTTGGGCAGATGGGCAAACTGCTGGTCAATACGTCGGCTTTTAGCGAGTTCCAGGCGGTGGCAGTCTTTTATAACCGCATCCACCGTCGCCACGTTGTTGCAAACGAGCAAGTTGAAGGCGTCATCGACAATACCTTTGAGGATGTGGGAAACCTTATCTGACTCAGTCATGTGTGTGTCAACTTTGCGGCACAGAGCCAAGACGTCCTGAATGTACGTGACATAAGGCTCTGTTGACGTCTGCACACGGCCGGAAAGCGCCTTCTGCGCGGCAAGTTGGTGACTGTAGGGGTTGCCGAACAAGTCTCGAAGCTTTTGCTTAAGTGAATCCCAACTGGTGAGCTCATCTTCGTGCGTCCGAAACCAAACTCGAGGTGTGCCACCGAGGTAAAAGACTACGTTGGCGAGCATGATAGTAGGGTCCCACCAGTTATTGCGGCTGACGTGTTCGTACAGGCTGATCCAGTCATCGACGTCTTCCCCATCTTTGCCCGTGAATACGCCAGGATCACGGGGAGCGGGGAGAGTGATGTAGGTCGTCGAAGTGGCAGCAGGTGTCGGAGCCGGCGGAGTCGAGTTGTCGTCGCCGGGAGCCATGAAGGAAGGCTCGACGTACTGTCCACAGCTGCGAAGCTCCGTGACGAGGTACAGGGAATGTCCACCTCCACCAGATATGTTACGTAGGAAGATGCAGATTAAAAGCTATATACAAGTATATATACAAGAAAATACGCCGCGCTTGGCCAAGAGGCAACAGCCCGCACTAGCCTCTAATCGTCGTGGTCGTCTTCACACTGCTCGCCTCTTTGTGATCGCAAATACTGTTCCGTAGCAATATACAGTTTATTAAAACGAAGCATGAATTGTTAGCCGGTAGCCTTTCCAAATTCCACTAGCTTTCTACGCAAATGATGCATAGCCACGCGAAAATTTTCACCAACGGAGACGCTCGAGTCATGGAATTTGGGGCGTTGAGAAATTATATTTTCCCTCAGTTTTGACGAAGCCAATTTAACAATAATAGGTCGTGGTCGTTTTCCATTGTATTGGCCTAATCTGTGAGTACGCGAGATAGAATCGTCGGAGAAACTAAGCTTTAAAGTTCTAGGAAGGATGTCGCGTACATGCTGTTGAGACTGCGCCCAGGTTTCAGATGGGTTGTCTGCAAGGCCATAGAAAATAAGGTTGTCCCGACGCGATCTGTCCTGAAGCTCCTGCAAACGTGAAGTTAAAGCAGCAGCGTAGTCATTGATGGCTTCGTTGATGATGCCCAGCAGATTCGTAATACCTTGGGATGTGTCAAAGGACACAACAAGCGACTCGACAGCAGCAAGACGCATAGGCGGGAAATTTTCAATTTTCCCCCCCAGAGGACTGTGGCCCGAACCCCTCATATTTTCCGAACCCCTCATATTTATATATATATATATATATATATATATATATATATATATATATATATATATATATATATATATATATATATATATATACATATGTATATATATATGCAGGGTGTCCCAGCTAACTTGGACCAAGATTTTGAAGAAAAAGAAACCTACGCGTTCGTCCGAACAGAAATCGCGTGGATGTTAGCGTTTATCTAAGCTTACAGTACCATATATTTGCTCATCTTTTTTGAGCAATTAGCTGAGATAAATTAACTTTTTAAATATAGCTTCAAACGTTCAGGCGCCAATAGGAAACTGTGGAGCTCCACAAGTATTGCCCAACCCAGGTACTCCCAACAAGATGGACTTAGCAGCCTTTTTTATTCGGGAAAAATGAAAGCCCACGGAGTTTAACAAATACCACGTGACAGCACGCTCTGTGTGCCACGATTACAGTGCTCTTAACCGTGCTTTGTAAAAAACATCGCTCTCTTCGCGCCTTTTGTGCTGCCCGGGACAGAGCTTCACATTGTGCTTGGTTCCGAGATAAACACCAGTGGGTTCGGGCGGCAGTTGAAATACAGCGCGGCTCCCGTTTCTGCGGCGATGATTGCACTCTCTTGCTAGAAGAATGCATGTGGAGGAAAAATGACAAGCTCATGAGTTCGAATTTGGGAGCAACACCCCAACAAGCAATCACGCATTATAACAAGCTTGATAACGTCGTGTGATTTACACTGGTTGTCACAAAAGGAAGAATTGTAAACTGACAGGGAAGGTTGCTTTTTAGCTTCCTGTCCATTCCTTGTCGGCAGAGAATTTGCAATTTCATATAACTTACGTGCCTTTTCTACATCCTACAAATGTTTCTCACAGATGGCTCTTTTCATGGATAACGGTTGTAGAGATTTATTCGCTGTGATGTCTGTCTAAAGAATGGTTTCAAACAAGTCGCCCTCTGCCATAATCCAGTATTGGCTCCTTTTCAGCACATCCGATGTAACTTTTTTGATGACACAAGACGGTATCTCGCTGCAAGCCTCAGCAATGTCTGCTTTTAGCGCTCCTGGTGTGGATGTAAGTTTGCAGTACAGTCGGTCTTTCACATGTCCCCACAAGAAGAAGTCATGAGGTGTCAAGTCCGGTGACCTTGCAGGCCATGCCACTGGCGTTTGAAGGCTTCGCCAAGCCAGGCTCGGGCAAGGCTGCTGCTGTGAGCTGGTGCACCGTCGTGCTTATACCAAGTTCGCTTTAAAAACGCAAGAGGGAGATCACAGTGAAAGTCTTCGACTGGGTCTTCCAAGATGTCGTTCACGTACCGCTGAGCAGTGAGCATGTGGTCAAAAAATATGGGGCCAATTATTCTTCCTTCAAAGATACCACACCACATGCTGAATGACCATTGGTACTGGTCTCTGGTCTGCGTCACCCAATGCGGGTTCGAATCGCTCCAGTAATGCGCATTATGGATGTTGACTTGAGAATTTCTGGAGAAGGTTGCCTCATCTGTCCAGAGCACTTTGTCAACAAAATCCAGTATTTCGTCACTGTTCACAACGATCCAATTTGAGAAATCAAGCCGCCATTGAAAGTATTTTCCTTGCAGCTTTTGATGCAGTTGGAGGTGATACGGATTATTTCAGTTCCTAAGAACTCTTGACACTGAAGACTTTGAAATGCCCACCTCACAACTCACATCACGCACGCTGGAATGAGGGTTTGCAGTCATGAAAGCCAAAATGTCTCCTTCAGCCTTTTCACCGATGGTCCCCTTTCTGTGCCGCGTCTTCTTGAAGCTACCTGTTTCTTTCAGTGTCAACTAACTCCTCATCATTGCGTTCGCACTAGGTCTTCCCCCACATTGCCAATTTCGGTATACCTTGGCAGCTTTCCTCCTGTCACCCCGTGCCACTCCCAAGGCTAAGACCATGTTCGCCTTCTGCTCGCTTGAGTACGGCATGCTTTAGGCACAGCAAACAAATTCTTCGAAACGGTTGCGCGGCACGACGGTAATATACAGTCGAGCTTACATGCATCTAGCCGCTGGCACAGCTTGGAAGAAAAGCGGCGTTGTAACAAATGATGCTCTCTCTCGCACAGGTTCCAGATGTACGATGCATGTTTTGCGTTTATTTTTTCTATTCCGCATCGACTTGAATGCTAACGCTGGAAAAAGAATTGCTCTTCTCGTCATATCGGAATAAACGGCTGATGACGGTGCGTTCTTCGGCGACAGGAGCGAGCGGCTGCTGACGAAGCGCTTTTTCGGAGGGCCGTTGCCAGACGCTGCAGGTAATGTTAGAGCTGAGCAAAGGTTGAAGCCCTTTCTCGTAAGTGAAGGGAAGGCGCGGCGCTGGCGATGTTTTTACAAATCACTTATGAGCGCGCTGTAATCGCGGCGAATTCTGGCGCACAGAGCGCGCTGTGACGTAGTATTTTTTAAAACTCCGCGAGCTTTCGTTTTTCGCGAATAAAAAAGGCCAAGCTAAGTCTACCTCATTGAAAGTACCTGGGTTGGGCAATATTTGTGAAGCTCCACAACTTTCCTAATGACGCCTGAACGTTTCAAGCTATATTTAAAAAGTTAATTAATTTATCTCGGCTAATTACTCAAGACGAGCGAGAAAATGGTACTGTAAGTTTAGATAAATGCGAACAACACCCACGTGATTTCCATTCTGGAGAACGCATAGGTTTTTTTTTCAATATTTTGGTCCAAGTTAGCTGGGACGTACACCCTGTGTGTGTATTTGTATATACATATACATATATATATATATATATATATATATAAACGAAAATAAAGGGGGTTAACCAAGGGCCCCGATTTTTATTAGTCAAATCACAAGAAGTCAACAAACACTGACACCAAGGACAACATAGGGGAAATTACTTGTGCATAATTAATGAAATAAAGAAACGATAAATTGATGAAAATGAAAGTGGATGAAAAAACAACTTGCGCAGGTTGGGAACGATCTCACTGAAATGCGAAGGTTGTGGGATCGTTGCAACAATTTTTTAGGCATACGAGCGGGCACGTACCAAGGCTCCCCCCCACTGAAATTAAGTGGCATAACCCCCCCACCCCTCCTGCACACGCCACCACTCCTGACCTGACACGTATTCCTAAAGCACTGCCAAATCAATCTTGAGACTTGACAGCTATTCGGCGGTCAACATTTTGCCGCCTCTTACACTCCTTTTGGATGGCGGTAGTTATCGGCATATCCTAAGGGGTGAAGGCCAGTTTTCTCATCGATTTGATGCCCGCGCGATTAACTGGAGATGCGTTTAGTTGTCACCATCTATTGTGACGGTCACACGCATCGCTGTTGCTTCGTTAGTTCAATCTTCTTTGTTTAGACTGATCCAGGGACCAGGAAAGGAATTCAATTTGCAGTCAGCTGGTCGATGTGCTCGTGGAACGAGTTGCGGCCAGAGACGACGCCAGCTGCGTTGCCAGCAATGGCAGTCGCACGCTTGGTTGCTTAAATTGCAATTTCTCTATGGCACCATCCTCATTAAAACTATTACTCTATATAAATAGCTCGTACGCCGAAAACCGAATAGGCATGCTCGGTGTGGGATCCCGGTCTTGAGTGTTTCATTAAAACATTGGAATCGGTGCAAAATCGCATCACAAGACTCGTACTTCATAACTTTCTTCCGAGTCCAGTGTGCCTCCAAACAGCAGCCATGCCTCATTCAGCATTGAGCTGCTTTTGAGTAAGTTGAGAGAGGAGAGAGAGACCGGGAGAGAAATACCATGTTTATTTTATAAATCAAGCATATAGGAAAGGCATCCCCACTGTTTTAATGCCTTGAGTTTGGGCCGCTTCTTGGGCAGTCGATCGTGACCAGCCATATCCGATTCTCGAGGTTGCAGCTGGCATTATATTGCCCGAGCCTTATAGAAAAATGCCTTGGGTAAAGCGAGGCCCGAACTAAAGTTAGCTCAGAGCGTTGCTCAGTAAATATCAATAATGTCACGAGAAAACCGGAAAAGAAATTATTTGGTTCACTGTAACAATAAGTGGTGCCTAAATCTACGTCTGAGTGGCAGCTCTTGCTAGAACTCTTTACGCAGATCTTGAGGCCGGTGCTGTGCTGGTTGCATGCAGTGGAGGTAACCTTAGAGCTGGAAAATTATGCTGCGAGATTTGGACACTATCTATACCCTCTATAAGCCACCTGCAGAACATCATAGCACGTTTTGGCTATGTTTTTGGGTATTTTTCACTCGCAAAACATTTGCATCTGGCTACTTTAGGGCTACACTTTGAGATCATTTGGCTGTTATTTGGTGGGACCATCTGGCAACATGTCTATGACATGAACCGTCATAGACATGGAAGCAGTGAAAGATAACTGGGCAGTTGTGCTAGGGTGTGCTTTCAAGACAAGGACAGAGTGAAGCACAGATATACGTTACACGGAGGTGCCAGTTGCAACTCGGCTGGGGTTGTGCAACCAGTACCATTTCTTCAGCATCCAAAGTCTGCTCACACCTATTGTTACAAAGACTTACAAGCACTACAAAACTAGTTTGCTCTGTGTTTTTGTTGCTTGCTGTTTTATATTTTCAGTACAGAGAACAAGTTGTGTAATTTGCTGCAAGTTTGTAGCGACTATCAGCCACTGAAAACCGTTTCCTGCATCTTCACTTTTAAGCTGACACAATAAATGAAGCAAAATACTGCATAGGCAAAAGAATACTGCTTACATTATATATTACTTCTATTGAACATTATCAGGCAAACATGGAAAGGCTCAGGCTGGAGCCAATGTTTCAACAGAAGAAATGATCTTTTTCAGAGCCTGGACCAAAACAAGCCAGCGGCTTCCCTTGTTCGTCATCCTGTGAACTAACTCGTTATCCTGTACCAATTGCTACAAAGGTCACAAAGGTACAACTACAATAACAAATATTGGTCTCAAATTTAGCCAAGCAGCATAGCAGCCGAAATTTTTGTAGCTAACAGGCCCCCCAAGGTAGCCACTTCGGTGCAAAGTTGAGAATATGGCAACCCTAAGATACAGGCATTGTCTTTCTTTTTTTTGCATACAGAAAAGCTGCATCTGGGGTACGCCCATTACATATATATTTGTTGCCGTAACTTACCTCTGTGGCTTTTGCATAATGATGTCAAGCACGACTTCATGGGATCCCTTCCCAGCTACATTCCAATGGGGACGCATAAACACTTGGCTTCCTAGCATTGAATGCACGTGCAATAGTCCTCGGTGATCGAAATCAACCTAGCACCCTCTATTACAGTATTCCTAATAGCATCTGTACTGCTCTGGGACATTAAAACCCATTGCTGAATCAGTCTTGTTTGCTGCCTTCTTCATGTGTGACCATTTATGATGTAACTGATGCAAATAAACGGTATGAAAAGGCAAGTGTGCAAACAAGGACAAGCAGAATGAAAGGGCAAATGCATTTGCCAATAAACCACTGCAAAGGCTGTTTATAAGCTGCATGCACCTCAAAGCTGCACTGCTGAGCAGGTCTTTCTACCAAAGCTTTCTGCTGCAAAATTTCCAGGAAAGGGCATGTGCATTGTATTGTGTCTACTGCTACACATACATAATCTGATTGAGCCATCCTCTAAACACTGATACAAACACACAGCTTTTTTTTCACAGTAGCCCTTTATTTCTTGACTCTCGTGCCTTCCTTTGATGGCATGGTCCTACAGAGTCGCACACACATTGAGTAAGCACACAAACGACAACTCTTGGAACATGCATGTAGACAACATAGATGGCTATATGCGCACCTGGAAAAAAGAAAAAGACAGCACAGCTCGACTGCTTCAATGCTGAAAACACCTTTGGCACAAGCCATACGGTACATGTGTCTCACATAGTATACACTGCACTATTAATATAAGCTGGCGTGTGGCAAGAACTACATGCATTGACGGATGATCATGACTGACGACTAATCACAATTTCTCTTGTTCAGGTACTTGTGTAAACTATAGAAAGCCTTATCTGGAAGCTTTTCTGTCATCCCTGTGCAAGGCAATGGCTGTGCTACCAGTGAAAGCCAGATCGAAGTGCACAGCAATCAGCCAAAACAATGTCAGTATAGAAAGCAGATGCTCATGCTACTACCTGTTATGACATACTCCAGGGCCGAGATTTTTGAGGCTGTGGGAGCAACATGTGGCCCGTGTGTGACTAGGCTAAGCTCTCTGTGGCCATTGTGATTGGCGGCGATCCTGTACTGGCCTACCATATCAAAAACCTATTTTATCAACCTTTTGCCTAATCTCCCATAAGACTTTTAGCAAATAAATCACAAATAATTCTCATCCTATGTCAATGAACTTATGATGACAATGATGTAAGAATATGCTGGAGGCTCATTTTTTTTCTAGCAGTCCCTGTCTCATTGGAAGTGTGCCGCCATAACACTTGTCGGGTGAGTATGGAAGAATGTCTAGTCAGTTTTGCCAATATTATATCAGAGCACCATAAGGCTGAGCCCACACACCTGGGAAGTCGTGGCCACTATTTGAAGTTTATCGTCAGTGCTTGTTTGTTCAAGTGGAAAAATTGTTTACTCACCTGCCAGCACTGCTCACTTCAAACATTGTCCTAAATTTCTTAGCTGGAATTTAATGACAAGATAATGAGACAATTCTGTAGTAGCAATACATCACAGGTGACTTTTCTGTCTCAAGTACTGGAAGAAAAGTCACACAACCTGCTTACAGCAAAAGGTAGTCAATGGTTAGGCATAATTTGGTGTCATGGACTACTTAGCTGTCAATCTCATGAACTTTTCCAGTCTTGGCTATAAGAAATCATTGCTCATCACCTTCATCACAACCATCAAGGGACTTACATGAAACTAAATTTGCTGTCTGTACAGTTCGTCATCCTGCATCAGCACAGACTGCAGCTGTAATCTTAGCCTGACATGACCTAGTTTGCACGAACATTGTTGAGTTGGTGCTAAGCTGTCTGAGCTTGAATACTGGTTTGACCTACTTACATAGGGCATGTGCACACAAAGGCATAGTAGATGTACTTGGCTGCTCACATAGTCACTAGTACCGGAAATTTTTAAGACTAGGATTACAAATGCAGAAGTGGCATTTCATAGCAAGAGCATCTGCCCACTGGTACACCCGACACCAACACACCAGGAAGCACATCACCCCCAAGAGTCACATGCTTGCAGCAAACACTTGCAACCAGCATCCATTATTGTGTGCAGTCCACACCATGGTGGGGACTGTGCCTTGTGGTCAATTTCCAACATTGACAGAAGTGCCCCGCAGTTATTGCCACAAACCCCACAACCAGTCATCAATCAACGGGTGCAGCATGCTCGACTGACACTGTCCTGGAATGCTATTACTTAGCCACCACAGTGAACACCGAGACAGATGAATGAGCAAAGAACAACACGCACCACGTTTGGCCACTGCCTACCCAATACATTGTGAACACATTCTGGCATGTAAATATTTTCTGTCTCTGTGCTTGCATTAATCTATTCTGCAAGCAGCAAGTGCATTCCCACAGCGAACGTGTCCAGTGGCAAAGAAGACCAACATGACCTGTTTCTCACAAGATTTTGATTTCTGCACAAGAGGCTGACTCTACAAGCACTGCTGTTTACCACTGCTGGGAGGCAGTGTGTACTGAGGGGTTGCCCCCTGTTATCAATCTATACAGAACATTTTGGATCCAGGTTGTGCCAATGTGACAGAAGTTGCAGGTGTTTCTGGTTTTTGTACAATGTACACTCAACTGCAAAAGTTTGTGGACCGCAGGGTCTGGGAAAGAACTGAATATGTCTGCAGCCTAGGAATGCAGCCTTGGTGTTGAGATTTCTAGCCTGTACTAGTATATTATGTGACCAATATTGTCAATTCGGCTTTGATGAACTTCGGTTTCTCGGACACGTCATCAGTACTGAAGGCATTCGGCCAGATCCCGAAAAGAAAGCAGCTGTTACGAGGTTCCCGACACCCACAGACAAAAAGTCAGTGCGACTTTTTTGGGTTTATGCGCATACTACAGAAGATGTGGAAAAATTTTCAAAGATTGCTGAGCCCCTTACAATTCTAACAAGAGAAGATGAACCTTTCATGGGGAAAAGCAAACAAGACGCTTTTGACGAGTTAAGGAAATGCCTGCAAGCTTCTCCAATCCTTGCCCATTTTGATGAGACAGCCGGCACTGAAGTTCATGCCGATGCGAGTAACGTCGGCCTCAGTGCCACACTAGTGCAGTGAAAGAACGGCCAGGAGAAAGTACAGTAGACTCCCTTTAAGGCGAACTCCAAGGGATCATGAAAAGTGTTCGTCTGATCAGGAGTGCTTCTAAAACTGACGTTTGAGCATGCATGCAGTGTGTGTCCAAATACCTCGTATATGAGAACAAATGAATGAAATGGCCTTTCAGGGAAAAAATAACTGCAATATAAGCATTTATTGCACTACTAGTGGTATACTACACATTGCCCTAGTAAGGCATCAGGCACTGTTGACTGTTACCCAGTCTGTTATATTTTTTTGTGCCTGTGAAGAAAATCACCTGGCTGCTATAAATGCAGACATATCACTTAATTTTCTAAGATATTCCTCGGTGACCTCGCATTGTTCGAAAAACTGCACTAAAGTATCTAGGCGAGAGTCAGCTGCATTGCAGGTCACTTTTGCAGATTCAAGCACAACATCCATGCTGTCATCATCAGCAGCAGTTTCTGATGGCAGGTCCTCTTCCATTAAAGCTTCCAGTGTGTCAGCCCTACATGTTTGCACACCTTCATCAATGCTGACATACGCACTCATGCCAATGGAGACACCCTTACTGCTCAGCGTATAAACAATGCTGCTCTCCTCCAAGTTCACAGTAGAGTCCTCGCTCAGAGTATCGCAGTCATTCTGCGCTGAGCTGAGAGAGGAAGGGGAGTAGCACAGCGCTGAAAATGCCTCGTATGAAGAGCTCATCGCATTGGCGCTGTGCAGGGCAGAGGGGGAGGGTCCGGTGATGGGGAGGCAAAGGAGAGAATGAACTTGAAGGCGCGGCTAATTCTTGTAGCCGGGCCGGGAGGAGACAGAGGAGTGAGTGAGGAAGGGTGGGAGAGAAGGAGCGGAGGAGCAGCAGAACCTTCGCAGAAACACTGAGGTGGTTAGGTCTCCTCATCTCCCCGCCTCGCACAGATGGTCGACGGCGCAGAAAAGCTTTCATATTTTTTTTTTTTGTTTCCCCTAAAGTGCTGCTCGGATGGTCAAGTAAAGCTGTGCAGGTAAGGCGTGGCTGGTCATGAAAGTTCATCTTAACCTATTAGCACGTGTGCAGTGTGCATATTAGGCAGATCTTCTTTTTGCATTGACTCTATGGGAAACCAAACAAACGACTTCCACTGTTCATCTTAACCGAGGGTTCATCTTAAGCGAGTTCGTCTTAACGGGAGTCTACTGTAATAGCTTATGCCACCCGTAAGCTCTCGAAAGCAGAGGCAAACTACTCAGCAACTGAGAAAGAGTGTCTTGCAGTCATTTGGGAAATATATAAATTTCGACCCTACCTCTATGGTAGACCATTCAGAGCAGTCTGTGATCACCATTTGCTTTGCTGGTTGGTGAATCTCAAGGATCCATCCGGGCGACTAGCAAGATGGAGCCTTAGGCTTCAAGAGTATGATATTACTGTCATACACCGATCTGGGATGAAGCACAGCGATGCCGACTCCTTGTCACGTGCACCAGTCAAGACAACTGTGTCGGAAGAGGATTTCCCGTTCCTTGGCACTGTTGACGCGTCACAAATCGCTCAACAACGAGATGACTCAGAATTGCTTCTACTTATACAGCGGCTGGAGGGACTCGATGTTCAACTCCAGCGTATTTTCTCTAGAGGGCTCTCCTCGTTCTGTCTGCGAGGAACTGTCCTCTACAAGAGAAACTTCGACAACAGTGAGACAAAGTTTTTACTTGTACCCACAGCTAGGCGAGAAGAAATTTTGCATGCATGTCACGATGAACTGACATCTGGACACATGGGCGTGAGCCATACATTCGCCAGGATTCGTCTGAAATACTACTGGCTTAAGTTATTAGCATCAGTGCAGCACTATGTCAAGACTTGTCGCGAGTGTCAAAGGCGCAAGACTCCATCCGTAAAACCGGCCGGCCTCCTCCAGCCTATAGAGCCACCAAAAGCCCCATTCCAACAAGTCAGTATGGACATCCTTGGACCCTTCCCAACATCATATTTAGGCAAAAAGTGGATAGTTGTGGCCACAGACTATCTGACCCATTATGCAGAAACTGATTCCCTGTACAGTGCAACGGCTGTCAAAGTTGCAAAATTCTTTGTCAACAACATCGTGCTCAGGCATGGCACTCCCACAGTTGTTATTACCGATCGTGGAACAGCCTTTACTGCGAGCCTAATGATATGCTTATTTTGCCAATGACACATACTGATCATAGGAGAACTACGGCCTACCACCCTCAGACAAACGGTTTAACTGAACGCCTCAACAGAACACTGGCTGACAAGCTTTCTATGTATGTCGACGTTGAACATACGCTGTGTGACAAAAGTTTGCCGTACATCACCTTAGCATATAATCCGGCCGTTCAAGAAACAACACGAGTCGCCCTGTTTGAACTTGTATTCGGCCGAGCAGTAACCATAACTTTGGATGATATGTTGCCGTTAGATGAAGAAAACAATAACTCATCTGACCTAGATGATTTCTTGTAAAGAGCCAAGGAGGCACAACGGATGGCAAGGTACCGAATAAGCCGCCAACAACGCATCGACTCCAGCTGGTACAACCAGCGCCGTAGTGAAGCTCATTACCAGCCCGGTGACAAGGTGTGGGTATAGACGCCAGTGCGACGCCGTGGACTGTCTGAAAAGCTTCTGCGCGGATACTTCGGCCCTTACGAAATACTTCGTCGCATAAGTGACGTCACTTACAAAGTGACATCCGCTGGACACGAGAGCCCAAGACGGCACAACTCCACGGAAGTTGTGCATGTTGTCCGCATGAAACCCTTCCACGAGAGGTCATGAAAAAAAAAAAAAAAAAAGTGAGAGCCCACAGGATCCCCTACTTCCTTTCACGCATCGGGCCGATGCGATAAGGAGGGGGATAATGCCGCGACAAACTTGGTGACATTCAAGTTGCGCGCCCTTTGTATTGGACGCTGTGCACGCCGTACCGTGGTGTTGTTCAGCAACAACAGGCAGCTATCTTTGTGGCACGGGTAGCCGGTTGGACCCGGCTCGCATACGCCACGTGCACGAGGTATCACACGAGAAGAAAGATGAAGATGGTTCGAGGCCAGTTTAAAACGCGACTGCCGGGGATTTCTTCACAACTGCAGCGACTTTTAGTTGTGGGTACAGGTTCACCCTTAATAAATATCGCTGTTTTGTTAACCTGTGTTCCTCAACATGGTTACAATATATATATATATATTCTGTCTCTTAAAGGGACTTGTCTCACTCATTTACAAACAAAAAGTACTGTGTAACATTTGAATGAGACATATAAGCACACATAACGTAATATTACGTAACATTAGGTCTTATACTTTTGATGTCTAACGTGTGATCTAATTATTACATGAATGTCACAAATCTGAATCTATTTGCCCCCAAACGATTGGAATGACATGTTTCTGTGATGAGCACCCACAGTGCATCCCTTGCCCTCACCACTAAAACAGTATGTCACATACTCAAAGCACAAATGTGCGCAAGCTACTTGTGATTCGACGTAACAATAAGTAAATGTTATGCTCACAAGTTGTATTTGCAATATGTGAAGCAATTGTGTTAAAAAAAAATTAAATTATGGGGTTTTAGGTGCCAAAACCACTTTCTGATTATTAGGCACGTCGTAGTGGAGGACTCCGGAAATTTTGACCACCTGGGGTTCTTTAACGTGCACCTAAATCTAAGTACACGGGTGTTCTCGCATTTCACCCCCATCGAAATGCGGCCGCCGTGGCCGGGATTCGATCACGCGAACTCGTGCTCAGCAGCCCAACACCAAAGTAGTAGTGTTCGTAAAAAGCATTGCATATCAACAACTGAACTACAAAACGTGTGGAGCGAGACTTGCATTACTGTACTACATGTACTTTGGTAGTTTTCCCAATGTTGCATGCTAATTATGAAACAATGCATAGCACTATATGGTTTCACTAGTCACTGCTAGGAAATTCTACTTTTTCTCGGGCCTCGTGATCTGTAAAATTTTACGGTTCAGTGTACGTTACTTAATTAGAGCAGTAGCCCAATAGCCACCTTTGTTTTGCATATTTTGAAGCATAATATACAAAAGAAGTTCTCTTGGCAAAATCCAGGAACACTGGTGTGAATGCCACGAGCTCAAATTTCGTTGCTTACAGTGAGCACTTTCAGGAATGGTTGAAAGCACACTTTTGCCACATGATGTCATCTTGGTGTGCATACTCTATTTTAGCACACTGTTTGGTGGTTTGCTATCAACAGGGCTTGCATTTCAATATTACAATGAAAAGGCAACCTGGGTTGCACAACATTTGGAGGAAGTGTACTCTAAAAGGACGATTGTTGCTGTGAAGTATCCAAAAAAAGGTTTGTGCAATTAAGTGCTATGTGTTTAAGGCATAAACAGCACACTTTGGGGTTAAAAATTTTCACCAAAGTGTGCACAGTAACGTTTGTGTCGTTCATTTTAAATGGGATACTATTTATTCACATATAGGTAGAGAATCACGATGAGCCAGGCGCTGGTTTCCTTGGTCGGAATGCGTCTCTCCGACATGGTGTGTAGACATCCAAACGACGTAGACACTTGAGCTCAGTGGGAGCGCAGTCGCTCTGGTGATGTGGTGCCATCTTAAGGGGCGCTGATAAACATACACAGCATTCCTCCTTTCTTAAGGAAAGCAAGTTACGTATATCTCGAAGGCTTTTGGGTAGTTCGAGTCTTGCGATTTGCACTCCAGTCTCCACTGTGGGCATGTCACTGGGTGCGTGGCCACAGCTTGTAGTGACTGCAGGGTTTAACTTGGTTTGGAGTCCCTGTCGACTGCCACTTGATTTGGTCGTAGTGGCGGCATACGTGTCTTTGTGGAGTTGACACTGTTACCAAAGTTGATCCACTGGTGTCGTCAATGTCACCAAGGGACCATTTCGGTCCTCTGCCAAAGTTGCGAACAAGAACCTTATCGCCCTTCTTGTAGCATGGTTTGAGTTTCTGAGAACTAGGCCACTGCTCAGAGTGTGTAATAGCCTCCTCATCACCCTTCTTGGGAATAACAAGGTCGAACCTTGCCTTGACAGGATAACTGAGCATCTGGTTTGCTGGGGATGTTCTATTCGGACGAGGTACTCTGTGGCAGATGAGCAGCTATCAAGCGAGCCAGAGCTTGAGGTCTCTTCCCTCAAATCTTTTTGAGGCCGTCCTTCACTGTGTGAACTGCTCGTTCTGCCAAGTCATTTGATACCGGATGGAAAGGAGCAGTTCGGATATGCTTTATTCCATTTTCTTAAACAAATTCCTGCAAGGGCTGACCAGTAAAGGGCGTTCCATCATCTGTCACAATACACCTCGGTAATCCAAACTTTGCAAAAGAATTCATGCAGGTGTTTCACCGTTTGCTCAGAAGTGGCATTTGACACAATGAGCACTTCGAGCCACTTTGACTTTGCATCAATTACTACAAGAAGCATTTTCCCCTCGAAAGGTCCAGCATAGTCCAAGTGAAAATGCACCCAGCATCTCTGCGGTTCTGGCGAGGACACTGGTTCTGCTTTAGGTGGCATTGGAGAATGCTGAAGGCACTCTGGACACCATCAAGAGCAGTACTCTATGCATCTGAGCAGTACTTTAGGCATCTATGCCATGCCACCAGAGAAGAGGCCTTGCCATGCCTTTCATTACGACCATACCCTGGTGAGCTTCATGGAGCAGCTTAAGGACACGCTGGAGGGCAGGAGGTGGCACAATCATGCGATTTCCCGGTTATAGAAGACTCTGATGCCCACGCAGTTCTGTTCTTGAATGGTTGTAGCGACTTGTCTGGCATGCTTTGTGGCAAGCTGTCCTTTACCCATTCTAGAACCTGACTTAGGCTCTGGTCACTGTTTGCAAGGTCTTGCAGTTGCTTAACTGATATTGTCAGCTTTTCAAAGTTGTAGAGTGATTTTAGCAGCACTGGTGTTTCTGTTGGATGTTGGTGCAACATCTTCAGCAGCCTGCTCATGGCATCTGCATTCCCATTGAGGCGTCCCAAATGGTGCTCGATGCTGTAGTTGTAAGCTCCAAGGGTAAGAGCCCAGTGTTGAATTCTTGATGCAGTTATGGCTGGAGTTTCCTTGTATACTTGAAAGATAGCCACCAACGGCTTGTGATAAGTCATTAGCACACAACAATGGCACAGAAGATAGTCCCTGAAGCTCGTGACACCAAAAATTATGGCAAGAGCTCCCCTTTCTAGCTGTGAATAGTTTGGTTCTGCTGGTGTGAGGGTGCGAGATGCAAATGCCAGTGGCGACTCCACCCCACCTTGCTGATGTGACAGTACTGCACCTGCCCCATAGGGTGAGGCATTGCAAGCTAGCACAAGCTCCTTTGATAGATATTAGTGGGCCTGAATCTTTGCTTCCATAATGGCTCGTTTGTTCTTGGTAAAAGCATCTCATTCTCGATCTCCAATGGTTTTCCCTCTGTAACAGTGCCTACGAGGGTGCTAGTACTAGTGTCGACATGTTAAGCAGGAACTTTCCGTAGCACGAAAGGCGTCCAATTAGGGCCTTAGTTCCCCCCATGTTTGGGTTCTGGTGCTTCAATGACGGCTTCAGCGCTCTTCTTTGCAGGCCGAAGTCCAGCTACACAGATCTCACGACTCAAGTGAGGGTTTAAAGAACTCGCACTTTTCCTGTCTCGGCTTCAGACCTGATTCTTTGATCCTTTGCAGGACTTTTCAGATTCTGCAGATGCTCTGCATCGGTCTTGCCAGTAACGAGGGCATCATTAGGTAAACAAAGGTTAGTTTGTTCTATTCTTCTTTGGAAGAGTGCCAAAGCTGATGACAGGCCAAAGGCTAAGCGGTTGTATGTGAACAGACTTGTGTGTGTATTAATGACCAGGAGTTTACTTGTCTCCTCATTCACAGGTATCTGATTGTAGGCTCCCTTAAGTCTAGCTTCATCAACTGGACTCCACCTTGCAAGGAAGTGAAAATGTCTTCAACCTTTAGAAGTGGGTACTGGGTAGTAATCACTGCAAGATTCACACCTAACTTGTAGTCTCCGCAAGTCCTGATGCTTTTTCCTCCTGCTTTCAGCACTGGTACTATGGGAGATGCCCATACTGAGTGGTCAATTCCCCCCCCCCCCCCCCCCCCCCCTGAAGTGATGATTCCTTCATTTCCCAATCTTTTAAGTTCATACCCCACTCTCTCTTGCACTGCATAAGGTACAGAGTGCGCTTGGTAGTACTGCGGTTGAGTGTCGGGTAAAAGCTCTACAAGAACTGGAGGTCCCTTGAGAACTGCACAACCTGGCTTAAACATGTCTTCAAACTCTTACAACATGTTTTGCACCACAAGCTCTGTTGCATTTTCTACCAGTTGTGTTGTGTTCACCAGCCCTGGTAGAAGGTTGAATGTTGAGAACCAGTTCTGGCCATACAAATTTGGACTCTTCCAACCAACTACCAAGAGTGACCTTTGACTCGTAGTCTCGCCTATGCATACGTCTACACGTAAGGGAACCAAGCACAAGGATGGCCCCACAGATGCATTTTAGCTTGATGTCTGTTGCCATTAGCCAGGGTAGTGAATGCTGGTTGGGTTTGCATGTGTCTTCCGAGATGACGGATACTGGTGACCCAAAGTCTAACTCTAACTCTATCTCTAGCAAGGCTCTATTCACTTTGAAGGTTACTGTGATGGGGTTTACAGCCGAATTTGTTGCCAGTGAATGTGGAAAGCACTCGGTTGAGTTGTTACCTGGTTCGAGACTGTTCACTCGACCTGACTGGCTTCTTGCCTTGTCAGTGTTGGAAAGACAGCAGCTCGCCAAATGTCCCACCTTGCCACAATTGTAGCACTTGGTGTTGATGTGCTTGCAATATGGCGATTTGTGGTCACGCCCTCCACAGTCTATTTTTCGTCTTCTTGGATGTCGTTTGCACTAAAGAATGCATCAAGCCGTTCTGTGTACAAGAGCCAGGACTCCTTGCTGTATTCCTCCACCTTGCCAAACATCGCCATATCTGTACGTTTGCGCAAGAAGGTTGTGTAGTTCGGTTATTGTTCTGTGGAAGCAGAATCACTTGCCTGCTTGCATCTGGGGTTGATGTCTTCACCAGGCTGGTTCTGCATCCACAATGCCCTTCTTGTCGCCAGTTGTATATTTTATACTGCGATACAACTATTTATTCACGTACAGGCACAGAATCACGATCGACCATGTGCAGGCTTCCACGGTTGGAATGCGTCTCTCTCAGGCGGCGCAGGGACACTCGAGCCCCAGACACTTGACCTCAGCGGTGGTGTGGCACCACCTGGGGCGCCGGTAAACATACCATATTTACTCGAGTAATGATCGCACCCCTGCATTTTGTCGTCAAAATTCAATTTTTTTCTTTCCTGTACAATGATCGCACCTCGAACGACAATGTGTAACACTGTGCATGCTTGTACACGTCCTCGCTTTTTCTTTTCTTTTCCTGTGCCAAAGCTTTTGATGATGTAAAAAAAAATTGTTCGAAAAATGTATCTCATTTGCGAAATTTTTCCTACTGTATTTTCTTGTTTTACTTATTTCAGCCATTTTAGTTTTATGCGATTTTACAGTATTCAAAAAACAGCTGCCATAGAAGTGTTTTTTTTTAATAACAATTGGTCGGGACCCTTTAACAAATTTGTTGGGTCTCAAAAGTGTGTACTTTGCAATTGTACATTAATTACGCTAAATAAACTTTCGAACTTTCAAGTCTAGCTAATGATGATCGCGCTTTCTATCTGTCGAATGCTGTCGAATGCTACGCGAACGACTCTTCAAAACATACCAAGTGGTCTGCATGCTCCAAACTTTCTAAAGCAGATGCCCCATTTCATTCATTTTCCGCACTTCCATGAAAAATAAATAGCTACAAACAAACTTGTCTTGGCTTTATCTGCAGATAAAGGCCAGATAGGCTTTATAACGAATGTGGCCAACAAAAACAACAACAGAAAGGCGCCTGGACTTGCGGGCACGCAACAAATCGCGAGTGGCAACGATAGTCGCGTTAGACGTGTACCCTATTCACACGCCATCGCTTGTAACGCAGCTAAGAGATTCACCCACCCTTAGCGAAAGCATGCCGTATTAGGATAGTAGAGAAGACAAATGCCGCAGTTTTCGCAGCATGCCCGCTATGTGTTTCTGTGTCACTGGCAGCTAAGTGCACCCATCTCTGTTTCTGTGCCCTCAAAGTGGACATGGCTATGTTATTGCCGCAAACTTGCCGATATTAAGAATATTATCCATTACTGATACGGAAGAAGCTGTTTCAATGCGCACAATGTACTCGCGAGAAGAAAAAAAATTGAGTTTGGCGTGTTCGGCTAGCTCCGCTGGCTGCCATTTTTTTTCCGCATTGCACGCTATTACAGTGGCAGCTGCCTGTTTGTTGACCTGTTATCATCCCGCAGCACATGTGGGATGAAATGTTTTTTTTCTTTTCGTGGAAAATTCAACCTGCATAACGATCGCACCCCTGAATTTGTGTCAATTTTTTTTTACAAGACAGTGCGATCATTACGCGAGTAAATACAGTACAGATCAGTTTGTTGAACCTGTTTGAGTGTTTGGCCTCAATATGAGAGCCACCATCTTCTACCAGTTTTGGTGTGTACTTCTGGCACACAACCACAACAATAAAGATATAGTTCCTGTGGTAACGATGGTTCTGTTAATGTCACATGAGCCCAGCACTCATCAGGAATGTTTAGATGTGCCAAGCATCTTGTGCAGAAGGCAAAACCTGAGGGGAAAGCATTGGTAGCTTGCTATTAACGCATGGGAATGCTAATGATTACCGTTACTGTTGCGCAACAAAAATGCACCCCAGAATGGGTGAAATTTCCAATGGCACATTTCTGTGGTCAAATAGGCGCAGAGGCATCAGGAGTATAGCAGTCAGAGTCCAATCAATTATTCTGTCATTGCAACTACAGGGCGCTGAGGGAGTGCCTTTTAAGGCTGCTGTCTACCCACGGGAATGCACTGCAGGAGTGTAAAGTGCACTTTCTGCAACATACAGTAACCAACCAATCGTAAAACAGACGAGCACAGGGAGGGCAAGGCTGGAAGCGTAAAGCAGGGGCAAGAAGTCTGATAAGTGCAATCTGAAAGCTGTAATGGTTTCCACAATTGTAAAGGCATTGAATGCTTTTACACCAGAGCACTAATTATCATCCGAGAGTGCGCTTCCTCGTGCTAACATGCAACAAACGTTGAGCTCCTTTCCGATACTTGGGAAGGGGGGTCTAGGCACGCACAGCATTATGGAAGTAATGCACGACACAACATGAGCGTGTAACACAATGTGTACCTAAGCAGTGAAGAGAAAACGCTGAAGAACGTAAGGGTATGCTAGAAATACGATGATTATAAGGTATCACTCGGGGCAGATGTATACGTCAAAAGATGCAACAGTAACATTTTCCATGGGTGCAGCTTCAACTGCCATGACATCAATACGCAAAACAGGTATGCAGTATATACTAACAGTGACGAAAGAAAGCCACCATAGGTTTGCACAAGAAGAATACAGCTGGGCACAGAACATAGGGGCACAACAGTATTCAGGAACAGTACGCATCAGAGTAATTAGCAGAAAATTAATAGTATTTAGAAAACGATAATGGAAGTACAAGGCCAACAAGCATGTATCACAGAAAAAGGGGCACTAAAGTATTACTACTACGACAACTTAGGCAAAAAAGAGATAAAAGAAACGTGTAAATTGCTGTTATCTTGTACAATATGAATTAACGAGAGCTGTAATCAGGAAAGAAGAAAGCATGTGCAAGTGTAAAAATAGTGGCAATTCCAAACAACCATTAAGATGAGCTTGACAATAGCAAGATATTCACACGGAGATGACATTTTGAAAAGCACAACCATGGATATGGGTTACTACTATGGCCACATGTACCTGAGCGAAGGACCGAGGGAACGAAACACGTATTGGATCGAGCAAGTTAAAAGTCGCATTATTGAAAGAACTGTAGCATTCACAAGACAAACACAAGAAAGCCGACAGGACGAATGATACATCCAATGAGGTCATGCGGTTACCATTCTTGTGTCTGTCATGTGAATGCTACGGTTATTCCTTCAGTACGAAGTGACTCGCCCAAGAACAAGTTATGTAACAGCACCACAGCACAAAAATGAAGTAATTTAATCAGAGTACTATATAGAGAAGACATATTGTTTATTTGCCATATTTTATCAGGGGCTGAATCCACAAAGCGATTTGCCTGTGGGAATTGTTTATCATTAGTCCATGGCTTTGCTTCTGCTTTCATTGGGTATCGTGATTGGCTGGTGCCCATTCCAACAGATTACTTTTGTGTACGAACAGTGTGAATCCAAACCCAATTTGCAGAGAATTGTATGTAAGTGGTTTACATTGTAATTTTGAAGCATCAACGTAGGCAGCGGTGTACATTTCCACCCTCATTTTAACACTGCCGACACTCATTAGTCACTGATATGAGGATCAATGCTCTATGTTTGCATTCTAATACAGCACAAATTTGACGATGTAACTGTGATCCTTCTATGAGGAAAACGAGGAATCTGGCAGGATGGGCCACTGCAAAGCACTTCATTTCACAGAAGTATTGGAGAAGGTTGAGCATGAGCCAAATGCCACATAGAGAGGAGCAAACAGACGACACTTGATTTGATCACACTTTGAAAGGCACACAAGTCAAAATGAGACACCTTACACAGTGGAATGTTTCTAAAGTGCAGTGCTCCATAAGCAAGCCCGACTGATTCTCTCCGTGTTCAAAAGCTTGAACTAGAGCACTGCCCCTGATGTCCTAGCTTACGTTTTCAAGCCTACTGGAGCAATGATACATATGTTTTCATTTTCCAGATATTTTCGCATATTCCATTCTAAGATGTCCGAGAAAATAACTTGCACTTTAATAAGGCTCTTACGTTCAAGTGCCTGTAATTCCATTTCGAGTGCCTGCGATTCCATTCTAGGATGCTTTCAAGGAGAAGTAAGGAAAAAATGCAGAAGTGGTTCGATTATGATCTTTCACTGAGGGCACAGAGGAAAGCCAATGCTTTTTATGTTTAACTTGCGCTTGTGTACTTTCAACTCTTACTTTTCCTGGAAAAGCAAGATGCAGCGATGCAGTTTAATCCCGAATGAATATCTTTCCATTTCGCTTGCGGCCAAATGTTGTGTACAAGCAATACGCTGAGGTGTACGACATCCCTCACTTTGTAACAATGGAAAGTATTATCGGGGCTTTCACAGTTCCAAGTTCGTACTCGTTTCTCTTCCTTTTGTATGCCAAGCTACAATCCTTCCCAATGATGACAGAAGGAGCAGATTTATTCACAAGGAATTTGCATCTCTTATCTTGCCAGTGGTCTGCAGATACTGTACTAGCAGATGAGCAGATAGTGGACGACAGGACGTATGCTACAGTTTCAAATGATGCTTTAGAAACCTGCTGAAACCAGGTCTCATGTGTCATTCCATGTCTTTCAATGGACCCCTCACCAGGCTTGGCAATTTTAAACAGGCAGGTGTACCGTACACATCATGCACTGCCAATCGTGTCTGCAAAGTATTGCAGCATTGCGGGCCATGAAAAGAGCTGAAATTTCAAACAAAATACCGCACGCCCTCCCTACCAAGGAACCTCCACCCTCGGTCAGAGTCCAGGTCACACACATAAAAGTGCCAACATAGAATGCAGTGCTAGCTACATCACTCACCATGGCACGCGATTTTGCTGAATCATCCAGTGCACAATGCTGTCATTTTGAATGCACAGTGCAGCAAAAGAAGGAAGAAAGAAAAAGAAAAGAGGCAGGGCTCGACGCACGAACAAGACGCAGTCTCTTGGCTCTGGTATGGCGGAAGGCAGGGAAGGAACGTCACTTGCGGAAGCTTACTCAAGGCACAGGGAGAGAGTGTCCCCATTGGCAGTGACACTTGCCTCCCGGCGGTACGGTAAAAGGACAGTTAATTTCTTCTCTCTCCTAGACTAATGAACTGATTAAAAAAATTAATTTGCTAGGACATCCCTCAGACGACATTTTACAAGCTCCAGTGGATAACCAAAATTTGCAATGGGGCCCGGTGAGGGGCCCTTTAAGCTAGAGCAAAGTTTAGGCTCCGTCAAAATCAAACAGCCTGACCTTTCATTCTTATTGGTTAAAAGAAAGTCTCACCTCGTGCCATTCCTTGTTAAACAAGACTGCGAAATAGACATTGTCACCACTTTGTGCTATTCAATGCACAAGAAAGTCCCTCCACCCTTAGATTCCTAACACCCCATGAAGAAAAAAAAAAATCTAAAGGATGCTCAGTGGCACAGACCCTTCATGTATTAGCTACGAGTCAGAACAACGCAATATACTGAGAGAAAACATCGACACAACAACTGAATGAAGAAAGAAAGTCAGACAACTGTGCATTCTATCTCAGAGGAAAACAAGCACGAAAACAGTAGAAACTGATGAGACAAGCGCTGTCCTTTTCTCTTCATCTTAGTACAATTCTCTTTTCCTGGACTCCAACCCATGCTCGGGCAACAGGTCAGAAATCCACACCAGACTTTAGCACTGGGTGAAACACTCCTTGCCCCAAGCAACGAGTGAAACCGATGAAATTTATACAAGACAGACTGCCAATTTCCAGGACATCTACAGACAGTGATCCAACCACCACATTCATAGCTTTTACTCGTATTGGCTTGCTGACATTAAGGTAACCTGTATTGGTGCTGTTACTGGACCACAAACTGAGCTCAGAAGCATGACACCCTGCAGGCTTAATCATTTAATGCCGAATAAATGTTTTTTCTAACTACCCAATTCCGGCAACGAAGAATGTTTCTGTGGTTAGGACTGCAGATTCTCTCATATGTGAAAACAAAAGGTCCCTGCACTGACCGTCGAAAGGTTATTCCTCATCATGCATGGTGAACCCAGATTTTAGCATACCGTATTTACACGATTGTAAGTAGACCTATTTTATTAATTTGAAAATCTGAAGTGGGAGGGTCGACTTACAATCGAAACCAAAACATGGCACCACCAAAAAAGCGAAACCCACGAGATATCAGGGGCGCCACAGCGTAGTTACAATTTTATGTTTGCTCTATGACCCTACCTGTAGCTTTTCACTATCCTGCATGTTTGTTCGCTTTTCAGAAGAGCTTTTCAACATTTTTGAGAGTTTTACAGTGCACGCAACACTCATGGGGGGCGTCGATAGTTGCTGGAAGTGGTGCTGTTCCATTCGCGGCGTCACCCTCAGAACGGCGACTCTTGCGGGCAGTAGCGACAGTTCATGAACGAGCAAACGCCGCTCATGCGTTTCTCTTTCCCTGTAGCTCTTAGTTCGACGCGTTCGACTCGACTGCCGGCTACGCGCTACTTCCATGCTTCTTCGGTCGTCACAAGTGCACCAGGCCCACTAAACATTCTGCGATCGTTCAGAGCAGCGTTCAAGAGGGCTGCCATCCTTTACGCCTAAGAAACAAATCACTGCGCAGCGGGCCGCAAGTTCGATGTTTCTGAATGGGTGGTGCGAGAGTGCCGACTGCAGCGAAGCAAAATTTTCAGCTGTGACGGCAAGCAAAAAATTTCCCACAGGCCGAAGTCGGGACGCTTTCCGGAGCTGTCGGCAAAGCTTGCGGCGTACGTCGCTGAAATGCGTGATCGGCCCCTGTTAGTGCAGTGCGACATAGTCATGAAACAAGCCCGGATGTTCGCCTCTTAAGTACCTGCTCCGCCGTGAGTGTGAGTGGCTCGCGCTAGAAGACCGCAAACTTCCGTCAACCGAACCTGTCAAAAGAGCCTCCCTGACGGGTGCGTGCGGTTTGGTGCATTCGGCGTGGGCTGCTGTTCCACAATATGTCATGGCGCGGTCGTTTGCCAAATGTGTAATTTCGCCGGACGACGATGCGCTGTGGGACCTTAGCAGTGATGACTATGGCAGCACTAGAGAGGATGATGGCACAAGTGATGACGACCAGTCCAGTGACCATGCCAGCTAATAAATTTTCGTTATGGAATGCACCCTCGGGTATGCTGTTTGTTTTTTCCCTGTCACACGCGATATGGGGGGGGGGGGGGGGTCAACTTACATTTGAGTCGAACTACAATCGTGTAAATACGGTATGTGTATGTGACTGCCGACTCCGATCTGTCTACTCATGCCATAAAAGAATGCATACAATTAAGTACTAGCTAGCAGCATGTCCATAAATAACATAGGGGCTTTGAGGGAGAAGTATCTGAAAGTCAGACCAAATTCTGTCCTTAAAATATGTTGTGCCTGCTGTCTCTTTATTCTGCCTCGGCCAAGACTAACGCAACACAATTTCAATAAAGCAAGCCTTTAATTTAAGCACAAGACACTTGCTTCACCACAAAACAAAACAAAACAAAACAATAAAACATAGAATCTGAGGATATCAGAGTGACAAGGGGATTGTTAAGGTTAGTGCCTGCTAAGAACGCTTCTTATTTGCAACGTGAAGATGCACTACTGAAAAAACACAACTTAAGACACCTTATTCAGCAACAGTGTTAATGGTACCCTACAAACAATATTTAGCTTTTTTTTTTCTTTTTTGCTGGAATGCCAACAGAAGGCAACAACCTGTTCAGACACCTGTACTCAAATTTTGGTCTGCATATATCTTTCCATGCTGCTTCTAGCAAGTGCACTGAACTAACCCGCAAGAATAAGTCAGCCGACACTACACAGCCTGGCTGCTGCTGGTGCATCGTGCCAATACGCCTGTTATCCCCCTCCTCTCTTTTTACTAGCTCATTACAGTAGAACCCTGCTGTTACGTTCCCGGCTGCAGCGTTTTCCTGGCTGCCAAGTCTTCGTTGGTTGGTGCTGGCATCGCCCCCGTAGGATCCCATGCATTAGAAACCCCGCTGTTACATCGTAATCGCAGGAACGCTCCCGTGTGCTACGTTGATAACTGGCGCCCCAATCGGGCTCAAGCGATGAGCAGCGATGACCATGTTGGCTTTTCGCGTGGACTGGCCCGACTTGACTACAAAATCAGCCGCACGATGTTGTGCCATGCTTCTGCGACAGGAAAAAAACTGCAAGGGGGCATCTGCGCAGACTGTACTACCATCAGGCTGCAGGACCTCTGTCAAGCCTGCAAGCTTTTAGTCCTGTCTCCTTCTGTCCAAGAGAAAATAAAGACTGAATTGGATTGAATTGAAATTGAATCATTGTTTATGTCAGTGGTTGCATCAATTGCGTGGTTGCGCTTGCCCCGCTTACGCTCGCTGTCCTTTGCCACCTTTTCGCTGCCTTGGCTTCTTTATGCTGTGGACTCGCCTCACCGCAGTCGTGTGTGGGCTGCTGTCAGTGGCTTCTCTCCAGTGCCTAGGAGGAAACTAGTCTGCTGAGGAAGCGTCCGCTTGTTTTTTTCTATGGCGTCAAGAAAGCAAAGAGCACCTTCACTGGAAGAAAAGTTGACGATTCTGCGCAAAGTGGACGAAAACCCAACGAGGAAGAAGGTTTGCGTAGCGAAGGAGTTAGGGCTAACGCTGTCTACCCTTAACTCCATTATCACTAAAAGAGGCAAAATTGAAGAAAACGCCCGGACCTTCGACGTCATATGCAAGCAAGGCTGGGGTGCGTTGCACATGCACCTTGGTGAGGCCGTTTTCAAGTGGTTAAAGCATAGCAGAGCAGCAGATGTTAACTTTGACGGAACAATATTGCAAGAGAAAGCGATGAAGGTTGCTGACAAACTCGAGATCGAAAATTTTTCTGCGTTGAACAGGTGGGTTCACCGTTTCCAAAGGAGGCATGGGATCTGCTACAGATCAGTCGGCAGAGAGGCTGCCGGCGTTGACATGGCAACCGTCCACAGATTGAGAGAGTGTGGTGTCCATAGTTAAGGATTACGAACCCAGAAACATCTTCAACGCAGACGAAGCAAGCCTTTTCTTCAAGCTGCAGCCAGACAAGACATCGAGCCTTAAGGGCGAGTCCTGTCATGGCAGGAAATGCAGCAAAGAACGTCTGCCTGTGCTGCAACTCAGATGGCTCGGAGATGATGAAACCCTGGGTCACAGGAAAATTTCAAAACCCTTGCCACCTGCCCTGCCATTACAAGAAAAATTCTAAGGCATGGATGACCAGCTCGCTCTTTGAGAAGTTCCTGACTTACATGGACAGAAAAGTCGCTCCTTTGTTGCACAACTGTTCCGCGCACCCAAAAGATACCTTGGCGCTACGGAATGTCAAGGTCGTGTACCTTCCGGCCAACACGATTAGCCACCTACAGCCCTTGGATGCTGGCATAATTAAGAGCGTGAAGCACTTTTATCGGAAGTGCATTGTCAAGCGGTCGCTGGCAAGTGTGGCGCGTGGGAAGCAGCGGACAGGCATCGCAATCTTAGATGCCATGCATTACTTGGTTGCAGCCTGGAGCACCGTCACTGCACCTGCAGTGGCAAATTGCTTCGCTAAATGTCTCGGCGGCGCCACTTGCACCAATGAAACAGTAGGGGACGATGTTTTTGAAGACTGCAACCAGCTCACCACGGAAGCTGTTGGTGCCAACGGGATCGCTTACAGTGATTACACTTCTGTAGACAACGCCGTTGTACCTTCGAGGTTCTCGCCATCGACCAGATCATGTCTGAGTGTGCCGAGTCCTCCACAATTGACAACGAAGTTGACGAGGAGGAGGAGGAAGAGGAGCAGCTAGTGGAGCCAACCTTTATGCCAGCAGTAGGGGCTTGGATCAGAAGCTACGTGCGTTCAAGTGACGATCCAGAAATCCACGCGGCTTTGCTAATGCTAGAAAAACGTCTTGTGCTCGTCGGTCGGGACAAGATGTGGCAGACAATGCTCCACTATATTTTTTTGTGCTAAGCAAGCAATAAAGTTGTGTACAGTTCACCACTGGAGACATTCTTTTTAATCGTTTTATTTTCTGGCTCTTAGGTTCTTTTTGTACGGTCCCTTGAAAAACTTATCAGCGGGGTTCTACTGTACTACAGAAATTTCCCATTAGGTCGAATTCGGTTTAGCCGAATTCTTGAATATAACAAACATGAGAACATTTGTTTAGTTTTCCATAGACTAATAAAAAAAAAAAAATCCACTTAAGATGAACCGCCACACATGCGCTCTTCGGTTAGGATGAACATTCGGAGTGCCTGCTACCGATCCTGGAGGCTAGGGTAGACAAGTCCCCTTGTTGAAACATTGGCTCCCACCTGACACACCTTTTGTTCAAACTCTGCTCACTACTTCAAGCCTCCATCTTTCTGTGAAGCTCACCTTGTCATGAACAAAGACTGTGACTGTGCAGTATTTCTTTTCCAAGCGATCATGTGAAATCATTGCAGAGAAACTGGATCTGCACTGTACACTCATCTTTTCATCAGTCCACAGAACTAGGCAAATGTGGAAAACAAAAAAGCTAGCAGGAACTGTTCTGCTAGGACTCGGAAAAATATTGAGGAGCCTTCGTGGCAGTTTGCGCTTGCCGTGATTGCAGCATGAAAAGAAGGGCTATATTATCCACCACCTTCTCATTTCTATTCACAACACTAAAACTGTGAGGTCACAGCAGCGGGACTAGCAATTCGCTTTGCACACGTTGAGCCATGAGATGTGCAACAAGGAGAGGCAAGATAAAGTGGCTCGCATTTTATATCCAACGACACGTTGAAACGTGGCCAAATCAATATTTACATCTCTCTCGCTCTTTTCCTTGATTGTAAGCACACACACACACAAACACACACACACATGCGCACACACAAAAAGGTACCCAAGAGAGCCCATTTCCCAGACATTTAGCATAAAATCCTTCACTGCCTATGCTACCACGTGGCTGATACTTTACAGACTCCAAGAGAAACCATGCTACGGTAAACAATAAGAGTGATTAAGGTTACACACGGTGCTTCTCTCACCAAAACCCCATAAGGCAACAACAAAAGAACAGCTCTTCATCATCACTGCACTTGCCTTTTGCAATAAAATGTAACATCCCTGCGTAGCAGACCAGCAAAAACATGCCCATGCTTGATGTTGTTGCCGCAGTCTCATTCGAGACCACCTGGCAACAAAACAAGCCCAACATGCCTTGCCCCTCTAGTGAAGGGTGTAGCCACCCTACGTCAAACCTTTCAGCCCTTGACGGCTTCCATCAGCACAGGCTGGGGGTCCCTGTTGTACGGCTTGGTGAGGCCAATGAAATTGGACGCACGGCAGAGGATGCTGAGCTCATTTGTGAAGACGATGGTGGGATTGGCATTGTCGCCATTGCTGCCGTCAAAGTGGATTCGTGGCTGGCCCGGCATACGGCGTGGAAGAGGCCGCACCCCTGGGGCATGCACATGCAGTGCGCGCAGCTGCGGGAGCCGTGGCACAAGCATGTCAAGCAAATGCTGCTGTTCCGCAGGCCGCAATGGAGCGTTTGAAGTCAGGCACAGCAGCTCCAGGGATGAGGCCTGTGTAAAACGAAGACAAAACTAGCATAGGTTAGCAGGCAAGGCGGTAGTTATATGAACAAAGACATGTCACTGGTTTCTAGAGAAGTAGTAACAAAACAAAATGGAATAAAAGGGCCCACCCGGGGACGTACTATAAAACAAAATGTGCTACAATGTATTCTAAAAGGCAACCTAAGAAACAAATGACCAAGCGTAAATTTTCCTTTCTTTAGTTTGTTGATTTAGAATGTGCCCCACAAACATACATAATCATCAAGTGACAAAAGAACGATCTGCAAGTTCTAAAGTAATATTAGGCTAAAACGCCCAAGATGAGTAAGCAGGTTTATTTGCTTTGTTCAGAAAGTGTTTTGCTTCGAGTTGCTTTGACTCCCCTTTTTATTCCAGGGCAGCCTTTAGAGCATCTAAGCCCCTTTTTTGTAAGTTTGTAAGTAGCATAGATTACACAAAAATAAGTTTGCTAAGTAACAAACCAAGGCTCTCCAACAACCAACAGTCAACTAATGTCCCAGCAAATGCTGCAACAAGTATAAATTTCAGTAACCTGCCTGCACCTTCCTTGAATATCTTGCAATTGTCGCCACCATTTGTGCTTGCCGTGTTGTGCCAATACACATACGAAAGCTACTGGCTGAATTTCTCATGATGTCACAAGCAAAGCAGTATTTCCTGCAGGGCCAGAAGTAAAAAAATCAATGACTCTTGACAAATCAGCTGTGCCGAAAAAATGGTCTCCATCCTCAGTTGACGCCACAGACTCATCTTGGACATCACATTAATACCAGAGCTCAGTGCAACGATGAGCAAAGCAACTAGACATTGCTCAATGTTGGCACAAGACTTGCAAAAACAAGAGGAAAGCAAATAAGGTGTAACAATTTGATCGCTTGATTGCCCATGACTTGACTCATTCAAAGCTCACAAAAAGACTTCTTGTTGCAAAAGATTTGCGAGTTGATGCCTTTTGATATAAGGAATAACGAGAGAGGTAGTGGCCGAATACTGCACCAGGGAGGCCAATTCCCGTTTTGGTGAGGAAAGCTTGCTGAAGCCCAGTGGGCCTTCTTAATTTGGTTGCTCCTGAACTAGCAAAGCCCCATAGCGCACGGCAATATATGGCTGCCTGCCGCGACATCTTCACCGCAGTACTCACCCGCCCGTCTCACGTGAAAACACCAGTGCGCACTCAGCTTCTCATTTTGGTACCAGCGAATCTTCTCCGGGGTCGTCGTATGCGGGATTCACAGCTATCATTGCCAATTCTATAGCGATAAGCATCTTCGCCTAACTGTTCACAGTGCATGGTGCCGCTGGTAGCACAGCGCACGCTTATAACAGGTAATAATTGAAATGCGCCACCGTTCTCTACTGCAGACTGCAATTGTATACTTTTTCCGGTCGCCAGATCCCATGTGAACAAGAAAAGGCGCGAGTGATTGTGAATGGTATATAGTCACCCGTTTCAAGTGAAAATGACAGCACGCACAATTTTTTTATTCCAGTACCAGCAGATCTCCATCCCAGCATGGGCCCTATAACATAAAACTATCAGTTATTATTAAAAACCGGCCATTAGCCCTCCCTCACAGGTCAGAATGGTTTGGGTCCAGCCCATGTGGGCACAGCCCGAGCCATTTTGACCTATCACGGAGGGTTAATGACTGATTTGGAATAACAACAGATTGGAATAGTTTTACGTTATACCAGCTCATGTCGAAATAAGAGTACCAGGTATAGATTACTCTAGTGTCTCGTCATAAGAGGCGGATGGTGTCACCGTTTCTTTGTAGTGAATTAGCTTGTCTGGCTTCGTTGCAGATGATTCACACTTGAAAATTATTATGGATGAAAAGGCAAGTAATGCACCCAATTTGAGCATTATATGGCATGCAGAGTAAAATGCCACCTGTCGACATTTGAGTTGCAACTTAGCCAGTAATCTAGCTGGAACAGTCATATATACGTAACGCTCTTATTTAAGCAACATTCAGTTGTGTAAATAAGAGCACTGGTGCTGCCAGAACTTGTGCACGAATTGTGAGTGGTAGCATAGGTACCTTAATCCTGTGAACACTGCCAGGGCATGAATGAGACCGGTCAGAGCTCCCGTAGAATCAGTAATTAAGTTTAATTGAATTCTGGAGCTTTACGTGCCAAAACCACAATTTGATTACGAGGCACTGGTCAGTAAGTTTACTACTCTGTGCACCATCGATGAGTTGCCCTAGGGTGCAGTGCCAGCTGAGCAGATCTTGCCAAAAATGTTCCACTTCTGTGGACTTACCACCTTACTGTGGTCTTGGCTACATGCCTTTGCTGCAAGACTGATGCAAACAAGAGTTACCTCCCGACTGCTGCATGAACCTGCTGTCACAATTGGTATGCAGTACAATGAATCAACAATGGCCATTTCAGATATGGTAAAGAAGATACTGCCATTGCAAAGGTGCCTATGTTTTCTGGAGCTTATTAAAGTGCTCCCTTATGCCAAGTTCATCTGTCAATTCCGTGTGTCCATTCCCCAGAATAACATGCCACAAAAAAAAATTCTGCAAAGTGAGCTGCAGCTTGAGAAAGCAAGGTGCTCTGCTTTCATGAAGCCAAGCTTTCTGGAATGTCATTACCTTACAGTTTTGGCAGATGGTCGCAGTGCTTCTGAAGATAGATGGAAGCAGTGGAGCGAGCTTGAGCAATAATTCTGGAAAGCCAGAACCCTCCACTTGATCCACGTTTTGTGTTGGCGCGACCACATACATGCTGTGGTGTCGCAACTGAAACTGACGGTGGCCCTCACCTTGGTGATCTGGTCGAGCAGCAGGTGCGAGCTGAGCGTGAGTGCGGCGTGCTCCATCTTGAGGACGCGGAGGCCGCCCGCCTGGGCTGTCAGCACGGTGCCCAGCCCCTGGGCGTAGCAGCAGAGACCCCTGCGTCCCAGGTGGGACAGCCGCAGCTCGCGCACCCGGCAGCCTGCCAGGAACTGCACGCTGTGCACGTTGCTGAGGCCGCACAGCGTCAGCCGCCGCAGAGGTCCCAGCAGCGCCAGCGGCGCCAGCGACGAGTCGCCGCACGTGCGCGGGTCGCTGCACACGGCGCACACGCTGTGCGCGGTCGTCGCGCTGCCGCGGATGTCCAGCTCGTGTAGGGCGAACGGAGCGCGGGCCAGGTCCTCGAGCGAGTTGGGCTCGGCCAGGGCACACGCCGGCAGCGACAGCGCCCTCAGGTGACGCAGGCACGCCGAGGCCAGAAGGGCGCAGCACGACAGGTCAGGCGTGAAGTGGAAGCGGCTGAGGTTGAGCTCGCCCAGCGCCGAGCAGGCGCCCAGCAGGGACCTGAGCGGCGCCTCGTACAGGGCCCCCACGCCGGGCGGGAACGTGGGCCGGTTCAGCGGCAGCGGCGAGAGGAGCGTCAGGGCGTCCAGCGACGACCAGCGGCCGCCCCGAGCCGCCGCCGACAGCTGGCCCGGCTCGTCGACGGTGACGCTCATCTGAGGCATCGCGTCGGCAGTGGTCTCGTCGCCCGCGGGCAGCAGCAGCTCGGAGAGGTGGACGCAGCTGCGCGACTTGCGCGGACGAAGACGCAGCGCGACGTTGTTGCACAGCGTCGCGTAGCCTCGGAACGCCTGCACAAGCGGTTCGTCGTCGCCCAGCAGAAGGTGCCACAGTTCGCGGGACTCGATGAACGCCGAGCGCGACGCGTAAGGGCAGCGACCTCTCGCCGCGTCTGTCGTGTACGTGAAACGCTCGAGCTCGGATAGAGGGCGGTCACCGTACGTCGTCGGGGCGCCGGGCGAACAGCCCTCGCAGCTGCTGGCTCCCAGAACGTGCACGTGCAGGTCCCGCAGGCGCGGACACCGCGGCAGCAGCCGGCACAGCGTGTGCACATGGACAGCGCTCTCGACCAGTTCGACGTACATTGAACGGATGCCCGACGTGGCCCGGCTGTTCTTGGCGTCAAGCACCATCAGGGCGGGCCCCATCTCGTCGCGGCCCTCGCGGCAGCCCAGCAACGACCAGTGGAGAAGCTCCAATTTGTCCAGCCTGGTCAGCACGAGCTGGAACAACGCACGACTGCTCAGGCGACAGTTGACGCAACGAAGCGTGGTGAGGTTGACGCAGCGTGCCAGCCCATGTTCGATTGTGGTCGACTGTGGCAGGACACAGTTGGTGAGATCCAGGTTCGAAATGGCCGCGGCGCGAGGTGCCCGCAGGAAGCGGCTCAGCGTGTCGTCCGAAAGCGTTTCCGCCGAGAAACGGACCGTGCCCACAACCGAGCGGTCGCTCGTAAAACTCGCCAAAAGGGGCGACACGTCCGCGATAGCCAGGATGTCTTCCGGGTCTACGAACCTCAGTATTCGCATCCATACCTCAGGCGGCAGCAGATGATCCAGGTTGCAATCCTGCTGCATGGCGTCCATCTTACGTTACTTGTGCTGTCGCTTTCCTCGCGGTGTTGATTAATGCAGCGGTGCTCTCCTCAAGCGAGCGTCGTCGGATGCACCATGACTTCCTGCGTAACCGGCGTACAAGACTCCGTCACTGGCAGAAATTATAGTGCGCTTGTCTGAATGTTCCACTTTGCCGCATTGACGTACGTGTGAATCTCAGTCCCAACCGTGGGCGACCATATGGGGAAGGAAAAAAAACAAAACCCACGTGACCTTTGAAGCACCCTAGCTTGGATTGACTCGGCTAGTGTACTACTAAACCTGAAAACTACGGTAGCTAGATGGGCATGAAACTATTTTTTAAAGGCGAAAAGTAGACACTGCACAAAAGATTGGTCAAACACAGGATAGCACCTATCCTGTGTTTGACCTTCCTTGTGTGCCGTGTCTTTATTGCGCCTTAAAAAAATTTGTCAAGCATGCACCAACTAGGCCCACAGAAAGGTTTATGAAAACGAAACCACACGCGTTGACGCCCACTTCACGCTTCACACGTGAGTTGTGTTATGGCAGCGAACGCATGGCGCATTTCACAATAGAAAAAAAAAAAAAAAAAAAAAAACTTGCTTTTCTAGTGACTATAATCCACTACACACCGTACTCCCATGTACTCCTCTAGGGTTGGATCCTTCAGAATGGAACGCTGCGATTTGTAGCATACAATTGAGGGAAACAAATATGTGTAAGAAAGACTGTGGGTCAGCGCCATGGCTTAGTCACGGCAAGAAAAAAACGTCCGAAAACTAATATCCAAGCAATATATTTTACGTAGCGCTCAGCATATTAACACACTGCATGTGCGTCACTTTCACATGGCCTCCGATATTGCTGGCATCCGTTGTTGAAGCAAGCAGTGTCGTTGATAGAGCGGAATGTCGGCGCTCGTCTTGAGGCGAGCGGGGCGCGCTCTGCATGGGAGAATAAACGAATAAACCCGAATTTGGTCTGTAGAAAGTAATTCGAAGTGATGGAAGAGCCAATTGCAAAATACTCGATCGTTACAGAAGGCTGGCCCCGAAAGATATTGGTGACGAAATGTCTCGTGCGTTTTGGGCACATGTAAAAATTAACGCTCTTTATTAGATTCACGTGTCAGACATATGACGTAGAGAGCATTATAAAATAGTGCACCAAAACGTATTCACCTTGAAACTTATGTAGAGCACGTGGAGTTTTGGCATGACTATGCAACGCAACGTTCGGTAACGAGATTATTCGATCAAGTCAGAAAACAAAGATTTGTATGTGGCAGGCTCTGAAACACCAAAGACCTTTGAGAGAGAGGGAGATTGAAAGAAGCTCTTTATTAGAAGGCAGAATTTTTTGCTGGCGTGTTTACTATAGCTGACATGGTACGTACTTGATAGGGATCGAGGCGGAAGGGGACGGAAGGGAAGTAGGAGAATGAAAATAAATATGAAATGCGCGATTGAAGCTGATAACGAACGATATGTACAGGTGAGACGATGGGCGAGTTTAGGCTTTTCGATATGGTATAGCGAACATTCTTTAACGCTTTCCGAGAAGGCCAATTTCTTTCAGTGTCGGAACAATAAATCTGCTATTCTGAAGGGCCGGCTATATATATGACCTAAGACACTGGGTATACGTTAGCAGAGCGTGCAAAAGAAATGTAAAAACGCAAGCGATGCTCCATTTGAAGTTGACGTTAGGTCCGCTGTTGTTGTAGGCATGCTCTTTCGTGAAAAAGAAGGGAAGGATACAAAAGTGAGCATCAATGGTCAACCGCCAGTGCACTGCGTGGATAGCTTTGCTGTGTGTGCTCGCGCAGAGCGCGTGATAGAGCCGTGCAGTGGCCGAGTGCTTGTCCAGCTATCACAGCGCCGTCCACGACAAGAGAGAGTGTTATCTCGCTGCAAAGCATACGCGCCAGTCGTCTGGGACCGGTGTTCACGAAAACAACGGGGCATTCCGCGATTGTGGGTGCACTGCATCTATTGCTCGCACGGGGAAAACTTCTGCGAGGACAGTTCACGGCAAACCGATTAATTTGGCTCCCATCATCGAGCCCGCCGACGTTTGTTTTCCCATGCTCGCGTTGTGACAGCGAGCGCCTTTTATAGGAAGCCATTTGACCGCACGTACCCGTGCACAAGCCTTGGAAGTAATCTTGTTGTATCCTGTGGTTTCGTGAGCGCTCGATCCTTATAGTTAGCATGATTGTGGCACCCACAGGGTGTTTCAGCTAACTTGGGCGAAGTATTAAAAAAAAAAAAAAAAACCATAGGCGCTACGCATGGCGAACTGGCGCAGTATTGTTCTCAGCCATGTGGAGCAGGCCATATCTTTTCCAATCCGCCAAGCTGGGTAATTAACAGATTGCCTAATTAACTTTTTAAATAGTATGTCTATAGCGAAAAATCTATACAGAAGTTGTAGCGCTTGTTCAGAAACATCAGATTATTTCATCTATGCTAAGATAACTGCCCTGCTTAATTTTTTTTCAGCCTTCTTTTAAAGTGCACAAAAAAAAAAAAAAAATACCACATGATTGCCAGCTAACACGCCGCGCTTTCAGTGCCCTCAAATGTAAGTATAGGTGTTCTGCGATGTAAGTTTAACCAATGTCTTGGTCTAACGTATTAGCAGAGGCTGCTCCGCGCACAGAGATCGATTGAACAGGCTGTCGGTGACTGCGATAGACGTTCAGTGAAAAAAAGGGGTGTACCGTTTTAAGAAAAACATTTCTTCGACGAAAAAGCGGCCACTAGGTGCGAATGCAATATTCGATTCAATTCTTTATTCAACATCATCATCATGAGGATGTTAGGTGCGTCGACAAAAAGCCAGAAGAAAGGCTTGACAGAGGTCGACGCACCCTACAATGACTTGGCAACAGTATCGCAGTGTATCATATACAGCATGTGTAAAGCATTCGCAATAGTAACATTGACACAAATGAAACGGTATTTGAACATTACAGGCAAAAACAAAAGCAAGCACAAAGCACTGTGACAAGAGTTTCAGCAGTACATAAATTTATATCAATTCACAGCGCGTTATTTAACGTCTGTGGAAAAATGTAGCTAAGCATTTGGCGACCATAATTCGTTCGCGTTTTAGGCACAAACCACGTGAAGCCAGGGCGGGTAGCATACTTAAGTTCCTCGCATTTCAAAATTGTCAGGTCTGACATAAATGTATTATTCTGTCTTATACTTGTTTTATACCGCCTTAACAGTAAATTTTCATGCAGTTGGGGAAGGGGGGTGATGCCAAGTGACGCAAAGATCGGTGCGGTATGTTCAAATCTCGAAGCATTAACAATATTTCGAACAATTCTCTTCTGAAGCATGTGCAGCCGTCTGGTATTGGTAAATTACGTGGTGCCGCAGACCAAGATACAGTAATTAACGACTGAAGAAAACAGTGCATTGTACAGCATTTGCTTAACACGCTTCGGTAGGAAATATCGCAGTCGGGACACGATACCAACAACCTTTGACAACTTGCCCCTGACCATTTCAACGTGATTGTCCCACGATAAATTTTCGTTAAAGGAAACACCCAGACTTTTGACCACGGGAACTATTTGAATGGACGACGAACCCATATTTAAGCAGATCTGTGGAGTAGACGCAATCTTGTTACGAAGCCTAAATAATACAGTTTTACTTTTTTCGTGTTTATGATTAGCGAGTTCGATTCAGACCATTCATGAAGTAGGCGCAGACACTCTGTAGCTTGCTGTTCAAGATCTCGTTCATGTGCTGCTCGGAAGAACAGAGTGGTATCATCTGCGTAGATCACAAATGTTGGGATCTTACTTAAGCAGACTATGTCGTTCACATAAAGGAGGAAAAGCAGATGTCTCAGAACACTTCCCTGCGGAACGCCAGAAGAAATATGTTTAACATCTGATAGTTCGTTGTTTACTGTTACTTGTTGGACGCGAGAACTGAGGTAGGATCTAATTATGTCAAGACATTTTCCGCGAAAACCGTAGTGTTCGAGTTTGGCTAACATTTTTTGATGATTGATGCGGTCAAACGCTTTCGAGAAATCGATGAAAATACCAAGAGTAAAAAGCTTTTGCTTAAAGGACTCTGAGATTAGTTCTTTTTGGGTTAGAAGTGCAGTCTCTGTCGCAAAGTTCTTCCTAGAACCATGCTGGCTTGGCGTTAGTATATTAAATTTCCCACAGAAACTAGACATTCGCGTATACAATATCTTTTCAAAACACTTTGAGAAAATCGGAAGAATAGAAATTGGGCGATAATTTGATAGGTCGTTTTTGTTTCCACCTTTATGAACAACGGTTACTTTAGCAATCTGCATTCGTTTAGGGAACACTGCATGTTCGAGGCAACAATTAAAAATATGTTCTAGGACTGGGCTTATTATATCGGCTACATATTTTACTGGTTGAATCTTAAGGTCATCTATGTCCCGTGAGCTACTGTTGCGGAGGTTAAAGAGGCAAGCTTCGATTTCGCTGGTGTCTGTTGGCATCAAGAATGCAGTGGAAGGAACTCGCGAGTCAAGGCATTTGACATTCGGGGGGGGGGGGGGGGGCACTATTGCTATCTATCAAAGACACGAAAAAATCATTAAATTTTTAGGCTAATAATTTACCACCCAGTGGTATGTTGTCCTACTAAGACTTCAAGCATGCCACTGGCATGTGCACCTCGATTCAAAATTCCATTTATTGTTTTCCATACAAGGTCACTCCTTTTTAACACGTCTGGGTTGAATAACTTTTCCATATACTCTTGTTTTGCTCGGCGTAGAAAAGACGTCACTTTGTTTCGATACGTCTTAAAACGCGCCAGGTCATCCTGTGATCTGCTTTTGATGAAGCGGTTATAAAGATCGTTTTTTTGTTTTATCATTTGAAAACATTCGCCGCTTATCCAGGGTTTACGAGCCTTACGAGGGTTTTTAAGCGTCTCAAGTGGAAAAATTTGCTCATAAACAGACTTAAATGTGGTAATGAAGGCATTATAAGCGTCCTCTGGATCGCTTTCACGGAGTACAGTACTGCAGTTCACACCTGCAAGTGCTGACCGAAAAGAATTCATTGTGTTTTAGTTTATGCGCCGGTATAGTACCGCAGGAAGCATGCGTTGTTTTTGAGGAGTGAAAGAATCTACAAACAAGAATATGGGCAGATAATCACTTATTTGGATATTAATGACTCCTGAGTGAAGACAGTCAACTCGACAGTTACTAATGAAGACATCAATTGCCGTCGCTGTCTCTAGCCGTGTCGGTTTATTTATGACATTAGTGAATCCATTGCTGTGTAATATGCAGTCGACTTCACATTTACGCGCAGACGAAGATAAGAAATCAATATTAAGATCACCACCCAGAACTAGATTAAGGTTGTTTTCTGTAATCCACTGCAGATATCCATCAAGAAAGCGAACAAAATTCGAAACGCTACCTCTGGGTGGTCTGTATATAACAGAAAACACGTTTCTTCCGCTTTGTAATGACATAATTTCGTAGTCCTCGTGGGTTATAGTGAAGTCAACAAGAATGTTGCATTTGAACGTCTTTTCGGTTGCTATCATGACGCCACCACCTCGTTTATCAGTACGATTCTGCACGAATGTATTGTAGCCGGGTAGGTGCATACCATCGCTACTGCTTTGATACCAAGTTTCAGTAATCATTATTACGTTGAAACGGAAGCTCAGTGTGCAAAAAAATGCTTTTAGCTCATTACCTTTATTGCGGAAGGATTGCGCATTATCATGAAAAAAAGGACAGAGCTTTGTTTTTCTGAGTAAACGTAGCACAAAGGTCAGAAGGCGACACGATTGAGCACATGTTCAAGCGCAGTTTGTCAGTTAGTTGTTAGGGAAAAAAAATACTTTGCATCTACGCTATCTTATCTAGGTCTTGTACGCAAGTGATGCGCACAATCGCCGACGACTCAGTTTTCCTAGCCAGAATGTGCCCATTTTGCGTCCACACAAATTTCCACTTCTGCTCCTTTTTTCTTGCCACTGCCATTCCCAGCAATGTTTTGAGCAAGGGACACAAGTGTTCGTTCACGTGCACAGAATCTGAACCGCTATATCCAAGGCTTTCTGCTGCGAGATTGCTCTTATTCGCTTTCGCTAGCACAGTGTCACGCTTTGCTCGAGTTTTGAATTGGATAATTACATTTGCATTTCTCTTGTTCTTCGTTTGAACCCGGTGGCAAACGTCTACATCACTTTCCAGTATCGGCTCATCGATCATTTCGCCCATCTTTTTGCAACATGTTCGGAAGGCTTTCATTTGCCTTTGCTGGAAGTCCCTTAATTTCAATGTTTTTATTCCGGGAATACTGTTCCACACCTGTCAATCTTTGTTCGAGGTCAGAACATCGCGTCTTCAGGTGCTCGCACTCGGATGACATTGCAGCGTTCTCAGATTTTGGTGCCTTGTTTTCCACTCGTAAGGATGAAACCTTAGCAAGCAAGTCGTCAAACTGTTCGCTGCAGTGCTCAACACTTTTAGTTAGTTCTCTCGAGTCGTTGCGTAAGTCGCGTTCTAGTGAGTTGCGTATAGCTGCAATCTCCTTTCGAAATTCTTTCCTCAGCTTGTCTCGAACTTTTTCAATTTCATTAGGCATAGCAAAAAATACACTAGATAACTGGTACAAGCAGCAAATGTCAACAAAGCAGGCAGCGCAGTGTCAGAGTCAAATTCAAATTGGCAGCAGTGGCAGCAATAAAGCGTAACAATTCGGACGGAACAAGAGTACTGTAAACTAACCTGTAAATAGGCAAAGTATGTTCTGTTCGAATCGCCGCCACTGCTGCCAAGAAGAGGGACTGATATAGGACCGGAAGCAGTATTTCACGCAGCGCAGGTTTTCTCGTATTTTTTTTTTTCGGACCAATGAACAAACACGATGGAGGGGGCCAGGCTGATAGTGTGGTGAAGGACGGAAATAAAAATAATGCTCCCATCACCGAAGGCACTGTGTAGTTCCAGACGAACCCGCTCTGTGGTGTCATCGTAGAAATTTGACACCAGCGTGCGAGACATAGTCGTTCTTGATGGTGGCCAATAACCAGAGATTGCATCATTAAAAAGGTCCATAAAACCACGATCTTCGACAATCGCGTACGGCTGCTAGTTGAGCAATTCTATTCTAGCAATATTCAGATCCAAAGCCTTCTGTTTAGAATTAGGCAACGCCGCTTTTCTTTTCAACACATCGGCCATGCTTAATTGACTGGCAACCACCTTTGGAGCTTGAAATTCAGCATGCAAAGTTTGTTCCGCGTCAAATGGTTCATGAGAGTGGTGGTCGTTTCCGTTGTCGTCTTCGGCGTGTTTCCAACGGAGCGGCAGAGTGCTTCAGATTGGGAAACTTTTTCGAAAAAGTTCGGCCTGGCGCGAACTCTGTTGGGGCTCTTCAGTCGCTTCCATCGCGACGTTTCAGCTAGTGTGAACGAAAGTATGCGTAAGTCGCACGCTCACACGGGAATCCGCAAGGATATAGCGCACACTGGCGAGAAAATAACGGAAGGGGACGTGACGACGCGCACAAAGGCGCCCGCAACCCCGTGGAGATAACGCGCGCAACCGGCGTGAAAACAACCATGTCGTTTGGTGGCATAGGTCGGCACACTCACTCATGAGTGCACTCACTCGCACTCATTTCAAAGGCGTGAAGGCGAGTGAGTGCCAGTGAGTGTGAACGTGGTGAGTACTTGTGAGTGGGAGTTGAGGTGAGTGCGAGTGCGAGTGAGTGTGAGTGAGTGTGAGTTGAGGTGAGGTGAGTGCGATTGAGTGCCAGTGAGCGTGAGTTGAGGTGAGTGCGAGTGAGTGTCAATGAGTGTAAGGTGAGTGCGAGTGCCAGTGAGCGTGAGTGAAGTTGGTGCGAGTGTGAGCGGAAGTGAGTGCAAACGTGGCGAGTGCTTGTGTGTGAGTGGAGGTGAGCGGTAACGTGAGCGAGCGCCTATGAGTGTGAGTGGACGCGAGTACCAGTGAGTGTGAGTGGAGGTGAGTGCGAGTGCGAATGAGTGCCAGGGAGTGTGAACGTGGTGAATGCGAGTGAGTGCGAACGTGGTGATCTTGTGAGTGTGAACGTGAGTGAGTGCTTGTGAGTGTGAGTGGAAGTGTGTGAGTGCTTGTGAGTTGAGGTTAGTATGAATACGAGTGTGTGTCGGTGAGTGTGAATGATGATATGAATGTGTGAGTGCTTGTGAGTGTTAGTAGGCGTGAGTACGAAGGTGAGTGACTGAGTGCGAGTAGACGTGAGTGAACGTGGGTGACTATATCCCAGCCAGCACAAAATTTAGGACGTTTAAGGTTCCCTTTAGGAGCGGAACGCGATAGCGCATACGTGCTGCGTTCGCATCAGAAATCATGGGAGGCTGTTGTTGGCGGGACTCCATTGAAGAGGATGTGGACGCAGGATCGAGGGCACGCGCATGAGCCGAGTCCGAAGACTTCTTTATATAAAACGTAAGTAAGAGCGTGACCACCATCGACCGACAGTGGACAATGACCACAAGGGCTTGCCTCTCTTTGTTGTGCGTAAATTATTCAAACCTGAAGTTATCGAAAAATCATCAATAATGGCCTTTGAAAAAAAGAAAAGAATAATTGCAAAGCATTGAGTAGGTTACTAAGTGAACTGCATGAGCTTGAATGTCTACATCCGGGTCAATATATTGATGATATTCATAGTACCAAGACGCAGTTACAAACTTTGTACACAGAAAAATACAGAGGTGCACTAGGTGCCGGCGCGAGCACAGTGTTTTCTGGAAGAACAGCCTTGCAATAGGCCCCTGGGTGATGAGCGCCGACACGCGCTGTCTATACAAATACTAGCTATATAGTAAGGTGGAATCATTGTTAATGAGCCGACCCTAATAACTGAAGCGTTTTTCGAACATTATCAACAATTACTTTGAGGCCCCAGGCGATTGGATACAGATGCGTCTGCCAGCGAATTTGTATCGTTGCTGCTCCAGTTAGGTCCGGATGATTATTATTACATAAATGAAAACGTTCATAATAATGAGGTAACTGCATGCATAGATTCGTTAGCGAAAGGCGAGATGCCCAGCCCGGATGGCCTTACTGCCGAATTTTATCAGTTTTTCCGTTTCCTCTTATCACCATTATTACTTCAGGTGTACCGTGAGGCCTTGGAAGCAGGGTACCTAACTGCCACAATGTACGAAGGGCACACTGTCCTTATAGTCAAAAGCAATTATGAGACTAAATTGTAAAAAGTGGATTGTTATCGGCCTATTTCCTTATGCAGTGTGGGTTATAAAATTTTTGCAAAGGTATTAGCTAACCGTCTGCAACTCGTGATAAGATCTGTGGTCGGCGGTCATCAAAAATGTGGCATCCAAAGCCGGTCCATTCAGACCAACATTCACGTACCGAGAACGGTGCTAGAGTGTGTAGCTGAGGTGATTGGGCAGGTAGCAATGGTACAGCTAGGAGGTCTGGCTAAGGCGTTCGACAGGGTTAATCACTCGTTCCTGTTCACTGTACTGGAGCATATAAATTTCAGATCCCTGCTCGTTAGAGGTGTTAAAATATGTTATGCTAACGGCTCAACGAGACTGATGGTAAATGGTTCTCTCTCCGATCCGATTAGGCTTTTATCATCAGCAAGACCAGGACGCCCTTTGACACCGTTTCTGTTCTGCTTGTATTTATAACCAACAAGGTATGAGCATTGTGAAAGAACAAAATTTCGAAGGGTCTAAATTTTCGTCTAGTGAGATTCGGGTTCTTGCATATTGTCACGTGGTCGTGACGTTGAAGAACACAGTAGCAATACTGTGAGAGACAAAACTAACTTTTATTGGGCGAACCTGTGCCCACAAAAACAGGCTACACTTATAGCACAACGATAGCGGCGAACACGGTCGGCGATCGTCGAAAATCTGATCAGCGGGTCAAGCGCGTCGGCTTTTATACAGCAGTCGTCGAATGTTCCAGACTAATTGTTGGGACCCGCGTGCCTTCCAAGGTCGATTCAAATAGGTCGCGAAGCTTCTGGCGAAAAGCGGTTCAGTACAGATTGTCACCGACATCAGCATGGGGGGTTATGGGAGCAGCGATTGAAGCGCGACTAGGTTTGGAGGGAACAAAAATTGGGAAAGAAAAACGCGCTTTTTAATTCAAACGAGACACAGTTAGATTCATTCAACGAAAATAAAATTCCTAGTCAATTTTATATATTCGTGACGTGTTAAGAAAATACAAGTTTAATTTTATTATTATTAATAAATGCATTTCTTTTCAGCGCCCATCGCTACAGGGGGCGTTGACGCCACTATCACTCGCAATGCAATGCACGTCTTGAAATGGGCAGAAAGGCGCACTCGTATCACCTGTTGAAATACGCCCCCCTCACAGTTTGTGCTTTCTTGCTTGTCGAAGTTTGTCTGAATTTGGTGACGCGGGTAGCATTGCTTCTTAATCTGTTCAGTCAAAAGTAGTGAGTTACGACCGCCAGATAATTGTGTAGTTGTTTTCGTGCGACTGCGCTGGCCGATGGGCTTGGCATCCAACAATAGGATCAGCACTCTACACCTAAAGCTTTCGTCGGCTTCCAAAGAAAGTATGTTCTGTGCAGGGATGCGATTTCGACAACCGTACGGCTGGCCTTTTCCTGCATCGCTTTCCACGCTGAAAGCTCGAAACGCCCATCAAGTCGAATGGCGGGGCATTTGAATATATAGCTCCAAAGGAAGAACAACAAAAACAAATTTCGCGCCTTCGAAAACAAAATGACGTCACTTCTGCTTTTAACGGACATGGCGTCACATTATTTTTTCTTTCGCCGGAAGTGTTCCCACCACATACAGATGGCGCTAAGCCCCATGGACCGCCGATGGAGCCGAGCCAGCAGATCCAGCGGTCTAGGGGAAGCCTTCGTGCCAAGCAAAAGCTTAAATACATTGTCGAATTTTCGCCGCTTCCTGACGCCCAATTAGGTGACGCTGATGATACTGGCGGCAAAATTCTCATTGCTGATGACGCCACGATACATCCGCGCTCCTCTGGAATTGCGACTTCCTGCTCCAACTGTGTTACAGATACCACTGCTCTTTTTACACCGCCGCATTTTCTTCATCGACGATGTTCTCTTCCCTTCGTTGTCACCGATGTCAACGGAGGTATTCACTCATATGCTCGTCTCCAACATGCCTCGCCCCTCAATTTGGGTTGCGGTGAGTGCCTTGAACGTCTTGAGCCCATTGTCTCGGGGACCATCTTGCATGCATCTCTTGATGACACTTGCTCCGAGATCAGCACATTGGCTTTTTGCCCTAATTGCTGCCTGCGTACGCCGGATGTCTGCGTCGGACAATTTCGACAGTTCCGTGGATACTCTCCTAAGCCCTACACAACGTCACCAGCTCTTCAACTTGCTTCGCAAGTACTTCGATTGTCAACAAGCGCCTTTGGGCCGCACATCAACGGCATATCACGAGATCGATACGGGCACCCACGCTACGCTGCGCCAGCGACCTTATCGCGTATCACTCACGGAACGCCGTGTTATTGAAGACCAAGTAAGCGATATGCTTCAGCGCGGAGTTGTTCAACTTTCTTACAGACCCTGTGCCATGTGGTCGTTGTAAAGAAAAAATATTCACTCGTCATCCTGGGTCTGTGAAAGTGGATGTCCAGCGAAGCTGTTGCAAAACCACTACCACAACTGCTGAGGGAGGGTACGCAATGCTTTATTGATGGTTCGGATGTTTTTGTGCTTGTCCTTTATTGAAATCTATGCTGTTCCGTATGTTGTATGGGTGATTTCAATGAATGTATGCACTGTTCGCTTCACTTTGCTGAGTGCTTGTAGCCTCGGCAATACTGCGGGATGAACCATTGCATTTTTCGCTTGCTTAGAGTGGTATGAGCCATTGCTAATGGTGATAATTTTTTCCGCGGAGGGAAAAAAATTCAGTGCCATTCCACTCTGTGAAGGTAGATGACAAGCGAAGCTGGGTGTGTGGGCTCCTCAATGGCAAACTGTCCGGTACTGTGCGTCAAACGCCATATGCACATAAACGGAAGGCGAGGCGCGGCTAGTCGTTCCTCCACGGTGTTGAGCCTCGGAAGATGTTTAGGCACCGGCTAGTATACATACCCATGTATTGTTGCAGAACGCGCCATGAGACCTCTTACTAATGAATCCCGGCACGTAGAACAGACACGCACCTCATCGCACTCTGAGGGCACATACTGCTTCACCATAACCAAGGCGATCGTGCGTTGGTTGTGAGGTCACGCGAAAACCAGAAGCGGTTGTACGCAACACAAGCCACACAAGATTGGTTGCCCACAAACTCCTTCTGAAAGCTGACCGTTGGTCCGGTGAAGCCGGTGAAGCGTTCGAAGTTTTCTAGATCCGGGACACATGGACGGTTCGCATTTCTTCCCCCCTCACAGTCCTGGCGGGCAGCGCGCTTACGGGACCGCCACCACGGGAGAGCGGAAGGAAGGGAAGGGTGATAGGCACGCGCTTGGAACGCTGACGAAGAGAGGGCGGTATGAACAAAGACATGGCCGACGCGGGTCAAAGTGTAGTATCTGTTCTTATCAGCTTGATATCTGGTACGGGTTGTATTTGGACCTAAGATATTAAGCTTACTTTTGCAAGTTGGCAGAGTGTGCCTGCTTCATCTCTGCCGCGGGTCGGCTCAGTTTTGCACTATCTGCGTGATCAGCCCACGTATGGGGAGAAATTCTTGATCTATACAGCTCGATAATCATCATCACCACCACCACCACCACCACCATATTGCAATTTTTTAACGTCTCCCTTTTTGTGGATTAGTATAATGTTGGCATTCTTCCAGTTCTCTTGGACCCTTGAACTCGATAGACAGTTCGTATAAACGGCCGCTAGTTTTTCAAGCATTACGTCTCCTCCATCTTTAATTAAATCGACTGGTAGTCCATCTTCTCCTGCGGCTTTTCCCCGTTTCATGTCTTGCAAGACCCTTCTAACTTCATCGCTAGTTATAGAAAAAGTTTCTATAACATGTTCATTTCTACTTCGAATGGTCGTATCGTGACTGCTTTGGGTACTGTACAGGTCAGTATAGAATTCTCCTGCTGCTTTTACGATATCTGCGAGATTGCTGATGATATTACCTTGTTTATCTTTCAGTGCATACATCTTGGTTTGACCAATCACAAGTGTCCTTCTCACTGATTTCAAGCTGCGTCTAGATTTTACTGCTTCCTCAATCTTTCTCACGTTATAAGTTCATACATCCCTTATATTCTCCTTGTTAATTAGTTTTCGAATTCCGCGAATTCTATCTGATCTCTTGAGTTGGACACTTACAGTCTTTGTCATTTCTTTATTAGGTCCTTTGTTACTTGGGAGAGCTTACCTACTTGTTGCCTTGGTGCCTTACCTCCCACTTGAATTGCTGCTTCTGAAGCCAGCCTAGTTAGGGTTTCATTAATTGCCTCCATGTCATCTTCATCTCTGTATTCTAAGGCTGCATATTTCTATGCGAGTGAGTGAGTGAGTGAAACAACTTTATTTGGTCCCCAATAGACGCGAGTAAATTCAACGTCACCTGCCTAGGCCCACTCGGGGACCATCAGGTGCAACCTGACGGCCCTCTCGTGGGCCGTCTGGAATGCCAGGATATGAAAGGTCTGGTCCTGGGCCCTAATGAGCTTCATCATTTCCTCTTTGGTGAAAGGGGGACCGGCGGCGGCGCAGCCCCACAGGACATACTCGAAGTCCGCTTAACCACCACGCAGGGGGCAATCCAGGCTTGGGAACCGTTCGGAGTACATTGTGTGCAGCACCGCGGGGCTCGCGTAAGTGCTTGTTTGCAGAAGTTTGAGAGTGACTGCCTGGGCCCTGCACAGCAAGGAGTGCGGCAAGGGCAGGAGTCTTCTTGATAGATAATTATGATTGCGAGTGCCAACCTGAGTTGGTCTGATTTTACCCTTATTGCGTCAATGTTGGCCTGTTTCTTCTTGACCAATTTTATTCTTTCTCTCTTGAATTTGAGGTGAATCATAGCCCTCACTAACCTATGATCACTGCACTTTACCGCACCTAACACTTCTATATCCTGCACTATGCTGGGATCGGCAGAAAGCACGAAATCAATTTCGTTTCTTGTTTCACTATTAGGGCTTTTCCAGGTCCACTTTTTGTTTGAATGCTTCCTGAAGAAGGTGTTCATTATCTGCAGCTTATTTCTTTCCGCGAATTCTACCAACATCTCTCCTCGAGTGTTCCTGGAATGATCGCCGCAGTTACCGATTGCTTGTTCATCAGCCTGCTTTTTCCGCACTTTTGCATTGAAGACGCCGATGACTGCAGTATACTGAGTTTGCGCTTTTCGCATCGCTAATTCAACATCTTCATAAAACTGTTTTATTTCTTCATCATCGTGACTGGAGCTTAGAGCGTAGGTTTGTATTACCTTTATTCTATACTTCCTATTCAGCCTTATTACGATTACTGCTACCCTCTCTTCATTGCTGTAGAATTCGTGAATGTTGCCCTCTTTGTCATTATGGATTAGGAACCCCACTCCAAACTGCTTATCTGCTAGTCCTCTATAGTAGAAGACGTGGCCATTTCTCAGCACTGTATAAGCCTCACCAAACATACCCAAAACCTCACATATCTCATCATCTCACATATCCCAAACAATGCCTGATGCTTCCTCAAAGAGTCGTGCTCGGCTAACTACACAGCTCGATAGACGCACGCAATTTTTTCCAGAAGCTAGCCATTACAGCTTCGCAGTAAAAATGCAGACCGCCGAGAGGCTAACTTCGCTGTAAAAGTTGGATCCATGTGGTTTTGCATGGACGACCACCGTCTTGCATTAAAGTTTTACCATACCATACCATACCATACCACCGTCTTGATAAGGTTACGCAAAGAGACGTGTATCCTTTGCCGTGCTATACTGTGCTTCAATTCTTTGCAGGGCGTGGAGTACTGTTCCTCACTCGACTTACGTTCCGGCTATTGGCGAGTGCCGATGGCCCGGGCCAATCGCCCAAAGCCAGCTTTCCTAACACCAGACCACATGTATGAATTTAACGCTATGCCGTGTGGGCTTTGCAATGCCCATGCTAGTTTTGAACGGATGATGGGCAATCGTGGCCTAAAATGGAAGACGTGCATATGGTTTCATGATGACTTGATGGTCTTTTCTCCTGGCTTCGCCACTCATCCGTTCTGTCTCGAACAGGTCTGCGAGTACTTAACTAACGCAAGCCTCGAATTCAATCTGAAGAAATGTCGCTTAGAAGCCGAACAACCAGCGATACCCCGCAGGGGCGTCTGCGTCACCAGGCGTTTTGGTGTTGCGACACCACATACGCGAGCACGCGAGGGTTGGGCCCTTCCGTGTGTAGTCGTGCGCAGCTTAGCCGTGTCCGCAGAAAGGGGGATCCTGGTGGTTGAACCGATGCCGGGTGTTTGGACCTTTAAGACGTGGCAACGCACGTCTTTGACCTCTGCTTCCCGTAGACGGCACCCCCAAACTGACGTACACGGGGAAATCGGCAGTTGCCATTTTCCGGTCCCCCTCTTCAATCTTTTTCTTTCTCTCTCACTTTGAATCTTTCTTGTCGTCTACTCGCTTATTCTCACTTCCGAATTTCTGGGCGGCAAGGGTTAACGCTGTGTAATATATTCAACCTTGGCTATATACATTAGTTTATAGTGGCGGTGTATAGCTGGCGTCTGCAGGTTTTTTGGAACCTGTAGCGTCCCCTTGTTGGGCTCGGTGGCGGGTGACTGCCACCGCCAGTGAATTTTGAAACCAGTCAATGGTAGAAGCGTTCCCCCGACTTTCAGATCAGCATGAGAAAAGAGGTTGCACCGAAGCAACTTTCCAGTTCTTCTTAAAACCAAGCGAACGTACATTTCCAAAACACCATGTTCATCAAAGTGAAGACAACACAACCGTAATGAAACTGTCACCATTCCTAGTTTCTAAATGCCTCGCAAACACAAATGGACCTGTTTAGAAAGCCTCAAAGATGGCTAACGGAGACCTCTTCCTTGAACTAACCTAGAAAGATTAACTAGAAAAGCTAGCTGAACTCACCAGCATTGATAACATTAAAGTGATAACCTCTCCACACCGCTCATTCAACACCAGCAGGGGAGTTATATCAGAAGAAGTCTTCCTGAACCTCAGTGACGAAGGGCTCCTTGAAGGATTTCAGGAGCAAAACGTAATTAAGGTACAGAGAACCACACTACGACGAAATGACCAACAGGTCCTGCAAAACATGTGAAATCGGCATTTGGTAGCAGCACTGTACGCAATTCACTCCACGCAGGATATTTGAAGATCAACGTCAGACCGTACATACTGAACCAGAGGCGATGTTTTAAGTGCCAGAGGTTCGGGCATGCATCACAATCATGCAGAGGCAAAGAAATATGCGCGAAATTCAGTGCTGATGACCATCCTTTTGATAACTGCAATGCTCCCGCACTATGTGTCAATTGCAAGGGTCGTCATTCTGCTTACTCGGGTAGCTGCCCTTGCTGGAAAACAGAAGAAGAAATAATCGCAATCACTGTAACGGGAAAAATTTAATTCAATGAAGCGAGGAAAAGGCTAGAGCAAGCACGCTATGCCAGTGTGACGCAGCAGGGGAAAGCGCCACACCGGTTTCAGGAGTGTACAGGCTCCACGTTGGGTACTCCTGTAGACACTCCAGCCGCCCCCTTGGTGGCTGCAGCCAGTGCTGCTCCATCATCATGGAAGACGTGCCGGCAGACCGCAGTGCCGCAGGGCCCGAACTTGAACTGAACGCCGCGGTCCGAGACGCACGTCTGGACCGATCTGGCTATAGATTACCCAGTGCGTTGGAGGAGGCGATGGAGCTTGATCCGAAAACCCCGGCGTCATTGACGCAACTTGAAGGTCCGCGCTCCTTGGAGCGCGCCAAGAAGAAAAAACTACTTGTAGCTGCGCCGAAAAAGGGACAGGTAACCGGAACGGTTACCGTCCTTAATGAGAGTAATCAGCTTTTTAATACATGTCGCGCACAACTTGTAAGCTCCAACACATAAGGAAAATTTTCGAATTCCATTAAAATGGCTTTCAACATTAATTGGAATTGCAGAGGCCTAATCCACAATCACCAGTTTCACCAGTAGCATTCTACCCTAAAGAAACGAACTTAGGTGCCAAAAACACACATTTTCTTAAAGATTTTACTCTTGCACGAAAGGACCGCGAGCACTCCAGCCGTCTATCAGGAAATGTCGCTATTGTTGTCCAAGGCGGCATTCCCACAAGGAAAATTATATTAAATACCCCGTAGGAGGCTGCAGCTGTCACCGTTTCATCATTTAAGACTGTAACCATCTGTTCATTCTACATTCCTTCCCATACCCATTTCACTACTCGAGACCTGGAAAATTTCATTGACCAGTTGCCGATGCCTTTTGTTTTTGCTCACCATTTTGCTCACCAGCAGCAGAAAGGCAATACCGCGAACATCTGGCCTTAATTGTGGGCAAAGAAATCTATCCCTGGTGGACTCCTGAGTGCACAGAAGCAAAAAAAAGCATCCATATAGGGCCTGGGGAATCCTACGAAGATACCCCACTTATACCAACTTATTATGCTTTAAACAGGCCGAGGCCAAAGCATGATTTATCCGAAGGCAGGCAGAAAAATCTCCGTGGAAGAAATGCATATCCTCAATAAACAGTTCAGTCACATCCAAGCGAATGGGGGAACAGGTGCGAAAGTTTCGGGGAGATTACTCATCTTACACAGTACCATTACTTGCAATTTCAGGTACACAAACAACACTACAAGAACAGGCAAATATACTTGGCGAACACTTTTGTGTTAAGTGAATTTTTCAAAAGAACTTTTGAAGTATAAACAATCTGCTGAAAAACAGAAGCTGCCCACTACTGGCGCGTGAAATGAGCTATACGACTCCCCCCTCACACAAAAAGAAATAGTGTGGGAATTTATAAGCTATTCTTTGTCATCTGTACATGAACATCATCATATGGGGTTCATATGGGGTTCTTCTTCATCATCGCTTGTGGGGCTGGCTCTCGTGTGTGCTCCGTGCTGTGGGCGTGGCCGGTTCGCCTAATCTTTTGACGCGGAATAAACGCCGTGATAAGTGCTGCGGCACAAGTGGTGGAGGTGCTGGGTAGCCGAGGCCGAGATGGTGGAAGTAGAAGTGCCTGTTGGCTCGTCCTGCGACATGCTGGCGGACAGCTGGCACAATCGGCGACCCGATCGAAGCTCCAGAGGGTTGAGCGGGGAATCAGAGGACGGGGGACCGAAGAGCACACTTTCAAACAGCGCTTTCAAACAGCAGCTCCGCGAAATCTTCGGCACACCGGCTGTTCGTTCCGCCCTCGCAAAAAAGACGCTCGACACTCGCAAGCAACAACCCGGTGAATCTTATACGTCGTACATCGAGGATGTGGTTGCTCTTTGTCGACGCGTGAACACGGCCATGACCGAATCAGAAAGGGTTCGCCACATCCTCAAAGGCATCGGAGCTATTGCTTTCAATGCTTTAGCCATCCAGAACCCCGCTACCGTCGCTGATATCGTCGCTACTTGCCAGCGCCTTGATGAACTCGAATCAGTACGGTTGCAGCCAGACACCACTGCAAACACTACCGCCGACGACCCTACGTTACGAGCAATGATACGCGCAATAATTCGAGAAGAGCTCCAGTATCTTGGCTTAGCCGCAGGGCCTATGCCTTCTCATGCCTCCGATACCAATCTGCGAGACGTCATCAAGGAGGAATTGGCGTCCATGGCTGGTGCAGCGTACACGGACCCTCTAACCCCTAGGGCCCCATCAACGTTCGCACAAGTAGCCGCAGCTACTCCAGTCATCGTCCCACCGATGCCTCCAAAACCAACACCGGCTCACATCGCTTCCATGACTACCAGCGCACCTACGCAGTGGCGTCCTCCTCGTCCCATCTGCTACTACTGCGGCTATCGTGGCCACATAGCGCGTTTTTGCCGCAAGCGCCAGCAAGACGAGCGTCGCGGATATGACGTATACGAACGGGATGACTTTTCACCTGGAGCTACTTTCCAACGTCTAGGGAGCTTCCATGACCAACACCGTCCTTATGGTCCACCGCGCGGACGCTCTCCATCGCCTACTGTAGCATCCGAGACGGCGTACCGTCCTGCGAGACGCCGCTCGCCGTCACCCCTTCGCCGCTCTACGTCCCCACTGAGACCTGCTTCTCAATTCGCCGAGCGTCGTCAGGAAAACTGAATTATGCAGCTTTTGGAGGAAAAGCTGCATCGAACGACAGGACAGAAATTCCTCCATCGCGTCCGTGCAATGTGATATTGGTTGTAGTAGAAGGTGTACAAGTAGAAGCTTTAATAGACACTGGTGCTAGTGTTTCAGTCATTCACCGTGAATTGTGTTCGCGACTTCAGACAGTGACGACCCCCTATGATGGACCTACACTACTCGCTGCTCAAGGGGCCTCCATTCGACCTATCGCCACGTGCACTGCTCGTATTTCCATCGATGGACTTCTACATCACGTACAATTTGCAGTGCTAAGTTCGTGTGCCCAGCAGCTCATATTGGGATGGGATTTTCTTTCTACGGCCTCCGCCTCCATCTGCTGTGGACAACGCGTTCTCCACATGACTGACACGACCTATTCACTTCATGCAGATGACGCACCCCTTCACTTTCTTGCTGCAGAAGATACCGTGCTACCTCCTCGCCCTCAAAGCATCGTTACTATTACGTCTGATGTGATTGACTGTGGTGACGTGCTCGTATTACCATCTGCACGCTGTCTTGCAAGAGGGATAGCCTTTGCATCAGGGCTCGTTAGGTTTGATCATGGCTCTGCACTTCTCTACGCTACAAACCCGACATCCGAAAAGATTCTCATCCCTAAAGGCACTACATTGGCTTGCGCCACTGAATGGGAGTCTATATCTGTTGTTTCCTTTAAACCAGCTTCCTCCGAAGGTTCTTGTACCGGACGGGCCGCATCTCCTTCAGCTCTTGCAGCTACCATCAGTTCCGACCTGACACCTTCGCAGTCACAACAATTGCTTGCTTTGCTCCAAAAACATGAAGATTCCTTTGACGCGCATTCATCTTCGTTGGGAAAGACTTCGATTACGACGCATCGGATAGAGACAGATGGTACATCCATCGTGCGCCGTAGACCATATCGCGTATTGCTAGCCGAGAGGAAAGTCATTGACGAGAACGTCACCGACATGCTCCAACGAAACATAATTCGCCCCTCTGCTAGCCCTTGGTCTTCCCCCGTTGTTTTGGTTCGGAAAAAAGACGGCTCTGTTCGATTTTGTGTCGACTACCGGGCACTTAACAAGATCACACGCAAGGATGTATACCATATGCCGCGAATAGACGATGCCTTGGATTCCCTGCAGGGTGCCGACTACTTCTCCAGGATCGATCTGCGTTCCGGCTACTGGCAGATACCTATGCATGAGGACGATAAGGAGAAAGCAGCGTTGTCAACACCAGATGGACTCTACGAGTTTAATGTCACGCCATTCGGCCTCTGCAATGCACCCGCAACGTTCGAGGGCATGATTGACACCGTTCTTCGTGGCCTAAAGTGGAAGACTTGCCTGTGCTATCTAGACGATATTGTCACGTGGTGGTGGCGTTCAATAACACAGTAGCAATACTGTGAGCGACAAAACTAACTTTTATTGGGCGAACCTGTGCCCACAAAACAGGCTACACTTATAGCACAACGATAGTGGCGAACACGCTCGGCGATCGTCGAAAATCTGATCAGCGGGTCAAGCGCGTCGGCTTTTATACAACAGTCGTCGAATGTTCCAGACTAATCGCTCGGACCCGCATGCCTTCCACAAAGTTCTACAACATTCGAGTCACGCGATGAAATCAGATAATACAATGTTCGGCGACAACAGACAGCGGATAGAAGCATCGATAACTTTCCAGAAACTTCGGATACATGCAGACGCGTCCCGCGCTGTGCGATAACATTTGTTAGGCGGCGAAACGTGGTTGCCCGTTAAATATAAGTACACGTGTCAATACCCCCCTCTTAAAAAAGAAACATCGACCCGATGCTGCATACAAATGAAAGCAATAAAGAAAAACACCCGTAGCAAAGAAAACAAAAGTAAGGAAGTTCGTCAGCGTCCGTAAAAGGGTTTCAGACGCACCACGTGGACCACTTCAGATCGTGTGCGGCGCCGCTGTGAATGCGACATTCCGTCTGGCACGACCTCATAGTCCAGTGCGCCAATACGTCGGATGATCTTGTACGGTCCGAAATAGCGACGCAAAAGCTTCTCGCTCAGTCCTCGTCGTCGTATAGGGGTCCAAACCCAAACACGGTCACCGGGCTGGTACTCGACGAAGCGTCGTCGGAGGTTCTAGTGTCGGCTGTCGGTCCTCTGCTGGCTCTTGATTCGCAGGCGGGCTAGCTGTCGGGCTTCTTCGGCGCGCTGGAGGTAGCTAGCGACGTCAACATTCTCTTCGTCAGTTACGTGCGGCAGCATGGCGTCAAGCGTCGTCGTCGGGTTCCTGCCGTAAACCAGCTTAAACGGCGTGATCTGTGTTGTTTCTTGCACCGCCGTGTTGTACGCAAAGGTTACGTACGGCAGGACCGCGTCCCACGTCTTGTGTTCGACGTCGACGTACATTGCTAGCATGTCGGCGAGGGTCTTGTTCAGGCGCTCCGTGAGACCATTCGTCTGCGGATGGTAGGCAGTTGTCCTCCTGTGGCTTGTCTGGCTGTACTGCAGAATGGCTTGGGTGAGCTCTGCTGTAAAAGCCGTTCCTCTGTCGGTGATGAGGACTTCTGGGGCACCATGTCGCAGCAGGATGTTCTCGACGAAAAATTTCGCCACTTCGGCTGCGCTGCCTTTTGGTAGAGCTTTAGTTTCAGCAAAGCGGGTGAGATAGTCCGTCGCCACGACGATCCACTTATTCCCGGATGTTGATATCGGAAACGGCCCCAACAAATCCATCCCAATCTGCTGGAATAGTCGGCGAGGAGGTTCGATCGGCTGTAGTAATCCTGCTGGCCTTGTCGGTGGTGTCTTGCGTCGTTGACAGTCTCGGCATGTCTTGACGTAACGGGCGAATTCGGCGGTCAGACGCGGCCAGTAATACCTTTCCTGTATTCTCGACAGCGTCCGGGAGAATCCGAGGTGCCCAGCGGTTGGATCGTCTTGTAGGGCGTGCAGTATTTCTGGACGCAGCGCTGACGGTACAACAAGAAGGTAGCTGGCGCGGACTGGTGAGAAGTTCTTCTTCACGAGCAGGTTGTTTTGTAGCGTGAACGACGACAGCCCCCGCTTAAATGCCCTAGGGACAACGTCGGTGTTCCCCTCCAAATACTCGACGAGGCCTTTTAGCTCCGGGTCTGCTCGTTGCTGTTTAGTGAAGTCTTCCGCGCTTATTATCCCAAGGAAGGCGTCGTCGTCCTCGTCGTCTTGCGGCGGGGGATCGATGGGGGCGCGCGATAAGCAGTCGGCGTCGGAGTGTTTTCTTCCGGACTTGTATATTACCGTGACGTCATATTCTTGTAGTCTGAGGCTCCACCGCGCCAGCCGTCCTGAAGGGTCCTTTAAGTTAGCTAGCCAACACAATGCGTGATGGTCACTGACGACTTTGAATGGCCTGCCATAGAGGTAAGGGCGGAATTTAGCTATAGCCCAAATGATGGCGAGGCATTCCTTCTCAGTCGTAGAATAGTTGCTTTCCGCTTTTGACAGCGACCGGCTAGCATACGATATCACCCTTTCAAGTCCTTCTTTCCTCTGGACTAGGACGGCACCGAGGCCTAGGCTACTGGCGTCAGTGTGGATTTCGGTATCGGCGTCCTCGTCGAAGTGTGCAAGTACCGGCGGCGACTGCATGCGTCGTTTGAGTTCTTGAAATGCCTTGGCCTGCGGCGTTTCCCACTTGAACGCGACATCACATTTGGTTAGATGTGTTAGCGGCTCCGCGATGCGTGAGAAGTCCTTGACAAAGCGCCTATAGTAGGCACACATGCCAAGGAATCTGCGCACTGCCTTCTTGTCGGTTGGCTGCGGGAACTTTGCGATGGCAGCTGTCTTCTGTGGGTCGGGGCGTACTCCTGATTTGCTGATCACGTGGCCTAGGAACAAATGCTCATCGTAAGCGAAGCGGCACTTTTCCGGCTTCAGAGTGAGCCCTGATGATTTGATGGCTTTTAACACTGTCGCAAGCCGCCTAAGGTGATCGTCGAAATTTCTGGCGAAGACAACGACGTCATCCATGTAAACAAGGCACGTCTGCCACGTCAGTCCGGCTAACACCGTGTCCATGACGCGCTGAAACGTTGCAGGCGCCGAGCACAGTCCGAATGGCATGACCTTGAACTCATAGAGGCCGTCTGGCGTGATGAAGGCAGTCTTTTCGCCATCTCTCTCGTCGACTTCTATTTGCCAGTAGCCAGACTTGAGGTCCATCGACGAGAAGTATTTAGCGTAGCAGAGCCGATCCAATGCGTCGTCTATCCGTGGAAGGGGGTACACATCCTTCTTCGTGATCTTGTTCAGTCGACGATAATCGACGCAGAAGCGTAGGGTTCCGTCCTTTTTCTTTACCAGGACTACAGGAGAGGCCCACGGGCTTTTCGACGGCTGGATGATGTCGCCGCGCAGCATTTCGTCGACTTGTTGGCTAATAGCTTCACGTTCTCGCGTCGAAACTCGGTAAGGGCTCTGGCGGAGTGGTCGAGCGCTCTCTTCGGTTATTATGCGATGCTTTGCAACTGGTGTTTGTCGAATCCTCGATGACGTCGAAAAGCAGTCTTTGTATCGTCGGAGAAGACTTCTGATCTGTTCCTGCTTACTCATAGGAAGACTTGCATTCACGTCGAAGTCTGGTTCGGGGACAGTGCTCATCGGGGTAGATGCGGCTGAATCCGAGAGGACAAAGGCATTGCTGGTTTCCACAATTTCCTCGATGTATGCGATTGTCGTGCCCTTGTTGATGTGCTTGAACTCTTGGCTGAAGTTGGTTAGCATAACTTCCACTTGCCTCCGTGGAGTCGAGCGATCCCTCTTGCGACGCAAATTTCACGGTCGAGCAGTAGATGTTGGTCGCCCTCGATGACGCCTTCTACGTCAGCGGGTGTTTCAGTGCCGACGGAAATAATAATGCTGGCGCGCGGCGGGATGCTCACTTGATTTCGAGCACACTCAAGGCGTGGTGACAACGACAGCTCTCCGGCGGTATCGCTTGATCTTGTGACAGCGTTATCGATCTCGACTTCAGGTCGATGACTGCGCCATGTTGATTCAGGAAGTCCATGCCGAGAATGACGTCTTGTGAACACTGTTGGAGGACAACGAAGGTGGCAGGGTAAGTCCGCTCATGAACGGTAATTCTTGCCGTGCAGATCCCAGTCGGCGTAATCAGGTGTCCTCCAGCGGTCCGAATTTGAGGGCCTTCCCATGCAGTCTTAACTTTCCTCAACTGGGCGGCGATGGGTCCACTCATGACGGAGTAATCGGGTCCTGTGTCTACTAAGGCGGTGACTGCGTGGCCGTCGAGAAGCACGTCGAGGTCGGTGGTTCTTTGTCTTGCGTTGCAGTTAGGTCTTGGCGTCGGATCACGGCTGCGACGTGTTGAACTGAAGCTGGAACGTCGCGTCGTCAAGTCGTCTTTTGTCGGTGTAGTCTTGGCTTCGTGACTTCGTCGGGACGGCGGCGTGTCGTCATTAGGTCGTCGAGATGGTTTCTTCGTCGTCTTCGTCGGCGGCGGAGGATCTTCGTCAGTTCGACGAACAGCAACCGCACCTCCATCGGTTGCTGCTTTTAGTTTTCCGGATACGGGCTCGCTGACCGGCCCCGGGCTGGGCCAGTGTATGGTCGGCGCTGCGGCCCGGTGATGGCGAACGCGACGGTCGTCGAGAGCTCCACTGAGTAGCGGCGAGGTAGTCGGCGATATCGCGAGGGAGTTCACCTCGCTGCGGGCGCGGAGCATGGACGGCGAAACCTCGCAGTCCCATCTCCCGGTATGGGCATCGGCGATACACATGGCCGGCTTCTCCGCAGTGATAGCAGAGCGGACGGTGGTCGGGGGCTCGTCAAATGTCCGTCTTCCGCGCGTAGGTGCGCTGGGCGATGGGTGGGTGTGCTGGCGGCGGTGGCGGCGGACGACGGAATTGCGTCGTTGCAGGGCCCTGGCATGGTCGCGGAGGGGGACCTTGACGGCGTGCGACGGTGGCGTAGGTCATCGCTTCCGGCTGGGGCTGCGGTAATTGAGGTTGCGCCTCAGGAACCCCAAGCGATCGCTGAACCTCATCTTTCACGATGTCAGCGATCGAAGCGACTTGAGGCTGCGACGAAGGCAGGACCTTGCGCAGTTCTTCGCGCACCATGGCCCTGATGGTCTCTTGAAGGTCGTCCGAACCCAGTCCTTGGATGGCATACTGCGGCGTGTGCCCCTGGCGGTTATATTGCCGCGTGCGCATCTCCAGTGTTTTCTCGATCATCGATGCCTCTGCAGAAAACTCAGCCACAGTCTTCGGTGGGTTACGAATAAGTCCGGCGAAAAGGTCTTGCTTGACGCCGCGCATCAGGAAACGAACTTTTTTCTCCTCCGACATTGCCGGGTCGGCGTGCCGGAAAAGTCGGGCCGTATCCTCCGTGAAGATCGCGATTGTCTCGTTTGGCAGCTGCACTCTGGTTTCTAGTAGAGCTTGGGCTCGCTCTTTTCGCACGACGCTTGTAAACGTGTGCAAGAAGCCGCTTCGGAACAGGTCCCACGTCGTTAAGGTGGCTTCCCGATTCTCGAACCACGTCCTGGCGGCGTCTTCCAATGCGAAATAGACATGCCGCAGCTTGTCGTCGCTGTCCCGACTGTTAAACTTAGCGACCCTCTCATACGTCTCCAGCCAGCTTTCTGGGTCCTCAAATGTGGAACCCCGGAACGTCGGTGGCTCCCTGGGCTGCTGCAGAACTATTGGGGCTGCTCCGGCTGCCATTGGGGCTGTCTTCTTGGTCGTCTCTTGACGAACTTCTCTGACGCTCTTCTTGGTCGTCTCTGGTAGAATTCCGTGTTCTGGGGGCAGCTGCTGTAGGCGGCGGCTTGCTCGATGTTCCGGGACGGCGCTGGTGTTGTCTTTGCGGTCCGGGCTTGAATTACGGCTTGTCGGGGGCGTCCGGTACATGAACGTAAAGCACCTCCACCAGATGTCACGTGGTGGTGACGTTCAATAACACAGTAGCAATACTGTGAACGGCAAAACTAACTTTTATTGGGCGAACCTGTGCCCACAAAACAGGCTACACTTATAGCACAATGATAGTGGCGAACACGCTCGGCGATCGTCGAAAATCTGATCAGCGGGTCAAGCGCGTCGGCTTTTATACAACAGTCGTCGAATGTTCCAGACTAATCGTTGGGACCCGCATGCCTTCCACAAAGTTCTACAACATTCGAGTCACGCGATGAAATCAGATAATACAAGGTTCGGCGACAACAGACAGCGGATAGAAGCATCGATAACTTTCCAGAAACTTCGGATACATGCAGACGCGCCCCGCGCTGTGCGATAACATTTGTTAGGCGGCGAAACGTGGTTGCCCGTTAAATATAAGTACACGTGTCAATATTGTTGTTTTCTCGTCAACCTTCTCTCAGCACCTGCAACGTCTGAATGAAGTTCTCACGTGCCTTGCCAACGCTGGACTTCAGCTAAACACCAAGAAATGCCATTTTGCGAGCAAGACGATCAAAGTTCTAGGTCACATTGTGAGCAAAGATGGCATTCGTCCTGATCCTGACAAGGTTTCCGCAGTTCAGCACTTCCCTCGTCCCGAAAAGACCAAAGATTTGCGTAGTTTCCTAGGCCTCGCTTCCTATTTTCGGCAATTCATACGGGGCTTCGCCTCAATAGCATCACCTCTGCACAAATTACTGGGTTCTAATGTTCCCTTTGTGTGGTCTCCCGAATGTGAATCTGCGTTCGCCCATCTGAAGCGCGCTCTCACATCTGAACCAGTACTACGCCATTTTGATGAAGCTGCTCCTACCCTCCTGCATACGGATGCTAGTGGTCACGGAATTGGTGGCATTCTCCTACAGCGAGACGACGCTTTAGGTGAGAGGGTCGTCGCGTACGCAAGTCGCGTTCTGACAAACGCCGAAAAGAATTACACCAGAACGGAGCAGGAATGTCTAGCTATCATTTGGTCTGTGCAGAAGTTTCGACCTTATCTTCACGGCCGCCACTTTACGATCGTTACAGACCATCATGCATGATGCTGGCTTTCGACGCTGAAGAACTTGTCTAGACGACTTGGTCGGTGGATTCTTCGTTTGCAAGAATACGACTTTACCATTACCTACAAGTGCGGAAAAAAAACACCAAGATGCAGACGCGCTTTCTCGCTGTCCGCTTCCTACGACACCATGCAATGAACCTCCAACTACCATCCGTGACAAGCTTTCGCTCGATCCTTCCTCAGATGCTTTCTTGTTGGCCACTGTCGACGAGATGCCTCCACACGACAACAAATCCTTCAAATTTCATCATCTTGCCGACTCTTACTGTCGGCGCATCATAGACCACCTTCAAAGAGCTTCGCGCCCGCCTAACGCCCACCTTCGTCGGCAGCTGACGCAATTTAAGATTCACAACCGCGTCCTATACCGTCATGTCTATCACCCTGACGGTCAACGCTGGGTTCCCGTCCTGCCACGCTCTCTACGTGCTCATGTCCTGCAGGCTTCTCACGACGACATGACTGCTGGTCACCTTGGTTTCCAGAAAACCTATGACCGCATCAAAGGGCGCTTCTGCTGGCCTGGATTGTCCGCCAGTGTAGCGAGGTATGTCGCTTCCTGTGCCCTATGTCAGCGTCGAAAGCTCCCTACATCAGCTCCAAGCGGACAACTGCAACCGGTTCCTCGTCCGTCGCAACCATTTGAGGTCGTTGGCGTTGACCTGTATGGCCCTCTTCCTGTGACTCTCACCGGTAAACGATGGATTGTGACAGCCGTTGATCACTTGACACGCTACGCCGAAACAACTTGTGTGAGTTCTGCCTCAGCCTCTGAAGTTGCTGCATTCATACTTCAATCCTTAATACTGCGTCACGGTGCTCCTCGCGTCCTTCTGAGCGACCGTGGAAAAGCATTCCTCTCGCAACTACTAGACGAAGTACTCAGAGCCTCCGGAACCACCCACAAGACTCCAGTTACCATCCGGTTACCTCCAGTTACCATCCGCAAACCAACGGCCTCGCAGAGCGATTTCATCGCACGCGGTCAGACATGTTAGCCATGTACATCGACCCGGATCACAGAAACTGGGACGCAATTTTACCATTCGTGACCTTTGCATATAATACCGCCGTTCAACGCACGACCGGTTACTCGCCATTCTACCTTGTCTATGGTCGTTAGCCCTCTTCCTGTCTTGACGTCTCTTTCTTCGCGCTAACTGTCCATCAATGCCCTTCCTCCTGCGAAGAATATGTGTCCCGCATTCTGCGTTGTCGGCAGCTCGCCCGCATCAACACCGAAGCACAGCAACAGAACCGCAAGCAGCATTACGACGCCTCTCATCGCGTCGTGTGCTTCTGCCCTGGCGAGGAAGTGCTACCCCGGACACCAGTTCGTACTCCTGGCTTGTGTGACAAGTTTCAGCTTCGGTTCATCGGCCCCTACAAAGTCTTGGAGCAGACTTCTCCAGTGAACTATCGCGTGGAACCAGTTATTGTTCCAAATGACCGCCGCTGCCGCGCCGCTGAGATTGTCCACGTTTCCCGTATGAAGCCTTTCACGAGACGTTCACCGCCCCTTTGAATTGCGGCCAGGATGGCCGCTCTCGCGCGAGGGGACATTAGTGTGGGAATTTATAAGCTATTCTTTGTCATCTGTACATGATCATCATCATATGGGGTTCATGTGGGGTTCTTCTTCATCATCGCTTGTGGGGCTGGCTCTCGTGTGTGCTCCGTGCTGTGGGTGTGGTCGGTTCGCCTGATCTTTTGACGCGGAATAAACGCCGTGATAACTCCTGCGTCACAATAAACAGAGTCTTTCATGTAGGGAAAAGAACAGCGCCAGGTCACGGCCATATTCACTACACCATGTTGGCACATCTATATAAAGCATCTGTAGATGCTCCTCTAAAATTCTTCAACATAATCTGGGAATTTGGTATAATGCCAGAAGACTGGAAAAAGGCTATAGCAGTTCTATTTCCTAAAGCTGGTAAATCCCCAACATCCGCAAGCAGCTATGGACCCATTTTCCTCACATGCTGTTTGGCAAAACGATATGAAAGCATTATTAATAGAATACTCTCATTTATTTTAGAATCAAGGAACATTATAGACGCCCACCATTGTGGATATAAAAAGGGCTGTTCAACTACTGATTATCTTGTCCGTCTAGAACAAGAAATCTGACATGCGTTTTTTACACAAGCAACACTGTCTTGTAGTTTTCTTTGATTTAGAAAAAGCTATGACACCATGTGGAGATAAGGAATTTTAAGAGACCTGGCTGATATCGGGATCCGTGGTAAAATTCTGAATTGCCTAGCTGATCTTATGTCTGATAGAACATTTCAGGTACGTCTAGGTTTAATACATTCTCATACATTTACGCTGGAAAATGGCGTTCCACAAGGCTGTGTTCTCAGCACGACACTGTTTATAGTAAAAATGAACTCAGTTAATAAGATTATACCGTCGTCTATTATGCACTCTGTATACGGAGATGATCTCCAAGTGGCTTGCCGCGCCTCAAATTTGTCAACCTGTGAAAGGCAGCTTCAAATCGCAATAAATAAACTTGCACAATGGACTAAGCGAAATGGTTTCCGTTTCTCCACACAAAAAACAGTTACTGTTTTGTTCTCTTAGAAACGAGGGCTACACAGTGATCCAGTCCTAAAATTTAATGACGTCATACTGCCTGTCGAACGTAACCGTAAGTTTTTAGGAGTAACCTTTGACACCAAACTAAACTTCTTAGCTCTAAACTAAACACTAAAGATTAAAGCAAATAAAGCGTTGAATACCTTCAAAATATTATTTCACAAGAACTGGGGTTCCGACCGAACGTGTCTTTTACGTATCTGCGGGTCTATTGTGCGCAACATTCTAGACTACGGCTGCGTGGTTTTTGGCTCAGCCAGACAGTGTTACATTCGGCGACTTGATCCAGTGCATAACCTTGTACTGCGACTGACAAGTGGTGCCTACAGAACATCACCTGTCTCAAGTTTATACGTTGAGTGCAATGAAGCTGCCTTACAGCAGCGCAGAGCGTTATTCACTTTTTCCTACGTGCTCAGAGTTCAATCCTCACCACAACACATATGCTACAACATTTTCACACAGTGCAACTCACGTTTACACTACACAAATAAACCAAACATGATTAGGCACTTGTATTGCGATATGAGCAATATTGTCTGCAGTATGAGATTCCTCATGAAGTCCTCCAGATTGCTGAAAAACCACAACGACTGCCACCGTGGGACAACTTCACATGGATATGTGACTGGACATTAACACATTTAAAGAAAAGAGACACACCATACGAACGCATTATACAAGAATTGCGTGCTCTTTAAGGCAAATATCAAATTCATACGAAATTTTACACTTATGGATCTAAAACAAAAGAACACATGGGTTCGGGGACCGTAACGGAAAATTGGGAAACAAGTATTCTATTACCACAGCATGTCTCTGTTTTCACTGCTGAAGTTTACGCTGTATGGGTTGTATTTAAAAAGTTTATTATCGACGAACAGAACAATACCGTCATATGCACCGACTCCCTAAGTACACTAAAGGCTCTACATCTGAAATCTGAGTGTGAACAAATACGCGAGATCAATTCCTTTCTGCTGGGTACCAAGCCATGTTTGGATACCGGGTAATGGAACAGCTGATGGATGTGCGTCGATGGCAGCGTACAATGACATAACAAACGCAACACTTCCATATAAATATCCATGTGATTAGGAAGGCCTTAGCGTCAAAGTGGCGACATGAATGGGACCATTGTGCAGACAACAAAGTACATGTCACCAAACCCGTCCCTGATGAGTGGAAATCGTGCAACCACTAGGAGCCGTTTTTCGAAGTCGTCTTATGCCGTCTACGCATTGGGCACAACTTATTTACGAAAGAAGACGCACCAAGATGCGAGAAATACCAAGAACCACTAACAGTTATGCATATATTACTGACATGTACACATATCAAAATGCACAGACCTCTTGCACGACTTATACCAACTACATACACATTTTCACCTTGCTTTAATTTTAGGAGATGATCCGATAGTCCCATTACTTGACGTTCGTAAATTTCTAGAAGATATTGGCGTTTTAAATAAAATATGGATTATTAACACAGCCTTCCCCTTCCTAAATTGAATTTTAAAACACCTCGTGTTTGGTGCAGCATAGCCGTAGCTGCTTTTGTGCCATTAAACCACATTTAACTAACCACTAGCGATACTCGGGCGCGTGGTTTCTAAAGACGGCATTTACCCGACGCTTCAAAACTTGACGCCGTCACCGATTTCCCGAAATCTACGTGCTTGAAAGAAATTCGAAGCTTCGTCTGGCTCTGCTAATACTTTTATGATTTTATCGGGCCGTGTATTTAATTGCCGATAAAGGATTTTTCACTTATGCAGTTACTATTCGTGCCATTATTGGCTGTACTGTGTTTTAATGCGTATAACATTCTTCACCTACTTCAGAGACGTTTTTAGCCTGCCTGGTCCGTCTGTCCATCCATCCATCCATCCATCCATCCATCCATCCATCCATCCATCCATCCATCCATCCATCCATCCATCCATCCGTCCGTCCGTCCATCCATCCATCCATCCATCCATCCATCCATCCATCCATCCATCCATCCATCGTCCGTCCGTCCGTCCGTCCATCCATCCATCCATCCATCCATCCATCCATCCATCCATCCATCCATCCATCCATCCATCCATCCCTCCATCCATCCATCCATCCAACCATCCACCCATCCGTCCGTCCGTCCATCCATCCCGAAATTGTCTAATAGCTTGGATCACTAGTTATGTGTTCGGGGTCGTCATGCCGGCGTTGCCATCGCTGCATCGTCATTCCACCTTCGTTATACCACTGTGGTCATGCCGTCGTCATCAAACAGTCGTCGTCATGCCGTCATCATTGCGCGGTCGTATTATCATTGCCATCACTTCAAGTGACGTCATCCTATTGTCGTCGTGCCGTCGTCGTCATGCCATCTTCGTCATTCTTTCTTCGTCGTCGTATTGTAATCACAATGTCGTCATTCAGTCGTAAATATGTCGCCCTTATCATGCCATCATCGTCATTGCGTCGCCGCAACACCGACGCTATCATGAAACCATTGTCATAGTACCGTCATCATCATGCCGCGTTGGTCGTGCCATCGTAGACTTTCCCGCTTCTTCTCCCGGTTGTCTTCATACCGTTGTCTTTATACCACCGTCGTTATACCACTGTAATAATTCAAGAATTGACATCTCATCATGCCGTCGTCGTTAAATGCCTTTGTCGTTCGATCGATAACATTTCTTCGTCGTCATTCCATTGCCACAGCGTCGGCGTCATGCAGTCGTCATCAGGCCTCCATGCCTACGGGCGACCTCTGCGAGCGAACGCGATAGCAAAGTGGGACGATATCGGAGTACGTCGCATGTAGCCGAAACAACGAAACTATTAGAATAACACACTACACGTATTAAATAAACGTGCCTTTAAGGACATGGTATGTCGCTACGTTGCTTGACTGCTATTCGATTTACCGTCGACAGTCATCGCGAGGAGTTCCGCCGTATCTAATTTATTTTCTTCAGTATGACATACACACAGGTGTTGAAGTTTGGGCTAGTTGGTAACGATTAATTTCAATTATGTTCGCCACGCACATATAGTACTAAGGAAAAAAAAAGAAAAGACTGTGCTCTTTCACTCTGTCTGTCCTTTCTTCCTTGGTTGCGTGTGGCGTAAACAACATCTAAATGAGATACTTGAGGCGAAAAATTCTTTGTATGATTTGTGATGTGTCCTAGAGGTGCGTATACTTTTACTTACTTTTACTTACTTTTACTTATTTTTACGTATACTTATTTTAACATTTAGGTGTCACTTACTACATGTACTAACACAGAATTAGGTACCACGTGTGGTGTGTGGCATCCTTGCTTTGCATCTTTAGGGCTTAATTTTCTATTTTCTTTCGTATATTCATGCTTGTCTATGCTTTGTATACGGCCATTCTGTAACTGCATTACAGAAAGTGCATCTTCTATAAGATCGTTCATGCACCATTAGTAGTTTCCGTACGCAATAAATATTAATTTTTAGTCATTCAGCTTGCCTGTTCTGAATTCGGAAAATTGTGAAAATTTCATGCGTTTTGATAATTACAAACGTATTCTCAGAATGAGCCTGTCTGCTTCCTAAAACAACGCTCCTACCTAACTTTTCTCTCACGTTAGCGTGGCTTGCGAGGTGGCACGGATTCAGCTAGCTGGGCGAAAGCTAGCCGCTGGTGACGTAGCTGACGTCATGTCATGTAACGCGCAGGCCTGAAACTTCTCTAGGTGGTGGTGTCTCAACCACGCCCCGGCGCGGCGTGACAGACAGTAGCAGAAGTGGAAAAGTCGAAGGGAGAGACAAACAAAGTTCCCTTTAAGTTGACCAGAGTGCGCGTTGGTATGTTGGTAATGCATAGGAACGCTAAACAGCGCGAACTGGAGACGGACGAAAAGGTTTGTGTGTATATGTGCTTTTTTCGTCCGTGTAAAGCTTTTCTAAACCGTTTCTATGACATTTATCCAATAAGCCCTCAACGTTTAGTAACCCCCCCCCCCCCCCTCCTGTTGCTTCGCCTGTCGGTCTCGCGACATCACAAAACAGTGAAAACACCTGATGTGATATGACGTGTACACACTGTTTAAGTATGATTACACCAAACAAAAATATTTCCAATTCTACGCCTTTTTCGACATCAGCTCACGGCTTTTGATCAACTTTCTTTCACGCTGCGCCTACTTCGCCTTTCTCACGCGACGTCAAAACACACTGAAAACGCACAAAGTCAAAGTGACATGTACGCACTAAAGATGCATCAATATGTCGAGCGAAACTGAATTTTTTTGGGGAATAGCCGGAGGCTACCCCGTTCCGAAAGAAATGGAAAATGGCTGCCTGCGGATTGTTCCGGTAGTGGCTTCTAGGAGTTGCGTGGAAAATGGATTTATTTGCGTATTACAACAATTTTTTCGTGGCAGTATAACACTGTAAAATCCTTTTGGCCACGTATAAGACATCACTCTGTCAACTAATCTTTGGTGGGGATCCGTATTAGAATAAATTTTAAGCTTCCGCTGCACGCCACCGCGATTTTCGACCGGCCACCGCAAGATAAGCGAGGGAAAGCAGACCAGTTGCCGATGCTGGCACCACCGAATTCATAATTAAGACTTGTAATGTTCGGTCGTCAGAGGTCTGACGACCGAACACCGTATAGGTCTTGTAACTCTATCGTGCTCTGTGTTTTTTTCTTTCGTTGAGCTGCTTGGCTAAATTTGGCTGGAGCACCCTGTACTTTCACTGCGCTGAGTCGGCCCCATTGGAACCCACTCCAGTTGAGTGTGCTCCTCGCCTCTTGTCAGCGAACCATATAACAAAAACCAGTCAAAGTGGGAAATGCTATTCGCCTTGAAAACAAGCAAAAATGACTTCCTATAAATGAAGAGGGCATTTGATTGCACTGTTCAAACAACGCTGCGGGTCACCGCCCTATGCTTGCATCGGCGGCTGCGTAAATGTGACGTCAGCTAATTGGAATCAAGACATTTACATTATAGACAAGAGCTCACGCACTTTAACGTTATTCCGCTTGAATATATCCCTTCCCTAGTAGCGTTATTATTTTCTTAGTAGGTCTACTACTTTCCTGCCTCTTTTTCTTTTGCTTCCTTCGCACAATTCGTCGCCGAATCCTCGTCGGGGGTACGCGCCAATGCATGCAATCATCACCATCGTGATTTGGGGAGAGAAGAAGCGACAAAAGAAACCGCTGTCGAGCCGTGAATGCAGAGAAATGGCCTCATCCAAAGTCTCCGCTGGTATCTTCGAGTGGACGCGACCGGTTCCTCGCCAGCAGTGGGATCCCCGGGACCCTGTGATGCTCGAGGCGGCCAAGCCATACCAACAGGTTGAGCAAGTCATCGGTTACACATTCCGCGACAAGGTAAGACTTCCACTGCAGTGCACCGGTGACGACGGCCATTAAAGGGAGGCTCAGCATGCCATGCCGGAAGTTTTGATTGCAGTCAGCAGGTTTTGAAAGGAGCTCAGTGCTTGCGGGGACTGAAGCATATTAGACGTAGCTAGGTTATGATGCGGGAGGCCTGCCTCCCTCTGCGAAGCATACGCTGGGTCCCTTTACATCTGCCATGGCCGGCAAGCGGCACTGTTCCTGCCTTTTCCGATATCAAAGTAGAGGGCGTCTAGGCCACAATCCTCGCCTCCTTCTTTTCCTCTCTGTCGCTTCTCTCTCTGCGTGGTGAATTTCCGAAGGTGATTCTGCGCGCTCTTCAGAAGCGGTAGATTCATGCCTGTGACGTCGTCTCTGCTGGCGGAGACGGTGGCTTCTTTATTTTACTAAGCTTAAGCAGGATGTTTGGCACAAGTTTAAAATTACCGGAAGAAATAAGAGGCGTCAGAAAAACTTTGAAACAGTACTCTGATTTACTAAGCTTGCTACGTTATTCTTTCTTTCTTTCTTTCTTTCTTTCTTTCTTTCTTTCTTTCTTTCTTTCTTTCTTTCTTTCTTTCTTTCTCTCTTTCTTTCTTTCTTTCTTTCTTTCTTTATTTGTTTCCATTGCTAAAATACAATGACAGGGGCTAAGGTAAAAGCTGCAATGAGGCAGCTTGAGGTGCCCTTAGCCCCCGTGTTACATGGCGGCAGTGAGTGGCGCAATCAACCGTACGCGAAGAACAGTACATATAAGTATTAAGTACACTCATTAATCAATTCAAGAGAATTTTCTATAGCGGAACAAACAAAAAAGGAACAGAGACATGGGATAATGACAAATGAAAGCAATGCAGATAGTACGCAACACCACATTACATACACTTGACAATGCGTAAATAAAAGTGAAAATCGCGTACGCTTGACGACGCACAATTAAAGGTGAAAAGATACGATGGTCCATTAATATTGGAATAATTAGGAGAAAAAAAAGGACGAGCAAAAATTATGTCATTGCAAACATCCAACAAGACACACATGTGAATACAGGTGAAAAAGAAATTACGTTCGATTCAATATTTATGAGAAGGTTCTGATAAGTAACGACAGTTCTGACCGTGTTATAATAATGATGTCAATACCAGCATCATGTAATGAATTAAGCAGTCTGAGTAATTTATTTTTCGTCATTTGCAAACCATAGTTGGTTCTTGAAGGGGATATAGACCAATATTCTCCGTGACGGGTACTATAGGTAGCTGTATTTCTTTGCACACAAGCAATTTCATTAAATACGCTGTTTTCAGAGTTTGAGCTTGAGTGCCATATACGAAGGAGAGAGCGGTTGTATAGAGAGTAGGTATGTTGTATTGTTTAACGAGGTGCTCACTGTGACTGTGATATGGCACGTTTGCAATGATACGTACGATATTTTTCTCTAGTAAGTGTATTTTCCTGAGGTTAGTTTCAGTTGTTGTGCCCCACACAAGGTGTGTATAATTAATGTGTGATTCAAATAGTGAGTGGTAGATTAATATTTTTGCGGATGTTGGTAGACGATATCTGTTCTTCTTGTTTAGCCTTCCTGTGATAAGGCTAAGCTTTTGCACTACAGAGTCTACGTGTCGATCCCAGTTTGGCGTACTAGAGAAGTATGTACCTAATGCTTTAATTTCATTTTCTGCTTCTATGCTCCCTTTGTTCATCTCTGAAGTGTGGCTTTGTGGACTCTGTGCCTTTCGCATAAAAGATTACGGCTTTTGTCTTATTTTAATTCAATTTTAGATAATTCTTTATAGACCATGAGGATATGTTCTGGAGAAACTCGTTTGCGCTGTTTATTAAACTAGTATAACATGCCAATGAAATAAAAACACTAGTATCGTCTGCATATATGATAAATTTTGCGTTGCGATAGATCAGAACAACATCGTTTATATATAAGTTAAATAGCAGCGGTCCAAGAATGCTTCCTTGTGGGACTCCTGTTTTAATTTCTCCAGAAAACGATTTAAAGTTATTTATGTGCACGTATTGCCATCTTTCTTCTAAATATGACTTAATTAACTGCAGTGGGAGGCCCCTGATACCATATGTATCAAGCTTCGTTAATATTAGGTTATGGTTAATATGATCGAAGGCCTGAGTAAAGTCTATAAATATACCTATTGTCAGTTGCTTCCTTTCAAAATTTTGCAGTATATTGTTTTTCTGGTGTAGTAGTGCTAACTGTGTTGATTTGTTTCTTTGAAAGCCATACTGAGCTTTCGTGACAACGCGATATTTTTCACAGAAGGATGTTAACGGGATCAATACTATTTTTTCAAGTCCCTAAGAAAAGTGCGGCAAAATTGATATTGGGTGATAATTTTGAATATTGAGCCTGTCTGCCTTCTTATATATTGGAATGACTTTAGCAACCTTCATTTTTGGTGGAAATATGCCTTCAGCAATTGAGATATTATAGATATGGACTAGAATGGGACTATATCGTGTATGACATATTTTATGGGTTTTATCTGCAGGTCGTCTGAATTACAGCTTTTAGAGTTTTTCATTGCCGTCAATACAGAGCAGACCTCGTCAACATTAGTTGGATGGAAAAAGATTGTGTTTGAGTTTCCAGGTAGGGAGAGAGTGGTTTTCGGGCGCGTATGCGCTTGTGTTTCTCTGTTCAGGAAGTATTCGTTACACGCATTCACCATGTCTGTTTCGGACCAGTAAATGACCTTCTAGGCTAATTTTTTCAATAGGTTCTGCGCGTTGTTTCCGCTCCATTATATTATCAAGGCCTCAACGTTTAGTAAACCGCCCCCCCCCCCCCCCCTCCCCATTCTCCTCTTGCTTCGCCTGTCGGTCTCGCGGCATCACAAAACAGTGAAAACTCCTGTTAGGTAATCATGTTAGGTAACATTTCAGGCTAAGACGTTACACAAAAGCGTACAGGCTCTGGAAGACGGCCTCTGGTGTATGACAGGTCAGAAATATAGTGTCAAGTGCAACTTTAACGAACATGTACACGTACGCCAACGCACGAATTTCCTCATCGTGGTCTCTCTCTTCTCCTTGATTCTTTGTATCATAATTCCGCCTTTGATTCCTCAACTGTGCTCGAAAGTTATTTGTGCAGGCGCAATGACCGCGTGTGTGAACGCAGTAGGTAGACCACTGGAACATTTATTGGCATCATCGGCAGTAGATTGTTCGAGAGAATAGGCAAGATATCGTTGAAACATCCCTCTTGTTCAGAAACTTCCCGCATGTGCTCTTAGCTGTCTTTATCCTGTCACCTAGTTACTTTGAATGTTCGCGCATATGCTGCTTTAGCACCACGTGATCATCATTGCTCAACAAGTAATGGCATTCTCGGCAAACCGCACCAGTGCCCACTAGGACGCCCCGGTTCGCACCGGTGCGGTTCGCCAATGATTCCATAAGGCGCCTCTTCCTGCCAGTGGCAACTGTAAGGGGACTATTTTTTCTCATGTGGAGAGCTAAGTGGGAGGCGCGTCGCGTGTTATTTTGGTCACGGAGGGGGTGCGAAACTTCACTTGCATTCTTTGTCTCTGATTATAGATTGGGAGTACTGCGCTGTCGGGTTTTCGGGCGCTGCCGACGTTGAAACTTTTGCACAGGATGGTAATAGGTTTTCCTCAGTTCTCGAAAGAGTGTACAATGTCCAAGGTGGCCTGACCAAAGCTGCGACTGCGTGCGTTGTGCTCTTCCCAGATTGCTCAATGATAGCTGTAGACATTGTACATTTGAAAGCTACATGTGAACTTCGACGTAGTGTAGGACTTGAATTTATTTTGACCGCTTGCTTGACTTAACATGCGCGGCCAAATCTTGGGGTGTTTCATAGCGCACATACTTCGGGACGCCAACTACCGTGGCAGTGAATCAAACCCACAGCTTTTTCTCTCAGGAAAAGCTGGCTACAACTGCTGATCGACCACTTTGGGTCACAGCCTCAAAGCAATGAGAGGTTTAAACTTTGGTCGAATGCGTGAGGCCATGTATACTTCCAGCGCTTACACGTGTTCGTTCTTATGACGCCTCTATTCGGCGATCGTGACGCATTAAGCCACTCCATGTATCTCGCACCCTCCTGCAGGGTTTTCTGCTGATGGCGTTCACCCACGATTCGTTCCCGGCCGCCGAGCGCAAGGTTCCGGCCAGCATGCAGCCCATGGACACGCTTGGTGACGCGCTGCTCAAGTACTTCCTGGCGGCCAAGCTGTACGGCTGCGTCCACCCGCTGTGTCCGCGCTCGCTGCACGATGCGCGATCGCGCGTCGACTCCAACTATTCGCTCGGTCTCATCGCCACGCGCCAAGGCTGGCAGCGGTTACTGCGAATGGGGTCGGCGGCACTGAGCGACGCCATCGTCAACTACGTGCGCAGCATCGACAATGCGGTGGGTGGGAACAGCAAAACATAGCTTCCTACAACAACTTGTGGAGCTCCGGCGCTGCAGTCGTTCAGCCATCATAGGAATGATACGATAGGAACGAAGGGTACTGCGTCGATTTATCTGGCCTTCGTGCTCGTGGATTCAGACGCTGTGGTGGCTTTGTTTATTACGCTTGATCTGCCTTCATTGTCCTTAATTTCAGAGCAATCTATGCTTTTATAAGTGCACTAGGCTTTTCGAACACGCACAGTCGCTACTAATTGCAGCGGTTGTGCCTGTCGCGGTCGCCGAGTCGAAACGCGCCGGTTTGCCCGCAAGAAATCCATAAGGGTCTTCAATGCGACTTGTCCATGCATGCATCCGTGGCGCAATGGTTTCAATATCGCACTTTTATGCTAGAGGTCCTGTGTCCGAATTTCACCGACGGTAGAACTCGAATAATCTTGATGTAAGTATGTATTACGCAGTACCTTGTTGAATATGACAAGTTTACAAAGTCACGAAGCTGTTTGAAGACGGAAGGATGAAATTTAAGCAAATCCTTGTACTACCGATCCTTCCTGTCTTGCTGCTCCCGTAGACACTATATAGTTCTTGATTTCCCCATAGTAGTTATGGTATGAAAATATCTGCGAGGAAATCAGTACGCAGCAGCAGTGGCGTAGCCAGAAATTTTGTTCGGGGGGGGGGGGGGGGGGGGGGGGCTCACGTTGCAGATCGGCCTCCTCGTTACGAATTTGTCGAGGGATCAAATACATGAATAATAACTGCATTACCATTGCTAAAGATGCTGCAAACGAATTCTTGAACGCTATACACTGTGAAGACAAGTAAAATATGAATTTTTTTCATGCAATAATATACTAGCATGTCCCAAAAATTGTACCCGAAACAACTGATATACATGCTTCTATGTATTTTTTGACTATTTAATAACTAAAGAAAATATCAAACGATCTTTATAACTGTATCAGTTCGATACCAGCAAAGCAATGCATGCCGCTGATATGAAAACTGTAAAGGCCACGAAATGAATAAGTTGAGGACAAATATTTTAATGAAACTTTGTCATTCAAGAACCTTGTTTACTTTTTTGTACAAATGCAACGGCCAGGGAAAAATGACGTTTTCCTTCGTTCCAATGAATTGCTCAGGAGTAGCTGTCACCGGTCGTTTATTGAGAGTAATTGCACCGAAATTATAGTAGCAACGGAGAGCACGTATAAAATGCAGGAGTTCTGCAAAAAAATACGAGGTGGAGTCAAATGAAAGTGAGCCGATGCGAATATATGCAGAACGGCGCACTTTATTTAAATGTAGTCTCCATGGCCATTTAGACATTTGTCCCACTGACTAACGAGTCGCGTGATTCCCGTTTCATAAAACTCCTTGGGTGGCTGCTTCAAAATGTCCAAATTACTCTTTCACGCCACCGTCCGACACGAATCTGCTTCCCTTGAGCTGTTATTTCAATTGCCCCAAAATGTGGAAGTCGCATGGCGACGGGTCTGGGCTGTATGGCCGATGTTGCAGCGCTCCGCACTTGAACTTTGCCGGTTTTGTATTAACCACATCAGCGACGTGGGGACCAGGATTGTCGTGGAGCACGATTACCCCATTCGTAAAATTTCCAGGTCGTTTGTTCTTGATTGGGACATGCAGAGGATCCGGCGTTTCACAATATTGAAAACTATCGATAGTCTCTCCAGGTTTGCCGAATTCTATCAGTAATTCCCCCTGGCGATTGAAAAGTCAACAATGCGTTTCCGGCGGCAATGACGGCCTTTGTTTTCTTTGGGGTGGTGAATTCGAATGTTTCTACTGTAAGCTTTGCCGTCGTGTTTCAGGCTCGTAGTAGTGGCACCATGATTAGTCCTCGGTCGCAATTGCAGTCAAGAAATCGTCACCCTCATTGTGATACCGGATCGGATGAGTCAAAGCAGCGGCGAACATCTCAGTCTTCTGGCGGTGATTCAAAATCGTAAGCATCCATTGCGCACACAAGAGCCGATAACCGAGATGTTCATGAATTATGGTGTGAACCGAACCGTGGCTGATGTTCACACGCTCTGCCAGTTCATCGATGCTTATCCTGCGTTTTTGTCTAATCAGCTTATCAACCTCTGCAATTGTGTTGGGGGTGACTACATGGAGGCATTGCATACAATGCGTCAAGCAAGGCAAATAAACATGATGCGCAATCACAGATTCACAGATCACAGAATCATCAGGCCTGCCCCTCCTCCCACCACTCCCCCTGACGTATCGGGTGCGATGGAAGGCGGCGCACTTCTTCGCCGCTTTTCTCCTTTGCGCACACAAGACTGTGTCCCCATCGTCGGCTCACCCCCCCCCCCCCCCCTACGCTTTCACACGCTCATACAGCATGTGGCGCGCGGTCACATTATTGCCCTTGGACTTTATACGGAACATGGTGGCGACGGCAGGTATGCGCCTTGAGTGTCCATATAATTGATATCGCAATAATATAATGAGAGTATCCGGCAAATGAAGAAACCCGTGGCCCATTACTTTCTGCAAAAGAAGAAGTAACAAAATTGAACTTTCACCGTGCGACGACTAGCTGCGCCGCAAGAATGACTCTTTTCCTTTTGTGGGGCTGGGACACCGAAATGACAAAACCCACAGAAAAGCATGTTGCCTACAATCGAATGTCTACTTTTGGCACCTGATAGGGCTTCCGAAGGAATACCGAAGAAAACGTGAGACGCTTGGTCCACAGAGAACCATTCATATACTGCTCGGTATCCTACACCGGCGAGACAAGACTTTCCGGAGAGGTTGCGCTCAAGCGAACGCGTTGCAATCTGTCGAGTCCCCACAGTGGTGGCGGCCAGCGGCCATTGTTTCTGTTTCTCGTCTGCTAGCCGGGAAGCGACTACAACTCTGCCAGGAAGAAATCCACTCGGCCGAAGAAAAACAAACGTTGTGCGACTTTAGAAAAGTCGGTGCACTTTTGGCGTCGAATGTTTATAACAACATTAAACCAACAATGTTCCCGAATTGAACATCTAAAGCACGACATTGGAAATGTCAATGTACCTTCGGCATCAAATGTTTATGAGAACTTTATACCCATAAAGTTTCGGAATTGAAATCCTTGCGCTCCGTAGGTTCCGCGGCCTCCGCGAGATGCCGCGACCAGCCTGTTGGCCATCAAAACTCCCTTCAAACTTCGTGCTTGGATGGGGCTCCTTGCGTTTTGTGACTCGCGTTGTGTGAGCTTTGGAGCAAAATCCAGCGAGAGTTCCCAATGTTCGCGCTGAAATGTCTTTTTGAGCGTGAAAAAAAAAAAAAAAAAACATTCTAGACAAAATACGGAATGATTTTCTGCTCCGGGGGTTGTTTTGGTCGGCGGTGCATGACAGCACGAAGACATTTCGGGGGGGGGGGGGGGGGGGGCCCTGGGCAGCAGTACAGTCTAAAGTCAGTTGCTCGGAAAGATTAAGCTCCCGATAAAGATTTTACCGCATAATACTAGACACAATAAAATCTCATAAATTACGATAAATGTTGTCTTCTCTTAGGTTGTCTGCATGTCGGTTTGTCAACAAAAGGCAAATAAACAAGGACGACAATAGCCGACCCTACAACCATTAATGAGATCATAAGCGTGGTCATTTCTGGAAATGGCTGCCTAACAGTTCTTTAAATTCTCAAATGTCCAGCTGAGCCAAGACAATAATTTTATCGGAGAGTGTTCAAACACACAACCTTTATAACGAAGTTGTATATGGCTAGCCGATTCGTCCGTGCTTCTGTCAGTCTGTCCCCTATACCTCGAAAACTCCTCGGGCGCAACGCCATACGCATGCGCGAAAAAAAAAAAGACAAAGAGAGGCGCACGAATGGCTGCGCCAGTGGTGACGTCGTTACACTCCGTCGCAACCGAGCTCCGCGCAGCAGTTTCTCTCCGGCTCCAAAATGGCTAGGCCTCGCGTCATAGGTACTCCTTCGGAGCAGGTAGCTTTCGATAAGCAACGCCGCGAGCAGAAGCGGGAGCGAGCTCGTCTACTCCGTGCCAGTGCTGCAGCCCGGGCACAAAAACAATCTCATGCAGCCGAGCGCAAGCAGCAACTGCGTACCGAAGGTGTGGCAGCCTACGAAGCCTTCATTTAATGAACCATCGTTATTAATCCAGTGATAAACACCGGGGCAGCCCGTTTTAGCTTCGCTGGTTAACTAGCTGTACGGAGTGCTTGGGCGGGAATTTCTTTATTATAGTGAGACAATGCTCTGACTACTGTTCTAAGAAAGTTTACAGTTTGGTGTCACAGACACTGAAACTTTACGCGCTACAAGTGAAATTGAACAAAGTTCATCTGGTAGCGCTGCTAGAGTTTCCGTGTCATGAATGTTGCACCAGAAACAATATACCAGTCCTGCGCAACCTACGACAGTTGCCTAACCGGTAGGGTTTTGTTGTGTTAGCAATCACACGGGACACTAAGTTTGCGCTAAGGCCATTGATGCCGCCGTCGGAGCCGTCGTGTTGCCCTTAAAGATGGCGTAGACTGAGCACGCGCGTGCATAGCTAAATGCCCTCAGGAGACGTGCAGCGGCTGCAAAAGCGACGAAACCAAGAGGACGCACCATTACACTCCCTTCAATCTGGTTTGTAGCAGATTCAGGGTAGCGTTCGGCCTCCAGTTGTTGTTGTGGCATATTATGCAAGAGCGCACCTAGTGGATATTTGCGTAATACCCCCCTTGGTATGAGCGTCGGGCGCACAAACACTAGCATTCTACTATGCAGCTGTGTGCATGGCTACTAGACTACCATACATGCCAATGGTGTATATACTGGTCTGAATAGAACGGGTATATAGTGAACGTCAAGTTAATGTAATACTTTTGTTGGCGATACCAATTATAGGGACACTGCTGGCGAACTTGTGCCGTCGTCATCGCCGTTGCCGCAATGTTTCATTTAGTATCCAAGTGCGATAAGACCCTATCGCATACTGCGTGCTGTATGTCCGTGTGCGAAGGAGAGCGTGAAAGGGTGAAACGAAGATGGTGGATCGATGCGTGCCATGTTGCCTCGCGCCGGTGTCTGAGGCTGCGTGATCAAGAGCGCGTGAGGGGGGAAGAGGAAAGGACAGGAGGACGCGTGCCTGCTCCTCTAGCTCTGTCATCATCATGGCTGCGCATGGCTGTCCGCGCAGCTAATCTTTGAGGCATAGAGTTAGCATACTAACAATAGAGGAACAACTGGCCGAAAAATGTGTCTGCCGCAAATGCGCGGCCATGTGCTACCCCTCATTTATGTGACGCTGAAAATATTCAAAATTTGTTGATAGAAACCAGGCTTTGCACGTGGCGCGTACGTATGGAGAAAGTGTAAAGGTCATTGCGTATATTCTTCAGAAAGACCCAGTGGCTATTTATAAAAATTTTATTTAAGATTAACGGTGCGTGAAAGGAGGCATTTGAAGGTGTCTGAATTAGACGCCGCCATCATACTGAGGGAGGCTCGGAATGGCATTGATTGCGCGTGTCGTCGTCTGAGCCAGCGCGCCCGCGTACAGTAGCAACATGGCGGCGCCCTTGCGGTTACCGATTTCAATGCAAGGGCGCTGTTGGGTGCTTCTCCTCTAGAACTGGTTATATTAACTCTATGCTTGGAGGTAACCTCCGGCGGCTGCATAGAGCACAGACGCGGGTTCCCGTGCTTCTGAACTCTAAGTAGCTCCTTGGAGCCCTGAGGAACCTGCTCGACTTCTTAGCCAGTAAGGGAGAAAGTCCCGCAAGATGTGTTCTTATACGGTGCTCCGTCTACTGAGAGTCTGCTCGCTCTACTGTGGGTGAAATTTTCCCTGGGGCGTTGATGCAACAACAGTTTTGGTGCGGCAACCTTAAGCCCCCTTTAGATGAACGCGACAGTGGGGCTTGGTTTTAACGAAACTCTTTCGCAGCAGTTCCTTGGTCTCCTTATCCGACAGGAGGGGCAAACACCCCTGGAAATATGTTCCTTCGCACCACATCGTCTGCTCGGCATCTAGTTGCTGTTTGCTTGCCACCGTCATCACGTACCGTACTAGAGCGAAGTAATAAATTAATGATGCAGTGAACAAATAGGCTATTAGAACATTTCCAATCGGTAACGCGTCGCCAATGCTAATTCTGTGGCACCATCTGCTAAGTTGAAATCAAACCACCTTTACTGCTCAGTACCGTATCTGCAGACGTCAAAACAGAATCAAAGCAAACAGCTGATGTGAATATTAACGAGAGAACATACCTCATGCTTTGCCCTCAGCGTGAGATGTGACTCGATGATGGATGATTTTTTTTATATTTTAGGCAATTTCTCCTCTAGCCGCGTTCTAGGTTCCTTCTCTAGAGCGTGGCATTTTTAAGGATCTCGGGAAGTAAACCTTGTACAATATTAAAAAGAATGCAAAAAAACCAAGCATACGACATTTGAGTTCCAGTACTATAGAAATCATGCAGGCTCTCATTTAACGCTTGATAACAATGCGACGTTAATCCTATGAGCCGATAAGCTTTCCTGTCATTTGGAGGCATACGTTCTTGTAGGTGAAGAGAGAAAGCAGTTAGTACCCATGCATTTAGGCTGGAGAGCAAGCTAATGTGAACGACCTCTGGATTCGCTTCCTGGCATTTTATCGAACAGCTGCTGTCGACGTTAAGAAAAGAAAGAGTGGACTCCGGAAATTTCGCTCTAGTTTTCATTCGCATTCGTAGGAGAAAGAGCTCATCATATAGTATGACCCACAATTGAGATTCCGGTGCTGCCCGCTGACCTGTTGTCGTCCAATAATGAATGAACAAACATTGATAACACTGCCTTATCTGAATAAGAATGAGAAAGTAATTATAGAAAACCAGGCCATTAACACGTTATAGGGAAGTGGTAGTTCCTAGCCGCCAAGTGCTCTGACCGTGTGCGCCAGAGTACAGTGGGTGGTTAGAGCAGACTGTGACGAGTGCGTCACTAAAAGATACCCCGAATCAAACAATGGCTGGAAATCCCCAGCAGCCAAATGGGTGCTTTATTTTCCAAGGGTGAACTCGCATAAGTGCCTCGAAGGAAAGGAGCGGTTGCGTCAAATGGAAGTTGTCTGGCCGCGCCTAGCTGCCTCACGTCATTAAAGAAAGGCAAAGTTGACAATTTGATTATGAGGCACGCCGTTGAGGGGGAGAGCAGAGTAATATTGACCACCTCTAGTTATTTAACCTGCACCTAAATCATAGGCATAGGAGCGTGTTACAGTGCAAGCTGTTATGGGCTCATTCCAATAGCTGTTTCGGTTGGTGATAGTGTCCGCCGCCGCTGCCTTCGGTTTGCGTCGCAGCCATCGCCTCGCCCACGAGAAATCACGCGATGTCACGTGCGCGCCGCGTAGCGGCGATGCGTGCTCACTTTGCCTTGCAGTTACACATTGTGGAGCGTATAAAGCCATACGTATCCAACTGATTCGCGCTTTAATTTGTCGTGCATAACTTTCATATTGGGACGATTCTTCCTTTGAGAAACGCCGCTTCTGTAGTGCGGCAAGGACAATGACGAAAAGAAGCTATATCGCCATTTAGAAGAAGCATCGCGAATAGAAAAAAGGGAATACCGCGCGGTATTAAACAGTCCGTTCGTGTTAGTGTTCTCTCGGACTCACTGCTTTGGATCCTCCAGTTTCCACTTGCATCGTATTGTGACACGTATCAAGGGATGTGACATATGCGCCACGTAAATCTCCTTGCCTGTGTTACCTTTTCGCAACGCGTTATGGCGCCCTCGCTCCAGGTACAAACAGCTGCTGAAGAAGCAACTCCTAGAGTTATGCGCGCGGCTGCAGCCAGGCAACATGGGGCTCAGACATTACCCCCTGAACACGTTTCAGGGCTGCGAGTCACGTGATGTGGCGTCGACGACGTCACTACGCGCCGGCTGGGAGCCTCGCGAGCGCTTGCTGCGCGCTCGACTCGCGAGAAGTGATGTCACATACAGGTTCGCAGACCTCCAGGTTCACACGATTTAACAGGGTAATTCTAGTAATTAATACTACGAAGGGAATTATACATCTTTATTGATCATAACAGACGCTGTCTGTAAACATATTTACCACTACACAATGTTCATGGCTGAGATGGATCACGGCAAACGATATCGCCCTGTAATATAGACACATGTTGCCTTTCATACTGTGTACTATGAAATCATAACTGGCAGCCAAAAGCAGTCATTGCACTGACAAGAGGCACGCAGAGTAACAATAACCGAAAATAGTCATTTGTTTATTAATATACGCACTAGGAGCCTCAGTTTAATGACAGAAAGCAGAACATAGCACACCGCAATGCCAAAGCCATGCAAAAAGTTAGAACACGAGAACCACACTGCCATTTTAATTGTAGGTCAAACAAAAATATTATTTCACTCACTTAGCAGATCTAAAAATGCTGTACTTCAATGGTATCTAATACAACACATTGCTTTTCAGAGTCTAAGACATGCGAAAAAACAACTGTCCATTAAAGACACTGGTGCCGAAATTGTGGACTATAGTAGGATAAATAAGTGTCGCAAAGAACCACTTATTTCACTGCTACAGGCAGAGGCAACTAGAAAAAATCCTAACGCACAAACGAAATTGCGCAACATCTCTGTATGCACTCTGCACTAGGAAAGCACACACGGCCACATGTTATCACAAATAAGACATTCACCAACCACAGCAAGACCTGTCTGAGGTTTAGTTCAATGAGAAAAAAAGAAACACATCGCATTGAGATGCCGAAAACACTACGATTTCAAATTAGAAGACAATGAACTGTCATTTAAATGTACGCTAGAAAATATGCACGACACAAGCAAAAGAAGGCTCACTGTACTGCAACAGGCAGAAATTGGCCGAAGAAATCACATTAGAAAACAGCGATAAATTATCCGCAGTGAAATATAACACAATTAAACGTGCAGAGTTCTGTGTATGGAAAATTACTTTTCCAGAAAGATTCGAACTTTTCGGTTTTTTGACCTATGTTCTTTTCTAATATTTAAATGATTCCTTTGTTTGCAAAAGTTGTTCAGCATTATGTTTGCAGCACAGTTTGCAACCAGTGCGACAAGGAGCTCGTAGGCGTGCCCATTTTCACGTGCATCTATGTCCTCAAGCCTCGGCAGAGAGTCTAGAGTCAGTTGCCGAACAACACTCCTTTTGTAGGGCCCATGAAGAAACTGTGTGCAGGCACTTTGTGTCAGAAGCTTTGTAACTACAACCTCCTTGTGCATGACTTCTATAATCGCAAGGGCAGAGGGAAATTTGAGGCCGCCTCGGTCAGGTTGTGTGATTAAGGATTGGGTGTCTTCATCCATTTCGGTCTCATTTCGAGTAAAAACCAATCGCCCTCGGCAACTTTCACACTTCAGAACTTTTATTGTAGCATGCGCACAATACCCACCAACATAACCAATAACTGGCATTCGTGCTCTGAGCGCTTCAAGGTCATCGTTGCTAACATGAACACTAAAGGAGGTGCCTACATCTCTGACACTGTTTGTTTCTTCGATGCCTTTGAGGTCATCAGTGCTCCTCCTTGGAAGGACATTTCGAAGGTGAATCCTGCCCTCTGTTCCACAAAGTTTTCGAACAGATATGTGGTACTGCGCGCCAGCCATCTGCTGGTACTGTCCGAAACGACTCTCGAGAGGATCCGTTTGGACTTTCCCTAGTAGGACGTACTTGAAGTGAAGTTCACTTATGCAGTACTTTACCAATTCTAACAAGGATTGAGCAGAGCACTCAGTGTCTCCTTGGTAAGGACTCCAGTGTTGTGCCCATAATGTTCCCAGACGTCGAGCCATGTAATGAAAGCATTTAGAGAAGCTACTTTTGGGACATCTATATGGTATGAGATGGGTTCTTAGTAAACATTACGATGATGGAAGCCTTTATTCGGTATCTTTACGTGGACAATACTCCACCAGCGAAGAATAATTTAGATGAAATGTGCTGTTGCTGGCGCATGCTTGAAATTGGCTTCACCACTGCCAGCTGCCAGGACTGTGGCTACGTGCGGATTAAAACCTGTAGTACCAGCTTAACACTCTGCCGTTCCAAGTTGCTTGGATTAAGTGCCTTTGACGTCAAGCCATACCCATACTTTAGCAGAAGAGATGCCTCCTCTTTATGTAAATCTCCTAAATGCCTAAATGAGGCAGTCATTTTGAATTCAGGACGAACATCTTTGCTTAAAAGCTCGAAGTGTGGGTAGAAAAAGCAAATGCGTGCATTTTTCTGGTTCAGCCAATTATTTCTTATGCACTTAAACAGATGCACAGCATCTACCACGTAATATAGCGGTCGATCTGGGTATGCCGGATGTGGGTAAACATGACGAAGCATCGGCTTCGGCGGAAACATCTTCATTGCCTTCCTGTTTAGTGAGTTATTGTTACAGACAACATCTATGACCCTGTACCCAATCTCTTCTTCTCGTAAGATTGCCTTCTTCACTGTAACATGAATTTGGTCGCCCTGTATTGTTTTTACCAAAAGAATGTTTGCTACCTCCTTGAATGAGCCCAACAGACTTTGAACCATAAATACGTGTACTCATGTGGCTGCCTCGTTGGAATTCACTGCAGCACCACATATGTTCCCATCCTCGTAACCAAAACAAGGCTTGATGTGAATTTCGTCAAGCATCAACGTCACGGTGTGTTCATGTGGCTGCAGATGTTTAAATCTCTGCGAAGCATACTGAAGGAAAGTTTCATCTCAAGAATCAATTTCTTGGCGCATTTGAACAGATGAGCACACTTTCCTGATAGTGCTCGGATGGGGCAAGGTTAGTGTACTTATTCCTCTCAAAAACTTATAAACACGCGGCGATATTGTGTGGAGAATGCAAGAAAACACCATTACCTGTGTGCTGTACGGAATACGCTCTGCAGAAAGCAGTAGTAGCTGTTCCTTTATAAACTTTACAGCCCCTTTCTTGTCTTCATTTATGCTTCCTTCTAGTATGTCAAGACGAAAATGTATTGTAAGCGGCAGATGGCGAGAACTACAGCGCTCCTCAGACAGCATGCACAGGTAGTCCAAATTTCCAGCAAGGAGCTTACTTCGCGAACTGAGTCCAGTACAACAGCGTTACCAAGGTTCTTGATCACGGAGCCTTGATAGCAGTCATCATACCTTGCTGGTGAAGCAGTGCACTGACACGGACACGGTGAAGACACACAAGAAAAGACGACACTCGCTGCTTGTGTGTCGTCACCGTGTTTGTGTCAGTGCGATGCTTCACCAGCAGGGTATGAGATTAATCACCAACTAGCCCAATTTTCCACATTACTGAACTTGATAGCAGGCAGACACTTCAAGGCTTTCGAACACCGTCAATGACGCCTTCAACCAAGGTTCACGATCGTCGGTGATGTTCAAAAACATCGTTCACTTTTCTTTATGGATCACAGTGCACTTCACCGACACTGATGCCACTTGCAAGCGCGCCTTTAGTTCTTCGAGGGACGAAAAATGGTCTCTCTCCTGCTCCGCTTCATGTAAAGTCAGTGACTCTTCGACAGCACGGGCCTGTTGGGAAGCTTCTAGTCGGCTCCTCTTGGCATCAGGTGCTTCTCTCGTGCTGTTGTCTGATTCTGAAAGGTACGACTGAGAGCCGGAAAAAACTGTAGGCACAGATCCATGGTGCAACCGCGGTACTGGCAGTGCAACTCAAAGAACGTTTCCTGTTGTTGGATCCATGTATGTAGTCGTGCTCCCGATGCATGAAGCTTGGAAATAATCCGCGCAAACCCGCAGCAACGTACAAACTGAGGATCCACTTATTAAAGCACCTTATTAGTAAGCACCTGAGAATCCACTTATTAAAATAACCTGATGCTTTCCTCTTTGTGTAAGTGTGTTTACAGTCCGTGTGGGCACAATAAGTCTGTCTGGGCTTCGGAAGTATCACAGTAAATGTGCTTAACAAGTACGAACAACTAGGACCGCACAACAGGACCATCAAGTATTCTTACTTTAGTGTACGAAGTGGCCGCGAAGTCCTTCCTAGCAATGGCGCGTAGCCACTTCTTGAAAGTGCCGTCGTCTTTAGGGAAAGAAAGCACTTGTATTCTCTTTCCCGTATCCTAGTTGCCGGTGCACCCCGGCACACAACACTTCTTTGGCATTTTGGCATCCACTGCATATCGCGCACGAAAACAAAATTGCTGTAAAACAACAAAGGGAAACTGTAAACGCGACCACGGCGATCCAACCAACCGGTCCGCGCGCTACCAGGCGCGTGAAAGAACGAGCCTAGTTGATGTCGCTGACACTGCGGCTTCTGGAAGTGTCAGCCTGCTGGATATGACGTCAAAGTTGTGGGTGCAGGCCTGAAAGCTGTTCAGGGGGTAATGGCTCAGGAGATCACTGCGCAAAGACCATCGCAAGCCGCAGGTCGCCGTCGACGCAGGGCGGACAATTTAGTTCGTTATCGAGAAAACGACGCAAAAGGACTTCACCGCGAGGACCCTCTAATGGGTGCTGCTGAAACTGCGGCCTCACAGGTTCGCAGCTGAAATCCTCAAGTGCATGCTGCCGAAGATGCGGCCCGGCAGCTTCGCCACCAAGACTCTCGCGTGTGTGCTGCCGAAAATCAGGCACGACACTTTTAACGCGAGCAACCTCGCGAGCGCTCTGCCTAATGCGGTCCGACAGCTTCGCCGGGAAAACCTTTGCTCGCGTGCGGCACATAAGAGCCGTCGCGCAGATTCTCACGTGCGGGTAGACGAAAATGAGGCCCGGGAGCTTGGCCGTATATGTGATTACGATAAACATAGGCCTAATAGACGGTGGTCGATGGTGCGGTTGGGGACCTCGCCCACACTGAGGTAGACGAGTTGGGACTCGCAAAAAGACTGTGGTGGCACGGGAAAGTTGGCACAGCTAATAGCGGCACCGTTGCGCAGTGTACTCAGGTGCACGTTCCGCCCCGAGTGGGTATGTCATGCGTAAATGCTAATGTGCGCGTGTCTGGTGCGGCGGACGGCCACTGACAAAAAAAGAAAAAGAATGGTGGGATTTGGCGCAAGCTCGCAGGACGGGGCACCTAGACCAACAGACAATCACGAAAGGACACGGGCTCTGGAAGGTGGAGCCGAAAAATAAAAGAGAGGAAGCTTCTTTTCTTTCTTAGATAAGAAGGCCGGCGTGCAGAGTGGAAGAAGCGACACTGTCGAGCTGTGAGTCCGAGCTTCAACGCATCAGAAGCGCCGGGCGGAGAAGCGAAGCTGTCGGGCCGCGAGCCCGAGCTTCAAGGCTTCAGCAACGATCCGGCCTCTGTCCTACCTACAGCCTGTGGTCTTCGCTGGTCCTGGTCACATGGCTATGAAGTTAAGAACTTCAGACTCTCTTCGTGCTATTTCTTGGCCGTGCTGCGGATGATCCTCAAAAAGCAAGCAGCGACTTATCCTCACGCAACCGATGCACTGCAGCTGCACCGACGCATGCCAAGTAATTGTGATCGGTCACATAGCTTACTGTTTTGTATAATTGTTTACTTGTGTGAGAACAACTGGAGATGCACGAACGTTTCTATTAGTCTTGACATCTTGTTTAGTTGGTTTGTGTGTGTGATGGTTTGTTTTAATTTGATGTTCATGTTTTGTTAACAATCGGCTTCGTTGTTTCTTTTCCCCACTGTGGGTTCGTCTTAGTGGTGGCCAGAACAATCCAAATCGTGCAATTGTGAATACACTGCTGGACAAACAACCCCGCGTTAAGCAGCCGAAATCATGACAGTGTACCAATTGAACAACGCACGGTGACCACAACGTTGGACTGTAAGACTGACAATACATGTCGCCGCACACAGTTTTCCGGGGTGCAGGCTAGTGCAATAAGGATTCACAAGTTTCAGGGTGGCACATGTACTACCTTTGTTCAAGAATAAAAGAAACGTCATCCCCAGAAACCTGTGTGCGTGGCACTGAGTCGAGCCACTTCACTTGATGGCGTGTTGAACCCGAACGCGGAATACGACTTCACATTTTACCACGCCGCCGAAAACCCAGATAGAGCACTGCGTGACGGATTCCGTAAACTCAAACAACATCGCCTCGACACGATCATGCAGCGTTGCCTTGCACTGATCGATCAGCCCCACTGATTTCTCTCTCAACGTACGTTCTCTGACTGCACACAGACTTGACATCATGAACGGCTACCTCTTAATGCTAGTGTCCCTAATCTGTTTCTCCCAGACTTGTGTTCGTCCACATGGCATCACCGCCTACAGGTGTGTTGTGTCAGCAAATAGAACTGCGTACAGGGCATCGGCCGTGGCAATATACGAACGAAAAAATGTGTTTGTGGGTCATTCAAACTCGCAGAAGTGCTGGACGCCGACTTGGCCGACGCGTGCGCAGTGCGTGACTCCGATGATATTGTGGCTGCCTCAGTATATGTGTCGCTAGGCGTTCTACGTGAGAAAATTGCGGACTTCCTGGTACATACCTTCGTTTCCCAACACGATGTGACCTTAATTGTTCGGGTGATTTTAACGTAAACACGAAGGATCCCCACAACGCCTGGTTTGTACACTGTGTGCAAGAAGACCTCAGCATGAAATCTGTGTCAAATACACAATGCAGCTCTTCGAGTACCGGTTTTTGCTTGGATTTGGTATTTGCAAACATCAACGAACTCTTATAGCTCCGCTTCATGTCCTTCTCGACCTACTTTTTCGACCACAAAGCATACCTGAATGTGTTTTAATAAATGTATGCAAATGAAAACAGGACTTTCAATATACTTAATATTTGCGGTTACTGTGTTCAATCAGTTTACGACGGTCTCCTATAGAGACGCTCTTCCCACTTACGCGGTGGCTGTGCTGCGTGTGCTGCACATGCCTGTGGCTTTTTTTTGCATTTCGTTTCCGTCAAAATGTGGGCACCACAGCTGGGTTCAAACCCGCTACCTCGAAAGCAGCGCAGATCCATCGCCAATGGGCAGACGTGGCGCGTGCCTGATGCCATACTCCCCCTAGTCTTTTTTCTTCTTGCATGTTTCATTGAGCTGTCAATAGATTAGTTTGTACACAGAGCTTACAATACGAATATGTTTCACGTCGCACACCCTGGCCATGCTGGTTTACCTGTCACGAAAGAAGCTGGTTCGGTTGGCTGCGATCCACAAAGCACGCAGTAATTGACTGAAAAGGGAGACCTGTAAAAGCTATCATTGGTTTGACGTGGCGCAGGGGCATGGATGTAGCAGTGAACAACTTCCCTCATTTTTACGTTAATTAGAGAAATGTGAAAGAGAGCGACCATTAGGCGTGTCGACTGGGCGGCCACAGCGAGGCAATATGACAAGTACGCCGTGTTATTTCTCATACCACGTAAGACGTGTGCTCCCTGAACGTGACGTAACCCCATGAACTCGAGCTAAGCAGGAAAGCCCACTACAAGGCGCTTAATTAGTGAAGCTCCATCAGGACACCCTTCTCATGCTGTCGGCGCTTGTGCAGGACTACCCCGGCGACGAGTCAAAGGTTCCGCCCAAGCCGCTGGCCGACACCCTCGAGGCGCTGACCGGTGCTGTTTACTTGGATTCGAACCTGGACCTGGGCGCAACATGGCACGCTGTGTACCCTTTGCTGCAGCCGCACGTGGACCATGAGATTGCAGCAGTCGCCGCAAATTCGGCGTTGTATTTCTTCTGAAAAGACAAACTCTAAAGGCATGCGAGGCAGTGAGCTGTGTTTGTCTTTCCTATTTCTAGACCAATTTTTGTAAATCATGATGATTTTACGGAGCGTAAGCTGTAATGGGCTCATTCTAATAGCTGTTTCGGTTTTCAGTGGTGTCCGTCACCATCGCCGGTGCCGGTAAGCAGTTGTCGCCCGGAAAAAAAAAAGGACCCGATTCCCGCCGGGATCAAACCCGGGCCCGCTGAGTGGTAGTCAGCTACTCTACCACTGAGCCACGCCAGCTCGCTTCTTTTTTGCTTCATTGCATATACTTATGACGTGTTATGCGAAAATTAGATTACATTTAGACACACGTAAAAAAATTCGCAGTTCCGCACGAAAGGCGAAACACCGATTGCGATAGCATATTAGTATATAGCTGTACGAAGTAAAGATAATCGTTTTATCGGCCGTATAAACTTGTAAATATTCACTTACTAACTAAATTAACAAAAATAGAATGTGTAAGCGTGGCTCAACGCGGACGTAAAAAGAAGCAGGTACGGAGACAGCGCTCTCTTTTTCTGTCTACTCCTTTCTGTGTCTTTGTTTAGTCGCCCTTACATATTCTTTAATCGATTCAAACCAACTAGCCCGCCATCGTATTACTAAATTAACCAGCACGCGCGCACAAGTAAACATGAACACATCAAGCTCAATGACAGCGGAAACAGTCTGTGAAAACGCTGGAGTTGGGAATCGCGGCAGCTGCCACGAGCCAATTGACCTCCGTGCTTCTGTAGCTGCGACGGGAACGAAACGTCGAAAGCACAGCGCATACGAAGCTACCAGCACTACGCGCATTCTGAAAAGATCGCAGATCGCTTTGAAGATGAGGCCTGCCAGGGCACGCTTTGACTACGTCGCAGATCGCTTTCAAGACACACGGGCGCCGGCAACGCGTCCCTACGGCGTCCGCCCAAGCCGTCTCCTGCCACGTCTCCTACCACGTGTACCACGGCGGCGGTCAGACCTGTTACGCAGCAGAGGGTGCTAACAATCTCTCGATCCGGACAGGCCGCCATTGGAATCAGAACCTGGCAACGTTTAACGCTAGAACGTTATCTAGTGAGGCGAGTGTAGCAGTGCTATTGAAGAAATTAGCGGGCATCAAATAGGATATAATAGGGCTCAGTGAGGTTAGGGGGACAAATGAAGCATATGCAGTGCTAAAAAGTGGGCACGTCCGGTGCTACCGGGGCTTAGCGGAGAGACGATAAGTAGGAGTCGGATTGCTGATTAATAAGGATAAAGCTGGTTACATACAGGAATTCTATAGCATTAACGAGAGGGTGGCAGGTCTTGTTGTGAAACTTAATCATCGGTACAAATTGAAGGTCGTACAGGTCTACGCCCCTACTTCCAGTCATGATGACTAGGAAGTCGAAAGCTTCTATGAAGACGTGGAATCGGCGATGGGTAAAGTGAAAACAAAATGCACTATACTGATGGGCGACTTCAATGCCAGGATAGGGAAGAAGCAGGCTGGAGACAAGTCAGTGGGGGAATATGGCATAGGTTCTAGGAATAGCAGGGGAGAATTATTAGTAGAGGTTGCAGAAGGGAATGATTCCCGCAAAAGCAGGCAGACACCTGCTGGTCCTTTCTTTTTTTTAATAAATGTTTTTCCTCCTCCTCCTTGCGGATAATGAATACCTTCTTTAACAAGCATGATCACCGAAAGTTGACGTGGACGTGCCCGAATGGCGAGACTAGAAATGAAATAGACTTCATACTTCGCGCTCACCGTGGCTTCATACAAAATGTGGACGCGCACGGCAAGGTGCGCTGTATTGACCATATGGTAAATGTCGAATAAGCCTGGACTTGAGGAGGGAACGGAAGGAACTGGTACATAAGAAACCGATCAATGAGTTAGTGGTAAGAAGGAAAATAGAGGAATTCCGGATCAAGCTACAGAACAGGTATTCGGCTTTAACTCAGGAAGAGGACCTTAGTGTTGAAGAGTTGAACGACAATCTGCTGGGCATCATTAAGTAGTGTGCAATAGATGTTGGTGGCAACTTAGGATACCGGCAAGCTATTACAGGATGCGAAAGATCTGATTAAGAAACTCCAATGTATGAAAGCCTAGAATAGAACTGGCAGAACTTTCCAAGTTGATCAACAAGCGTAAGATAGCTGACATAAGGAAGTATAATATGGATAGAATTGAGCATGCTCTCAGGAACGGAGGAAGCCTAAAAGCAGTGAAGAAACTCGGAATAGGCAAGAATCACATGTATACGCTAAGAGACATAGCCGGCAATGTCATTACTAATATGGATAAGATAGTTCAAGTGGCTGAGGAGTTCTATAGAGATTCACACAGTACCAGTGGCACCCAAGTCGGTAATGGAAGAGAGAATATTCTAGAGGAATTGGACATCCCATAAGTAACGCCGGTAGAAGTAAAGAAAGCCTTTGGAGCTATGCAAAGGAGGAAGGCAGCTGGGGAGGACCAGGTAACAGCAGATTTGTTGAAGGATGGTGGGCAGATTGTTCTAGAAAAACTCGCCACCCTGTATACGCAATGCCTCATGACCTCGAGAGTACCGGAATCTTGGAAGAACGCCAACATAATCTTAATCCATAAGAAAGGGTACGCCAAAGATTTGAAAAATTATAGACCTATCAGCTTGCTGTTCCTTGCCTACAAAGTATTTACTAAGGTAATCGCAAATAGTATAAGGAGCACCTTTGACTTCTATCAACCAAAGGAGCAGGCAGGATTTCGTAAAGGCTACTCAACAATAGACCGTATTCACACTATCAATCAAGTGATAGAGAAATGTGCGGAATATAACCACATATTATATATAGCTTTCATTGATTACGAGAAAGCGTTTGATTCAGTCGAAACCTCAGCAATCATGCAGGCATTGCTGAATCAAGGTGTAGACGAGCCGTATGTAAAAATACTGAAAGATATCTGTAGTGGCTCCACATCCACCGTAGTCCTCCAAAAGGAAAGCAACAAAATCCCAATAAAGAAAGGCGTCAAGCAGGGAGATACGATGACTCGAATGCTAGTCTCAGTGTGTTTACAGGAGGTATTCAGAGAACTGGATTGGGAAAAATTGGGTATAAAAGTTGATGGAGAATACCTTAGTAACTTATTCACTGATGATATTGCCTTGCTTAGTAACTCAGGGGACCAATTGCAACGCATGCGCACTGACCTAGAGAGGCAAAGCAGAAGGGTGGGTCTAAAAATTAATCCGCAGAAAACTAAAGTAATGTTTAACAGTCTCGGAAGAGAACAGCAGTTTACGATAGGTAGCGAGGCACGAAGTGGTAAGAGAATACATCTACTTAGGACAGGCAGTGACCGCGGATCTAGATCACGAGACGGAAATAATCAGAAGAATAAGAATGGGCTGGGGTGCGTTTGGCAGACATTCTCCGATCAAGAACAGCAGGTTGCCATTATCCCTCAAGAGAAAAGTGTATAACAGCTGTGTCTTACCGGTACTCACCTACGGGCAGAAACATGGAGGCTTACGAAAAGGGTTCTACTTAAATTGAGGACGACGCTACGAGCTATGGAAAGAAGAATGATGGGTGTATCGTTAAGGGATATGAAGAGAGCAGATTGGGTGAGGGAACAAAAAGCGAGTTAATGACATCTTAGTTGAAATCAAGAAAAAGAAATGGGTATGGGCAGGGCATGCAATGAGGAGCGAAGATAATCGATGGTCATTAAAGGTTACGGACTGGATTCCAAGGGAAGGGAAGCGTAGCAGGGAGAGGGAGAAAGTTAGGAGGACGGATGAGATTAAGAAGTGACCGGGGTAGTTGGAAGAGGCCTTTGCCCTGCAGTGGGCATAGCCATTCTGATGATGATGTTGATGCATCTTTAACGGAACGTTACACAAATATACAAATGCATGCCTTTGTTATTTTTTAGCATGGAAATACAATCGGTGAACAGCACACAACTGGCATGGGGGGTTTGATTTTGTATTTTCTCTCCTGTATTCTCTCTCCTCTAGCACTTACTCAATATATTTCATCGGCATTTCGGTCTACGGGCCCCCAATTACCACAGTTTTGTGCATATGTATAAATTTATATTGCAAAGAATTAGTATGTGTTTAACTGTACAATGATAAAAAAAGAGTTTTTTTAACTGGTAGAACTCCCATGCCTCACAATTTACAAGAATCAATGAACGAACGAACGAACGAACGAACGAACGAACGAACGAACGAACGAACGAACGAACGAACGAACGAACGAACGAACGAACGAACGAACGAACGAACGAACGAACGAACGAACGAACGAACGAACGAACGAACGAACGAACGAACGAACGAACCAATGAAGGAACGAACGACGAATAGGGTGGTAAACAAGAGACAAGTATAAATGACGATACGAGTGGCGCAATACTTATTCGGTGGTAGCTGCGGGTTGGTAAATGTTTTGTGAAATTTTGTAGCACTTTGCTTTTGATGAGTTGGCAGAATTGAATAGTTTTATTTTCAGTTTGACATACCGAATTTCAGCCTACCTTGAGGCGTGGCTATTAAGTTTCAGTGCGAAATGCGAGGTCAATGAAAACGCCCATAGCACGACAAGGCACAGGCAGACTCGGGCCCCGCCCATATGGGCTGATGACGAGACATTCCGGCCTATCACAGTGAGATAATGGCGGATTTGGAATACAAACAGATTGGAGTAGTTTTACGCTATCACGGGCCAGAAGTAGGCCCAGTTGGCTGCCTTGCACGGGGGAATCGAGGGGCAGAGGAATAAAAATGGACAGCGGATGGCGAGAGAAAGAAAAAGAAAAAGAGACGAGCCCAAAGAAAGCAACGGCGTACAATATACAGCAGCAGCAGAAGGTGCCGTTAAAGTCTACCATGAAGGCCCGTAGACCTCAGGAACGAAGAATATCGTAAGAAGATATATTCACGAGAGATTGAAATAAATGATGCGTTATATCTTTCCGGTGCGTGTATCGCGCAGGGTGGGACTGACGAAGCACCATTGCCTTTACAATAGAGATAAATGCCTATACGTTTGCTGCAGAAGCGAGAAATGCAGTGTTGACGCAAACGCTACCCTGACAAGTTCCCGAAGCATGTGACTTTCTGGGGTGGGGCAAACGTTCGCATGCAACGTTAGCATGGACGTATGCGCGCGATAACAGAGTCTACGTACATCTTCTGTGAAGCTAGAGCTCATTTTAGACATACGTGTGCGGTCGCAGGTGCATGTACGTGTATACACGTACACAGCTCTGGTTTCGAAGACATGCTTTTCTGCTCATGCGCACAAGACAGGAGGCTCAACTTCCAGCCTCTGCGCGCGTATTTCACTGGTGGAGAATGGCGAAAATACCCGTAAACACAAATTTCGTACAAATACGCATCTGGCACGTTTAGCCAAACTTCTAATGTACTACCCTCGTTTACGTGCAGCACCTCTCCCGCCCTTTGCACAGTCTTGGCCTATGAAGGCCGCAAATTTTCCTTATTTATTACCAAAATTTATATATTGCTAGAAAATAAGTAAATTGGCAAAGATGTGTCATATTCGTATTGTTTGCAGAGTTCCTTGCTGAAATAGTTTGTACATATTTGTGCATGGAGAGGACGCCAGCACAGAGACATTAGACGTTGGAAGTGGGCAGGCCAAGTGCTAGAGAGACCAACAACCAGTTTCTATCTTGTAGGACCTTCCACAGAAAACCATTTCAGAGGTGGAAAAAAATGAAAATTTCACCTGGCTGACCGCTTGTGAAGCTAGTGACATGCTCCCGCTTAAAAAAAAAAAAAAAAAGAAACACCGATAACTCGCTGACACACTTTTCGTGGCCCAAACTTTGCCTGCGACAGGCACCGTGCAATGTCTTTTTCTGTCCAGTAGCTCCTAGTCCAGTGAATATGGGACGCAACTGGACTCTTTTACCTAGGAGCGGATTATTTCTGCCAGTGTCTGACAGGATCTAGTTCGTACGGCTTTCAAACTGAAATTATACAGTCATATTTTCCACAGACCCGTGTTGCAGGCCTCACCTAACTAACATTAAAAATTGCTCACCTCGCTTTGTAATTTTGGCGTTACACTTTTACAACAATTCTGAATTGTAATTTGCCGCCTCGAGTTTGAAAACATCAAGCTTCAAAAACTGACGGTACCAGATATCAGAGATGTGCACGGGGCTATATTGCAAAGCACGCGAAGGCATTTGTGAAATACCTGTCCTTCTGCTTGAATGCATTTCAGTCAGTCTGATTTGAGATATCTGGCTCCAAAAGATGGGGCACTAAGGAAAAGTAGGCGAAATATGTACTTAAAAAAAGCTAACTGCTGAGAAAAAAGAAGCATTTGCTTCACGGCTCCAAGTTTATGTGCTCATCTTCATGCCTCTCAAACAGCATCATTCCTTTAGGATGCATGGCCTTCAAGGGAATGTCTCTCAGTTTTGCAAGTGCTCACGCGCTAGCAGTCCGCCACCAACATCGCAAGTCACCTGAACTGTTTAGAAAGTTTCGACATCCCGGAGGTAGGGAAGCGCCTCCGTTGTAGTTGCAGACATTGATCCAGGAACCGTACTCTCTTGCATTGTCAATACTATCGCTAGCACGCGACATTGAAGAAATAGCGACAAGCGTCATGTTAGGGCGCCCCAGAGGCAGATCTCTCGCTTTCACTTGTCGCGTCGTTGGTATTTTTAGGCAACTGAGAAATTTTAGTTTCCTCCCCGGAAGTCCGCGCGGAGTGAGTAGTCGGTGCACAAAAATTAGTTTTGCGGCGAAACTTAAAATAGGAAACAACATTGAGCAGAAATCGTTGACGATGACCATCAACGTAAGCGAACAGCTCGCAATAACGAGTGAGCGAAAGAAAGAACTAACGTGCGAGCAAGCGAGTGAACCTGCTTGCGAACGAATGTTTCCCTTGACGAGTCCGAGCATCAACTCACCATGAAAACTGGCGAAAGGGGCAAAGAGAGCTATTCACTTTAAAGCGAAATTTGAACCCTTGGGTAGATCCAACATATGATAAAGGATCTATCGTTTAGTTCCTACAAAGGTATATATTTCCATTTTTTATGCCCCAAGGAATGTGTACCAGCGCTTGACAGAAGAAGCTTGTCGGTGCTTTTTGCGATGTTACGTGTGCACATCGCCCCACACCGCCACGTCACAAACGACGGAAAATGCGGGAGCAGCCGAGTTTCTTAGCCAGAGGAAGCTTACCGCATCCTCCAACGAAGTTGTATGAAAACTAGTGATCGACGAGAAGTATGTTTGCAGACCTTTTTCATGCTGCTAACAAAACATCAATCTCAAGTTCCAGCAGAACTGCTACCTCCATAGGCGGAAACTGGTCATTTTTCCCGGGGGGGGGGGGGGGGGGGGGGTGTCTGGGGCCTGACCAGCTTTCGGGAGCACATCCACATTTTGTACATAAATATATCCCGTTGAAAAATAGTCATGTAGCCTCGAAGAATTGCTCTCTGAAGTGATGGCCTCATACGAGCTTTTACAAGACCTCATGGTAGGAGAAAGTGCAATTTCACAGCCCGAGTCCCCTCGCACCACCGAGAAATAGGCGTCTCTCGGTGGTGTAATGTTCGTTCGTGTAACTGCCTCGTAATGCTATCACTAATACTATACTAATATATTAATTGCTATCTCTAATACGGCTTAGCCTTTTTTGTTTTACTGTGAGTTCGATATAAGAGCTTCTGCGAATGACTGCTCTTGCTTCTGATGTCGAGAAAATCCGGCGTGGCCTCACTTGGTGAGTGAGTGAATTATACATATCTATGACCCCTGCACGCAAGTGACGATGTTTCCATCCCTAATAGATGTTGTAAATTATAAGAGCTTTTAGAGAACAGCTTTTAGGCGCCCCTCCATGGGACGCCGGCGTCCCTCGGCGTAACCGCGCGAACGCACTCGTGCCACTGCTCGCGCGTTCATCGTCGTCTTCTTCCACAGCTGGCTTCGATTCCGCTCATTATGCCAGCGTTCCCGTACTGCCACTCACTCTGCGACGGCGCTGACGCCATTGGCCCACTGCCACTCGGTGCGGTGATTTCGGTCTCAAATCGTTTGCCTCAATATATCGCGAAAGGAAAACAAGCTTGCAGCAACGCTCAAATTTGGCATTAGGGGGCATCGTAATCGTCGGACACTTTTTAGAGCGCCGCTCTTAGGCGCCCGTTTCTGCGGCGAGCTTCGGCGTCGTACCTCGTAAGCGAGCGAACGAGCACAGCGAGGGATGAGAGTGAATTCACGTAGCACAGTGGGAAAACGAAAGACTGCGGTAGCGAAGAAGCGCCAGTAGGAAAGCGGAGGGGAAGGGTGCAGCGGAACCACGCGCAGGAAAGCGGAGGAAGAGGCGAAACGGCGAGAAGCGTAGTTCGGCGCAAGATGGACTCTGCGGCCACGATGGGTAGGAAATGGTGCCAGAGTAGTGCGCGTCGTCTGTTCACCAAAGCGATGCATGAGCGGCGGTCTCTCTGCGGTGGCGCCTGTGAGTCGCGTCCAGGCGACACCTACGCGCTGCCTCTGGCGATCTCCCGATTAGCGACGCAGTCGCGCCACAGTTGGCTCCGTTTGCAACGTGCCGCACGAGACAAATTGCCCGCGCCAGCCAATATATCGCCAAAGGAAAACACGCATACAACTACGATCAAATTTCGCATTGGGCAGTATCGTAATCTGCGGTTAATTTTTTTCATGAGTCGTTAGCATTATATACTGGAAAGAGAAGCAATACTGACACACATATTCCCGTACCGTTCACACGCCGTTGATAAAAGATTTTGCCGATGGGGTCACTGAGGTCTGAAGGTTTTTTTCACGGTCAACAAAGCACGCAAAGAAATTTGAAGAGAGGGGAACATAGAGCAACATATACATTTTGTGGGCATGTGCTATCAATATCATTAGAAAAAATTGTTAGTTGGCTACCTCTTTCTCATGAAAATATATAATGAACTTTGTCTTGTGTATATATTTACGTATATTGTGTTTGTGCATGGTGTTCACAGTGGTAATTAAAACAAAAGTTGAAGGGAAGAATACGGGTGAGGTAGCCGCTGCCGGTGTTTTAATACATTTGTTCTCCTATTGTTCTCCTATTCTCTCACTGTCAGCATTTTTCGAAGTCATGTCCACTCGCAAAAATGTGGACCGATCCCGGAGGCAGTGCAATGCCGGGCCGACCCGCGGAGGATGTGAAGCACGTTTCACGCACTCAGCAAAGCGAAGCGAAAAGTGATGCATTCTTTGGAATCACGCATACAACATACAGAACAGCATAGATTTCAATAAAGAAAAAGCAGAGAACAAACATCCGAACCAAAGAATTGATGATAAGGCGCTCCTGATAGAAAATGCGAAGCGCGAAACGCTCCCCGCCAACGTTTCCCGGTAAGATTACCATTGCGCTAGCTGCCATGGCGACGGCAGCTTCCGACGTGCGAATTGACGTCACTAAGCTTTCTTATATAAAAGAAGCCGCCTTGCAACTTATATTTCTTGCAGCACTGCTATGGGCAGGCAACACATGGTTTCGACTCCCGAGGAGCAGCGTGAATACTAGGAACGGTAAAGGAAAAAAGAAGTGGCAATACGACCAGGGGCAGGGTGCTGTGAAAATTACAATTACTGCCATTACTCCAAATTATCATTACTACAATTACTCTAAAGCAATGAAGCACTGAATACCTGCCTCAGCAGTTGTAGTGGTGGAGTTCATGGCCGGAATGGCGAGCCAGTGTTTTTTTTTTTTGAGCGAGAGCTGTACTCCTTGAGGTACAACTCCCAAGGTCGATCTCGGTGCGCGTTTGACCTACCGCCGCCGGCGCGAAGGTCTGAAGTTCTGACGTCACGTCACGTGATCCGCTGCGGAGCGGCGTTGCAGCGGTACTCGCTCGAGCCTTGCCGCCATACAGGAAGGAAAAAGGCAGCAGGGTGCGTACCGCAATGCGATTGAAGCCACACCTGGTGGCCTAACACGTGATCACACGTCAAAGTGCGCGGTTGGTTTTAGTGCTCTCGCTTTGCAGGCAGAGAGCCACTGCAGGGCAGCTGAACAAGCGCGCACCGTATAAAAATTAGCTGCGATTTAATTCTTGTAAACCTAGTTATCACGAGCGAAAGTCTGTTTTGCTTGGTTTTGCAAAGAGTGCAGTGAAATCTCTGCAGTCTCCTTCTTCTTGTGCCCCTGGTGCGGTGACACATGCCCTACACTCTTTCACATCTCGCGGGGGTGCTGGGGCAAACCTCAGCACTTAAAGACGCCTAGCACGTCATTTGACCGGTGGGAGGTACAGCTGTCCGGCGATACACTGGCGGGACAAGAAGCTCTCCTCCAGCTAGTACGTCGAGCAGCCATGGCCAGCGGAGTCCTGGAATGAAGACACCACCCACTCGACCTTAAGAGCAACCACTTCGTTGGTCCAAATAAATGTTTTCTCTCTCTCTTCTTGTTGTTCGTGCAGCTGAACGACGGCAGCGCTTGCAGTGGCTTCCAGCTTGGCACGCTTCCGCGCTTTGAAGCTTCTTTATAATGTGCTAATCAGGCCTCCCTTTGCTCCGTTGTTCCAGCAGGCAACTTTGCCATTGCTTGAGATTTCGCAGCCTGCCGTCTAGCTATATCTGCTGAATGACTGAATTCGGCCTGTGGCTTGCGCTGAAGCGCACGCACAGACGGCGCAGCAGGCGTGCCGTGCATGGGGACACGGAGCGACCAAGCGCCGGCGAAGCAGCCGTGAAAGGCGCCGGTGTTATCGGTGCGCTGGCGAGCGTAGCTCGACGCCGAGCGTGTCGGAGCGCGTTGGCCACATCTGGTTAAGTTGGCTGCGCCATTGCATCGAACTGTCAGTCGAACTATAAACGCTGTTGTTCCCACCAACGTGACGTAATGTGTGTTCGCGCTCACGCTACGCTGGACTATATTTAACCCTTTAACCCTCGTTCAGTCACGTTGTACCGCGGCAGCGACGCTCCGAGCGAGCGCAGCAGTGGCGCCTCTCCGCAGCGGATCACGTGGCGTGACGCCACACCTGCCACACTTGCGCTTTGGCCGCTCAAGGACATTGCGACGAGATTAATGACCTTGCGAGACTTGGCGTAGTAGAGCTTTCCCTGTAAAACTACTAGCGTAGCTATTGGGAACCAAAGTCGCAGCAAATCTCGATTCTCTCTGCGTGATCTCGACGCAAGAGGTTACGTGTTAGATCGCCACTTTGGCTTCACAAGGCATTAGCTTACCAAGGCCGGCTGAGTGACGTCATGCTCCCTCCTACATTTTTCCTTCCCCCATGGTCGCCGCTGTGTAACACGTGACTAGGCGAGGGTTTAAATGGCGAAATATAGTCCGACGTAGCGTGAGCGCGCGCACGCGTTAGGTCGCGTTGGCGAGAACAATAGCGCCTTTCTTCTTCTCTCTGTGGCAGCAGCGTGTTCAGGACCCCAAACAGCTTCCTGTTCTGCATTTCTGACAGTCAAGTTAGCCAAGAAAATTTCAATGTTATGACGAACATTATAATTGCTTTAATTACATGATTGTTTTCTTTCTGGGGGTGTCACTTATAACTCCATATGGGACTTCAAATTTCCTGAGATTGCGTCATCAAACTTTTGCGCCTAGTTATTACCCACATCTGCTGAATCGGGACACTGCTCTCGCATCTGCTTTCGCATAGGAATGAAAAAGCCGGTCGAGGTCTGTAAACATGTCACGTGAGCTGGTACATCATCAGAGCTGCTTCCTTCTGACATCATCGCCGAATATTGCATACGCGGTCTTTGATATGCCCGGCGTCAGGCGATGTCGGATTTTCTAGAAAACGACCCCTTTCCCTAAGTGCAGATATCAAGGTCAGCAGGGTAAGGGGAAGAAAAAGGGGCATCTAGCGTTTAAACTCGCCCAATATAACTGGTTTTTAATATATCGCGTCCATGACACGCTTCTGGGTCTGCAATTGCTGCAGCGCATGCAGGCAGCAGCATCATAGCCTTCGAGATGGGTTTGGACTACTCGGAGGAAGCCGCCACTGGGACGTGTATTTTACCAGCACTTATTAGGATTGTTTCCAAAGCGAGGCACCAGATGAATAGGAAGTCTCGCCTGATGCCGGCCTAGAGTAAATTTACTCTCTGCGGTATCACTGTATTGCATACTGCATAGTTGCTGCGCTTTCATTTGCTTCTTCAACGAAAGCTGCCCTTCCCCTTTTCGAAATAGGATAATTCGAAATGCCATTCACTGTCACTCTCGCACACACGTTATCGGCGTAGACGCTTATGGCCTCTTAAAAGCTAACTTGGACACCATCAGCAAAAAGTCGATTTCGCTTTTAGGCGAGAATTCGTCCGGATATCGTGGGCACTGAGTGCTACGTAGCTGGGATTTGTTGTAATAGAAGTTACAGAATTTATTCCCAGTCTCGGTGAAGTTATTAAATTCTGTTTTAAAGTATCAGCTATTCGTATTTTAAAGTATGAGCTACCTACCAACGTCACAGCAGAAGCAGCAGCATCCACGCAAGTCTAGGAGGGCTAGCTAAGCTGCGCTTTAAAGTTGAATTACATAACCGATGCTGCGATCTAATGCATCTTACTGGGTAGTCGCAAAACACGACATTGTGTTTGCTTGGGTCTTGGTGGGCAGGTACGCAATAGTTATGCTGCGAAACCTTGTGCAGAAGATAAACGGTTGTATAGCATATATTGAGCCATCAAACCTTCGCTTGATGTATAGTCCAAAATTGGCGTTGAACCTGAATATTTTCAATGACATTAGCATTGTTTAGGAACTTGACCCTGTTTGCGGTATGTAACTAGCCTCTTTCACATACCCTGTGACCTAAATTGTCTACTAGCTTGGGCCATTACGTATGTGCTGCCTTGCCGAGCAGATAACGTGCAGGACTGGGTAGTGCCAGAAGAGACAACTTGCTGCTGGCTGCTGTGTGGCCGAGTATAAAGTGGGCTCTCTCGGTATGCGTCCGAACAGACAACTCCGGCACTGAGACTGTGTGGTGCAGTGCGAAGTGGGACAGAGGACAAAGGAAAAAACGAGGACAAGCTCCTGTGTCCCCTGTCCCGCTTCGCACTGCACCACACCGCCTCATGGAAGACCAACCAGCCCAAACCCTACCGCCACTGCGTATGTGATAATGGTATGCGCCCATTCCTAGGCTACTCCCCAGAATTAGGTATGCCAAAACGAGACAAGCAGTGTATGGATAAATATATGTAAAAGAGTATACGTAATAAAATTATGAACGGCTACGGAGGCCCACACCCGGCGAACGGCCAATGTCGAACCACCTATACGGACACGGAAAATTCATAATACTCTATGACCATGTAAAACATATCACCAATTACACCATCCTCATAGTAGCGGCTGCTAATCGAGTTGATGGAATCGCCAATTGTGTGCTCAGGATGGATGCCCCGCCAATTAACTTTTTTCATTGTGTCTTCACTCTCTCTCTGTCTGAGCTATCTGGAAGAAAGCAGTAGCAACAGCCATGGTCAGCAAAGTCCGCCAACGTTCGCTAAAATAGGTTCTTTTAAATGCTGCGCGTGCCATGTATATTTATTGTGTTAAAGAAGAAGAAGAAGAAGAAGACGATAGGCATCACGATGTCTGCCAGTTTGGTTCCAGAGCCTTCCTTAGCTCAAGGACAGACGAGGACTTCCATCGCTGGCTCGAAGACAGCGCGAGCTGTCCTGTACGTTGGACTGGTGGCGTCCGCCGGCACCGTCGTGTTGTTCGCGTGCTACTTTGTGGCAGGCGAGCAGCAGCAGAAGTCGTTCTGCTGCTCTGACGTCATGCAGCTGCTCGCGTCCATCTCCAACAGGAGCGTCGACCCGTGCTCGAACTTCGTGGATTTTGCCTGCTACCGCGTCAAGCATCTGGACCAGAACAAGCTCGGCACGGACGCCGTGGAGACTGCAGTCGTGCGTCCCGCTTTGCGAGGTCAGCTCAAGATGGCCGCTGCCAACCGATTGCACACACACCACAGGTACTAGCGGCATCTTCGAAGCCTCTGTTTTACGACTGTGCCTGTTCCATGCCGACTGCGCGAGTCGTTTTGATCACCGAAGAGAACAGATTACCTGGAGACTGAGGCCGTGTCGCCACTTGTTATTACTGGCTCAGGCACTATGATTGGCTGCGATTGGCGTTTATATGATTATCCTTTTGTAGCCTCTTCATAAATACGCTTGTTAGACTCGGACACCGAGGGGATGCACCGGGAAAACTAGGAAAAGGAAACAACGTATATCACACTGGACCATGAACATGAACTGAGTGGCGAAAAGACAATACGTACACATGGTACAATTAAAAGAATAATTTTGTTAAAATTGAGAAAAATATTCTTAAAAAAATTAGGAAAATTCCACCTTCTGTGTTGCCATGTCTCAGATGTGTTCATTTGAGCTGTTGGAATGTGTAGGATGTGATTGCAAAGTGTTGTTATTGCTTAGCCTCTGGGGCACATAATTCTTAGTATTGTAGGACTTTTTAAAGATAACTAGGTAATAATAACTCAGTAAACTATACAGAAGTGCAGTAAGGTCGGTGTGCTAGTTTTGAATACACGCACACATGATATCAGCGCAGAAAATGACGTCAAGATGATGAGGACACGACGAGCACTGCCTTACTGAAGTTTGTTAAAAGCATCACACAAGCACAACAAAAAACACTCTCTGCATGCAGAGGCGATTAAGGTACGTTATGGGATAACTCAGCAAGCAGCTGCTTCTTCTAACAAGCTGATTCAGATAAACAAATGTCATGCTGTCCTTGTGTTCGTGCAAGTTGCATGGTACTTTGATTTTGAAGGCAGTAACGACACCTTGCGGGTTTCCGCAGAACTATTACGTCAAAACTCTGGCCTTTGCTTCTGAGTTGTTGATAAATTCGACTTCGCCTGCCATCTGCCTGCCGCCTGGTTAGCTCAGATAATAGAGCGGCTGCCCCGGAAAGGCGGTGGTTGCGGGTTCGAGTCCCGGACCAGCACGAATTTTTCTTCAACTGCGAAGCTTTTCTTTCGAGGAACCCGTATGGGTTTCCTCTGTAGCACCTAGCTACGTTCGGGTGGATGTCTCATTTTCCCTTTATGATTTCCCTCCACCTTGCGAGTTTCCGCAGAACCATTACGTCACGACAGATGGTGTGGTTTTATGGAGAAAGAAACAACGCTAGGCAGGGAGGTTTACGCGAAGTTGCATCTCAGAATAATGTCTTGCCTTGCTACCCGCATAGTACCTACCAAACCACCCGTACGGAAAGTACTGTCACCGCCCGAAGTCAACATAGCAAGAAAAAAAAAGGAAGTTGCTTGATTAACGACATAGCTTGTCAATAAATGCAAAGAAATCGCAGATTCCGAATCTAAACTACGAGTTATTTACTTGCCTTGTTCATGTGTCGGGGCTCATTGTACGTTCCCGTGGGAACACACAATTCATGGTGCCCCACAATTAGTAGCAGTTTTCAGGATTTGTTGAATGGCAGAAGAAATTTCCCAACAATTGCTATAACATAAAACAAAGGGCGAAATAGCTCTCGGCGCAATTGCCGCAGGGCCTACTGCCCTTCTGTTTTCTTTACTTCATTCTTTTTTATTTGGTGATGGCGCCCCTAAATTACACCGTTCACTCCGATCGGTGCGAGGCGCGACTACCTGTGGCCGTGACGGAAATCGCACCCTCTGAAACAAACTTCAGTGTCCGTACACAATACGTAAAGTACATTTGCCAGATTAACGTAAGTTGATAAAACTGAAGTTTAAACAGCGGTGAAAGGATTGTGACAACAAGGAACACATTCCCACAACACGTGTCAAAGCGTACGTAAGTCACAAAAACCCATTAGCTTAAGTAGCATATGCAGTCAGGACAGGACAACGCTATTTCTTTAAATTCTTAAGCCATTTACGCTAGCTTCCGAGCGCCATTCTAAAACAATAAACGTAGTCACTTCACGAAGTGATAGTTACCAACTTCTGGCTTAATCTGCCTTTATTGAAGCTTTGTGGATGCACGGGACTTGCGTCATAAATGCAGTGCGTTGACACAAGGACACATGTGGCACACAGCTCTTGCATTGTTAGGTCTATGGGGTGAGTTAACAAAAAAACCGACGTGCTAAGTTCTCGTAAATAAGCATTGCGGACAAGCAGTTTTCCTTCTCCAGTGGACACGACACGTGTACGGGCCAGCCTAAGTGCATTTAGGCGCGATCCTCACAAGACAACAGTGGTTTTATTAGAAAAAAATCTCGTGCACACGCTACGCTACCAAACTACGCCCGTCTCGAACCCATAACACTCAAATACGAAAAGGCCGGGAGACAAAATCGTTCATGCTTTTTAATGTTAAGTTATGTGCCTAACAACTGTACAACGTCTTTACTATGCATTCCGAGCCCAGGAAGTGACCATTGCCGCGAGGACAGGTCGGAAAGCAAAGTCGCAGAAACGAACTAGTCATGCGTTCAAGTCTAGCTGTCTATTATGGAAATCTCACATTGCGGTTTGTGCGTGCGTACAAGGGGCGGAGAGTCGCTATTCCTCAGGGATCGCCCCACATTTGAAATCATTCTCTCCTAGAGCAGCGCGCCTCCA